>NW_027411644.1:220165318-220708223 GCF_047663935.1 Musca autumnalis
TATAATTTTGAAGTACTTAAATACTTCGCCTACTTTGCCACTACCATAAACACAACTAATGTTTGGTTTCGAAATCTGGGTACCTTCGCAAGCATATAAGGCAGTGTGTTTGAGAGTAAAATTCTTCGAAAGATTTATGGCCAATATGACGGTTGACGGTTAATATCGGCGTCGTATAATTAAACGTATCCAGATACAACGATTGCGTTGGATAGGTCATACCATACGAATGAGCAATGATGAACCCGGCCACATGGCGGTACACACCTAACTGGAATTTCAAGGTTTCAATGGAGTAAAAAAGTGAAAAGCGATATTGAAAAGCACAGTATTCCAAATTGTAAAAGTATAGAAACAGTTAGAAAAGCTTTTCTAAGTTTGGCTTTTAGGATAAATGTTCTAAGTAAGTAATATACGTCCATGGCCGTCAATAACCTTTTTACAGGTCGTCCACAAAGATTCCATTTTAGTATTTCGTAAGGGCTTCCTTGTGGTTGTCTTTAACGACTCCTTAGGGGTCGTCCATAGGTCATCTAAAATGACTATCTTTAGGTACTTTTCAAATGCCCCCTTCAAGCCGTCTACAACGATTCCCTTCAGATCGTCTATAAAGACTCTTCTAGTCTTTCGTAAAGACTCACTTCTGGTCTTCTAGAAAGACTCCTTCTTTTCGTCTGTATAGGCTCCATTCAAGACATCTCTTCATGTTATTTATAATGACCTTCAGGTCGTCTGTAAAATTCTCTTCATTGCGTCTATAAAAACTCAAATCATTTGTAAGGACTCCATAAAAATCCCCATCTATAACGGTTATATTCCGATTATCTATAAAGACCCTCTTCAGGTCGTCTATAAAGATTCATTTCTACAAAAACTCCCTTCTGGTCGTCTGTAAAGACTCCCTTCTGGTCATCTATAAAGTGTCCCTTCTGGTCGTCTATAAAGACTCTCTTCTGGTCGTCTAGAAAGAGTCCGCTCTGGTCCTATATAAAGACTCCCTTCTGGTCGTCTAGAAAGAGTCCCTTCTGGTCCCATATAAAGACTCCCTTCTGGTCGTCTATAAAGAACCGTTTTGGCCGTCTATAAGGAATCCCTTCTGGTCGTCTATAAAGACTCCTTTCTGGTCGTCTATAAAGACTCCCTTCTGATCGTCTATAAAGAGTTCCTTTTAGTGGTCTATAAGGACTCTCTTCTGGTCGTCTATAAGGACTCCTTTCTGGTCGTATAGAAACAGTCCCTTCTGGCCCTATATAAAGACTCCTTTCTGCTCGTCTATAAAAACTTCCTTCTGGTCGTCTATAAAGACTCATTTCTGGTCGTCTATAAAAACTCAATTCTGGTCGTCTATAAAGACTCACTTCTGGTCGTCTATAAAAATTCCTTTCTGGTCGTCTATAAAGACTCCTTCTGGTCATTTCCAAAGACACCCTTTTGGTCGTCTATAAAGACTCCCTTCTGGTCATCTATAAAGACTTCCTTCTGGTCGTCTATAAAGACTCTCTTCTGGTCATCTATAAAGACGTCCTTCTGGTCGTCTATAAAGACTCCGGTCTAGTCTTTTGAAAGGATTCCCTTCTGGACTTCTATAAAAACTCCTTTCTGGTCTTCTATAAGAACTCCTTTCTGATCTTCTACAAGAACTCCCTTCTGGTCGTCTATAAGGACTACCTTCTGGTCTTCTATAAAGACTCATTTCTGGTCGTCCATAAAGAGGTCTTTCTTGTCGTCTATAAAAACTCCCTTCTGGTCGTCTATAAGACTCCCTTATGGTCGTCTATAAGACTCCCTTCTGGTCGCCTGTAAGACTCCCTTCTGGTCATCTATAAAGAACCCTTTTGACCGTCAATAAATACTCCCTTCTGGTCGTCTATAAGTCTCCCTTCTGGTCGTCTAGAAAGAATCCCCTCTGGTCCTATATACATACTCCCTTCTGGTCATATATAAAGAACCCTTTTGGTCGCCTATAAGGACTCCCTTCTGGTCGTCTATAAAGACTCCCTTCTGGTCGTCTATAAGACGCCCTTCTGGTCGTATATAAGACACCCTTCTGGTCGTTTATAAGACTCCCTTCTGGTCGTTTATAAGACTCCCTTCTGGTCGTCTCTAAGACCCCCCTCTGGTCGTCTATAAGTCTCCCTTCTGGTCGCCTGTAAGACTCCCTTCTGGTCGTCTGGAAGAATCCCTTCTGGTCATCTATAAAGAACCCTTTTGGCCGCCTATAAAGACTCCCTTCCGGTCGTCTATAAAGACTTCCTTCTGGTCGTCTATAAGTCTCCCTTCTGGTCGTCTAGAAAGAATCCCCTCTGGTCCTATATACAGACTCCCTTCTGGTCATCTATAAAGAACCCTTTTGGTCGTCTATAAGGCCTCCCTTCTGGTCGTCTATAAATACTCCCTTCTAGTCGTCTATAAGTCTCCCTTCTGGTCGTCTATAAAGACTCCCTTCTGGTCATCTATAAGACTCCCTTCTGGTCATCTATAAGACTCCCTTCTGGTCGTCTATAAGACTCCCTTCTGGTCGTCTATAAGACTCCCTTTTGGTCGTCTATAAGTCTCCCTTCTGGTCGTCTAGAAAGAATCCCCTCTGGTCCTATATACAGATTCCCTTCTGGTCGTCTATAATGACCCCCTTCTGGTCGTCTATAATGACCCCCTTCTGGTCGTCAATAAAGACTCCCTTCTGGTCGTCTATAAAGACTCCTTTCTGGTCGTCTATAAAGACTCCCTTCTGGTCGTCTATAAAGACTCCCTTCTGGTCGTCTATAAAGACTCCTTTCTGGTCGTCTATAAAGACTCCTTTCTGGTCGTCTATAAAGACTCCCTTCTGGTCGTCAAGAAGAATTCCTTCTGGTGTCTAGAAAGAATTCCTTCTGGTCGTGTAGAAAGAATCGCTTCTGGTCGTCTAGAAAGAATCCCTTCTGGTCCTATATACATACTCCCTTCTGGTCATATATAAAGAACCCTTTTGGTCGCCTATAAGGACTCCCTTCTGGTCGTCTATAAAGACTCCCTTCTGGTCGTCTATAAGACGCCCTTCTGGTCGTATATAAGACACCCTTCTGGTCGTTTATAAGACTCCCTTCTGGTCGTTTATAAGACTCCCTTCTGGTCGTCTCTAAGACCCCCCTCTGGTCGTCTATAAGTCTCCCTTCTGGTCGCCTGTAAGACTCCCTTCTGGTCGTCTGGAAGAATCCCTTCTGGTCATCTATAAAGAACCCTTTTGGCCGCCTATAAAGACTCCCTTCCGGTCGTCTATAAAGACTTCCTTCTGGTCGTCTATAAGTCTCCCTTCTGGTCGTCTAGAAAGAATCCCCTCTGGTCCTATATACAGACTCCCTTCTGGTCATCTATAAAGAACCCTTTTGGTCGTCTATAAGGCCTCCCTTCTGGTCGTCTATAAATACTCCCTTCTAGTCGTCTATAAGTCTCCCTTCTGGTCGTCTATAAAGACTCCCTTCTGGTCATCTATAAGACTCCCTTCTGGTCATCTATAAGACTCCCTTCTGGTCGTCTATAAGACTCCCTTCTGGTCGTCTATAAGACTCCCTTTTGGTCGTCTATAAGTCTCCCTTCTGGTCGTCTAGAAAGAATCCCCTCTGGTCCTATATACAGATTCCCTTCTGGTCGTCTATAATGACCCCCTTCTGGTCGTCTATAATGACCCCCTTCTGGTCGTCAATAAAGACTCCCTTCTGGTCGTCTATAAAGACTCCTTTCTGGTCGTCTATAAAGACTCCCTTCTGGTCGTCTATAAAGACTCCCTTCTGGTCGTCTATAAAGACTCCTTTCTGGTCGTCTATAAAGACTCCTTTCTGGTCGTCTATAAAGACTCCCTTCTGGTCGTCAAGAAGAATTCCTTCTGGTGTCTAGAAAGAATTCCTTCTGGTCGTGTAGAAAGAATCGCTTCTGGTCGTCTAGAAAGAATCCCTTCTGGTCCTATATACAGACTCCCTTCTGGTCATCTATACAGAAACCTTTTGGTTATCTATAAGGACTCCCTTCTAGTCGCCTATAAAGACTCCCTTCTGGTCGTCTATAAAGACTCCATTCTGGTCGTCTATAAACACTCCCTTCTGGTCGTCTATAAAGACTCCTTCTGATAATCTATAAAGACTCCCTTCTGGTCGTCTATAACGACTCCTTTCTGGTCGTCTATAAAGACTACCTTCGGGTCATCTATAAAGACTCCCTTCTAGTCTTTTATAAGGACCCCTTCTGATCTTCTATATTGACTTCCTTCTGGTCGTCTATAAAGAGTCCCTTCTAGTCGTCTATAAAGACTCCCTTCTGGTCGTCTAGAAAGAGTCCCTTCTGGTCGTCTAGAAAGAGTCCTTTCTGGTCCTATATAAAGACTTCATTCTGTATAGGAATTCTGTAACTTTTATCGATTGAAAAGTTGTTAAAATTTCTTTTGTTTTTGTATCAACTACAAAACAAACAACTGAAATTGTTGTAAAATAAACAATGAGTAAAGTTGTTAAAAAGTTACAGAATAGGGGGGCTGGTCGTCTATAAAGAACCGTTTTGGACGTCTATAAAAACTCTCTTCTGGTCGTCTGTAAAGACTCTTGTCTATAAAGACTCTATAAAAATAACTATAAAAACTCCTTCCTGGTCTTCTATAAATACTACCTACTGGTCGTCTATAAAGACCTCCTTCAGCTCGTCTATAAAGACGTATTTTGCTTGTCTATAGAAACTCATTTCTACTTATCTATAAATACTACCATTTACTCGTCGAAAAACATCCCCGTTGCTCATCTATAAAGACGAGATCTAAAAAGTATATTCCCATTCTTATCGTTACCGATGTTCCAACAAAAACGATACAATACACTTTTCATTACCACAAAGGACGGAATATAAAAGAAGGTACAACATTACAAAGAAAAGAATACACTATTGTCAATATCCAAGAACCTGTAAAGGGAACCTGTTTGAATGAGCTTTGAAATATGAAACTGAACCTTACGATCCATCTAATGTAAAAAACCAACAACGGCAAACTATTCCCCCAACATATCGATTTAATTACAACAACGTCATTCATAGCATTAGAAAAAAGTCCAAATTATAGGGGTATGTAAATTTTGTAAATTTATTGACAAAAAAACTGAGAAGAAGAGGATTCATTCATAGAAATTGCGACATATCCTAAAGGATGCTCTCTCTTGTCTTTGAACACAACTAGATCAGTATCATCAGTACAATGTTACTCATTCAGTTTGGTGAACATCAATAATGTTGCGTAAATCCTATATTTACCCTCTTTGTTATTGAATTGTATGCAGTGCGGAGGAAGAACCCCTTTAAAATATATTCTTCTTCTTGTTATAAAAGGCAACAAAAAATCAAATGCCAAACAAAATATCAAGTAATGAAATGCGGGTAGCCGCGAGTTATCCGATATTGGGATAAACATAAGGAACCGAAACAATAACAATACCAAACAACGACAGGACATTACAAAGTAAATGTTGCAAATATGTATGTATGTCGTCATATGTGTTGTGGCAAGATAAGAAATCTCCGCTGATCATATGTGAAAGTGTAGAATGTGTTACTGTTTGTTGTTGGCAACATTATTTTGGCCTCCCATGTATTATTTTTATATTCTCTGCTTCTTCTTGTGTGTGGTGGTGTGTGCGTTTACGTTTTGTGTGTGAAATTATTGAAACATTCTTCAGGACTCTTATCCTGATCAAACTTCAATAGAATTCTGGTTTCAATTTGAACGTGCCACAAACAAAAGATTGATTTGCTTGTATCTCTTTGACCGCTCTGTGCTGATGCAAAGTTGCAATTAATTTTTTGGTCTGGTTA
Organism: Musca autumnalis; assembly: GCF_047663935.1. Lineage (NCBI taxonomy): Eukaryota > Metazoa > Arthropoda > Insecta > Diptera > Muscidae > Musca > Musca autumnalis. The sequence continues at coordinate 220,171,142 of NW_027411644.1, forward strand.
CTTCTTCATCTTTCCAAATCTTTATTGATATTTGTTGGGACTGTTAAAGCACGTCCTTTGGGACGAATTTTGTTATTGTACAAAACATTTTCATTTTTGTTCAAAATCATTTTCTACGCAGCTCAGGATTATTGCATAAATTATAGAAAGTGACGAATTCAAATAGCGATGGAGATGATAAAGACAGTATTTGGTATTGATTGATATAAAAACACACATTTACATACTTGCTTGATTTTTTATGAAACACGAAAACATTTTGAACGAACGACTAGAACGCAGAATTTGTTGAAGAGCAGAATGCAATGTTTATAGACGACACGGCAGGAGACTTTGTAGATGAACGGAGGGGGTCTTCATAGATGACCAGAAGGCAGCTTTTGTTGGCGATCGGATGGGAGTATTTATAAACGATCTGAAAGGAGTTCTCACAATCTTTATAGACGACAAGATTGGGTTTTTTTAATGTGACCTAAAGGGTTGCCAGAATGGGATCCCTATTGGGGACCAGTATCCTGTATTCAGTGTCTCTATTTGGTAACATTTTAACAACTTTACTCATAGTTTATTTTACAATAATTTCATTTTTTTGTTTTGTTGTTGTTACAAAAACAAAAGAAATTTTAAAAACGTTTCAATCGATAAAAGTTACGGAATTCCTACACAGAACTCAATATTTATAGAAAACTAGTCTTTTGCACGACTAGAAGAGAGTTCTTACAGTCGACTAGAAGGTACTTTTTATAGATGACCGGAAGGAAGTTTTTACAGACGATCAAAGGGGGGTTATATATCACAAGAAGTTTAAAAAGATAAACAATAAGGCGACTTTGTAAAAGGAAGTTTTTATAGACGAAAAAACGGAGTCTTTAAAGACGCTTGTTATATTCGCGGAAGGAATCTTAATAGACGAGCGGAGGGGAGTCTTTATAGACGATAGGAGGCGAGTCTTTATAGACGAGAGGAGGCGAGTACACACACACGTTGGCCACGTATAACGCGATAGTTCTGTATGTGGTAAACTATGCGGCTCCAGTCTGGTCCCCGAGATTGTGTGATACGAACTGGAAAAAGATTCAAACTTGCCAGAATGCCGCCCTGAGAACAGCGACAGGGTGCCTCCTCAAATATTCAGTGGACCTTCTACATGAGGAGGCAAAAATTCTTCCTGTAAAGCAACACAATGAGATGCTTTCGTTGCAGTACCTGCTTGGATGTTATCGTGTGAGCCATCCCAATCACCATCTTGTGGGTAGGCCCGGCCCATTCAGGGAGATCAGGAAGGATATCCATGCTCTAGAGGGAGATGTCCAACGATACAGGAGAGAACTCCTAGATCAACAAGCATATCAAGCAGGATTGAATAGCATTCACACGGACGCAGTTGCCAAGGCCTTAAGCAATTATAGTGTGAATAAAGTACTCGGAGTACATCCTCCATCTATCGCAGCTGAGGAGCGTCAGCTGCCACGACAAACCAGAGTAGTTTTGGCTCAACTACGCTCGGGATATTGCAGTCGCCTATTGGGCGGAAATAGATCGCGCCGTCCAAGACATATGCCCAGTATGCGGCATGAGCCCGCACGACACACAACACCTTTGTGGCTACATCCCATCGAAGCAGCCATTTTTCTGCAACTGGAGATAGACCCAGAGCCAGATTGAACAGAGGAACGAACATATAAACATAATAAAAACACTGTTACAAAAACAACAACAACAACAGGAGGCGACTCTTTTTAAGCTAGCGGAAGGGAATGGACTAGCGGAAGGGAGTCTTTATAGACGAGCGGAAGAGAGTCTTTATAGACGATCGGAAGGGAGTCTTTATAGACCAACGGAAGAGAGTCTTTATAGACGAACGGAAGAGATTCTTTATAGACGAGCGGAAGGTAGTTTTTATAAATGAACGGAAGAGGGAGTCTTTATAGACGAGCGTATTGGAGTCTTTATAGACGAGTGTAAGGGAGTCTTTATAGACGAGCGTAAGGGATTCTTTATAGACGAGCGTAAGGGAGTTTTTTATAGACGAGAGGAAGGTAGTCTTTATAGACGAGCAGATGGAACTTTTTATAGCCGTGAAAAATAAAAATTTTATAGACGAACAAAAGACGAGCTGTAAGAGGAGTCTTTATAGATGGAAAAACGGCTTCTTATCAGAATTAAATTTTTATAGAGGTGCTGCAGGAAGTCTTTATAGACGAACTTATGGGACTGTTTATGGGCGATGTGAAGAAAGTCTTTTAGACTAGTAGGAGGAAGTTTCTATAGAGGAGCGAGTGGAAGGGTCTTTTTATATACGAGCTAATGGACTCTTTTATAGACAAGCGGAAGGGAATCTTTATAAATGAACGGAAGAGTGTCTTTATAGATTTCCTTCAGTCATTATAGACGAGCTGAATTCGCTCATTATAGACGATCTTCAAACAGACCTTAAACCCCACTTGAGCAAACACTTTTAAGAGGGAGATACCCTATGGTTTTGTAGCAGATATGGACCTTCTTGGAACTTGTTGAACGCTTGGAAGAAATATTAAGATGTACATGTTTCAGACAAAACGAATATCCAATTCACACGTTATCGTGCTCACAAGTCATTTCATGCTTGAATTGATCTTTCGGTTCTTTAATTTCAAAAATCACCGTGAATTTTACATTGTTTTAGGAAAGGGAGGTTTGAAGAAGAAACTGGACGAACATAACAAACAAAAGAAGAGGCATAAACTCTAAAACGTCTTGATATATCAATACTTTACAGTCGTTTTGATAAATAACAATTACATCGTATTGAATTATTGTCGAATTTTTAAAGTCTTCTTAATAGACAACCTAAAAGTCGTCTTAATAGATAAACTTAAAATCTTCTAAATAGGAATGATTAAAATCGTCTCTATAGACGGCCTAAAAGTCGTATTGATATAAAGCTACTTTAAAATCGTCACTATAGACCTGAAAGTCGTATTGGTAGACGATCTTAAAGTCGTGGAAATATACGACTTTAAAGTAGTCTTAATTTTAATTGGTGTCGGCAGGGCTTTTTAGAGCTTTTGTGACACTATCTCACAAAGTATGCAAGACCTGCCCCCAAAAAAATTATCCCATCGGTATAATAGGGGTCGCAAAGACAACCTGCTACAATAAAAATTTCAAAACAATCCGAGCCATGTACTCAAACTGCAGTTTTGCAAATTTTTGAAATTTATTGTTTCGAATATCCGAAGGAGTGGACCGATGTAGTCCATAAGGACTAAATCGACTCAAAATTATTATAAAATTTTTTCGATGAGGCACATTTTTTGATTGCATCAATGGATAGATACGCTCGATATTCCAAAGGCTTAAGAAATAAAACAAGGGTATTATCTGTAGGGAATCAATAGGAAGGTTTTTTAATTGACTAAAAATCATTCAAATCTTCAAAGATTTAAATTTTCCCACCGCAAAATAACTAACAACAATTTATTACTCATTACAAAATATTTCACACCAATTGTTGAGAGGTACACTAATCAGCAAATTCCGACCGGCAATTAACTTACGTTTAATGCCTCATTGATCGTTTGACGTTACGCTTAGATCATGTTACACGGAAGTTTCCCCCCGCTACCACCGGCAGGCAGGCAGAACATGGCAGACAAGTTGACGACTCAGCTAATCTGTGGCAATTGGAAGAATTAAAATAACAACTTGGAACAAAAAACCCAACAACAACATTAGAACAGCAACAAAAACAAAATATTAGAATAGTATATGAGGAGAACAACCATTTAATAAGTGTCGGTCGGTCGGTAAAACAAAAGGACAACAAAGGCAACAAAATCATTGTTGTTGTCGTTTTCTTTGTTTATTATTGCCAGCAGTGCAGAGAGGCGAAGGCGAGGAGGCCTTGGTTTAGTTACGTTGCTCAATTATCACGACATATTACGGTGATTGAGCATGAAATTGTTGAAGGAATGACTAAACAAACGGCTGGGCTGGTTGGATGGCTAGCTTAGTCAAGTACAAGGCACACAGAGACCAGCACACACACTTCTGTACAAAAAGATGTTAAATTGCATATACATATGTATATACGTATGTAGGAGGAATTGGTTCCTTTTGCTTGCTGGCATTTCTATTCTTCATCTTTTGATTTCGAAAAAAGGTTATGTGTTATTTTAGTGACTCTTTAATAGTAGAGCACTCCAAAACTAATTGTTGTAATAGTTGGTGTTGTTCTTTGGCTTGTCACACATGCGTTACAAAAACATCCTTATTTTTACTTCGACTTAACACATCAGAAACCCAACAACAAGAGTTGTCACTTTATTGCATAGCAACAGCCATAGGCCTATAGTTTCGAAATAGTTTCTAGTATTGGCATGCTTAAATTGATGTTTCGGTTCTTTAATTTCAAAAATCACCGTGTTTTACAGGAAGGGAAGGTTTGAAGAGAAATTGGACGAACATGAAGGTACAAAAGAAAAATCAAGGTTTTAAAGACGTCTAGATAAGCGATTTTAAGGTCTTGTTTGATGACCTTATACAAATGACAAGTAAATCGTCTTCACAGACGGCTTTATAATCGTATAGATAGACGATCTTAAAGTCATCTTAATAGACGAGTTTAAAGTCGTCTTCATAGACGACCTTAAAGTCGTATTCATAGACGACCTTAATGTCGTCTTAATAGACGACTTTAATGTCGTCTTAATAGACGACCTTAATGTCGTCTTGATAGACGACCTTATAATCGTCTTGATAGACGACCTTAAAGTCACCTTAATAGACAACCTCAAAGTGGTCTTAATAGACAACCTTAAAGTCGTCTTAATAGACGACCTTAAAGTCGCCTAATTCGTCTTAAAGGACGACCTTAAAGCCGTCTTAATAGACGACCATAAAGTCGCCTTATAGACGACCTTAAAATCGTCTTTATAGACGACCTTAAATTCGTCTTCATAGAGGACTTTACAGTCGTCTTAATAGACGACCTTAAAGTAAATAGTCTTAATAGACCTCCTTAAAGTCATCTTCATAGATGACTTTAAAGTCGTCTTCATAGACGACCTTAAATTCGTCTTCAGGGACGACCTTAAAGTCGTCTTGATAGACGACCTTAAAGTCGTCTTGATGGCGTTTACACTAGACAGTTTGTCTTCAAATACAACTCTGATTTACTAACACATGCATACATTTGTCGTTTGTCTCTCAGCTGTCCATCAGTTTTTCACAGACAGCCGGATTGAAAAATTTTTGACATTTTTGTGAAAAAGAAGTAAGATTATAATTCAAATGTGCTGAAAACAAAAGAATATGTACAAAACAAAATATGTGAACGGAAAACAAAAAGAAATCGGTGATTTTCATTCATAATTTTACAACTGTTTTCGCAGTTGTCGGGACGCCTACGTCACACAGGCAAGTTGTGGGATTTTGACAATCAATACATGAAGTCAACTGTCCTGTCATGTGTAAACGAAGGGTTAAAGTCGCCTTAATAGACAGCCTTAAAGACGTCTTAATAAACGACCTTAAATTCGTCTTAATAGACGACCTAAATGTCGTCTTAATGGACGACCTTTACGTCATCTTAATAGAAGACATCATCATTTCTGATTTTTGATGATACCAATGATCTAGAAATAGAGTAATATAATGTGAAAAAATCAAAATGTCATTTTTGGCCAGTTTTCTGAAATTCGTCTTAAAGGACAACCTTAAATTCGTCTTAATAGACGACCATAAAGTCGTCTTATAGAAGACCTTAAAATCGTCTTTATAGACTACCTTAAAGTGATAGACGACCTTAAAGTCGTCTTCATATACGACCTTAAAGTCGTCTTCATAGACGACCTTAAAGTCGTCTTCATAGACGATCTTAAAGTCGTCTTCATAGACGACCTTAAAGTCGTCTTCATAGACGACCTTAAAGTCGTCTTCATAGACGATCTTAAAGTCGTCTTCATAGACGACCTTAAAGTCGTCTTCATAGACGACCTTAAAGTCGTCTTCATAGACGACCTTAAAGTCGTCTTCATAGACGACCTTAAAGTCGTCTTCATAGACGACCTTAAAGTCGTCTTAATAGACCATCTTAAAGTCGTCTCAATAGACGACCTTAAAGTTGTCTCAATAGACGACCTTAAAGTCTTCTTAATAGACGACCTTAAAGTCGTCTTAATAGACGACCTTTAAGTCGTCTTAATAGACGACCTTAAAGTCGTCTTAATAGACGACCTAAAAGTCGTCTTAATTTACGAACTTAAAGTCGTCCTAATAGACGACCTTAAAGTCGTCCTAATAGACGACCTTAAAGTCGTCCTAATAGACGACCTTAAAGTCGTCTTAATAGACGACCTTAAAGTCGTCTTAATATACGACCTTAAATTCGTCTCAATAGACGACCTTAAAGTCGTCTTAATATACGACCTTAAAGTCGTCTTAATAGACGACCTTTAAGTCGTCTTAATAGACGACCTTTAAGTCGTCTTAATAGACGACCTTAAAGTCGTCTTAATAGACGACCTAAAAGTCGTCTTAATTGACGAACATAAAGTCGTCCTAATAGACGACCTTAAAGTCGTCCTAATAGACGACCTTAAAGTCGACTTCATAGACGACCTTAAAGTCGTCTTCATAGACGACCTTAAAGTCGTCTCAATAGACGACTTTAAAGTTGTCTCAATAGACGACCTTAAAGTCTTCTTAATAGACTACCTTAAAATCGATTCAATAGACGATTTTTAAGTCGTCTTAATAGACGACCTTAAAGTCGTCATAATATACGACCTTAAAGTCGTCTTAATAGACGACCTTAAAGTCGTCTTAATAGACGACCTTAACGTCGTCTTAATAGACGACCTTAACGTCGTCTTAATAGACGACCTTAAAGTCGTCTTAATAGACGACCTTTAAGTCATCTTAATAGACGACCTTAAAGTCGTCTTAATAGACGACCTTTAAGTCATCTTAATAGACGACCTTAAAGTCGTCTTAATAGACGACCTTAAAGTCGTCTTAATAGACGACCTTAAAGTCGTCTTAATAGACGACCTTAAAGTCGTCTTAATAGACGACCTTAAAGTCGTCTTAATAGACGACCTTAAAGTCGTCTTAATAGACGACCTTAAAGTCGTCCTAATAGACGACCTTAAAGCCGCCCTAATAGACGACCTTAACCTTAAGTCTTAATAGACGACCTTAAAGTCGTCTCAATAGACGACCTTAAAGTCGTCTTAATAGACGACCGTTAAGTCGTCTTAATAGACGACCTTAAAGTCGTCTTAATAGACGACCTAAAAGTTGTCTTAATAGACGACCTTAAAGTCGTCCTAATAGACGACCTTAAAGTCGTCCTAATAGACGACCTTAAAGTCGTCCTAATAGACGACCTTAAAGTCGTCTTAATAGACGACCTTAAAGTCGACTTCATAGACGACCTTAAAGTCGTCATAATATACGACCTTAAAGTCGTCTTAATAGACGACCTTAACGTCGTCTTAATAGACGACCTTAACGTCGTCTTAATAGACGACCTTAAAGTCGTCTTAATAGACGACCTTAAAGTCGTCTTAATAGACGACCTTTAAGTCATCTTAATAGACGACCTTAAAGTCGTCTTAATAGACGACCTTTAAGTCATCTTAATAGACGACCTTAAAGTCGTCTTAATAGACGACCTTAAAGTCGTCTTAATAGACGACCTTAAAGTCGTCTTAATAGACGACCTTAAAGTCGTCTTAATAGACGACCTTAAAGTCGTCTTAATAGACGACCTTAAAGTCGTCTTAATAGACGACCTTAAAGTCGTCTTAATAGACGACCTTAAAGTCGTCTTAATAGACGACCTTAACGTCGTCTTAATAGACGACCTTAAAGTCGTCTTAATAGACGACCTTTAAGTCATCTTAATAGACGACCTTAAAGTCGTCTTAATAGACGACCTTAAAGTCGTCTTAATAGATGACCTTAAAGTCGTCTTAATAGACGACCTTAAAGTCGTCCTAATAGACGATCTTAAAGCCGCCCTAATAGACGACCTTAACGCCGCCCTAATAGACGACCTTAAAGTCGTCTTCATAGACGACCTTTAAGTCATCTTAATAGACGACCTTAAAGTCGTCTTCATAGACGACCTTTAAGTCATCTTAATAGACGACCTTAAAGTCGTCTTAATAGACGACCTTAAAGTCGTCTTAATAGACGACCTTAAAGTCGTCTTAATAGACGACCTTTAAGTCATCTTAATAGACGACTTTAAAGTCGTCTTAATAGACGACCTTAAAGTCGTCTTAATAGACGACCTTAAAGTCGTCTTAATAGACGACCTTAAAGTCGTCTTAATAGACGACCTTAAAGTCGTCTTCTTAGACGACCTTAAAGTCGTCTTCTTAGACGACCTTAAAGTGGTCTTCTTAGACGACCTTAAAGTCGGCTTCTTAAACGACCTTAAAGTCATCTTCTTAGGCGACCTTAAAGTCGTCTTCATAGACGACCTTAAAGTCGTCTTAATAGACGACCTTAAAGTCGTCTTAATAGACGACCTTAAAGTCGTCTTAATAGACGACTTTAAAGTCGTCTTTATAGACGACTTTAAAGTCGTCTTTATAGACGACCTTAAAGTCATCTTAATAGATGACCTTAAAGTCATCTTAATAGACGACCTTAAAGTCGTCTTAATAGACGACCTTAAAGTCGTCTTAATAGACGACCTTAAAGTCGTCTTAATAGACGACCTTAAAGTCGTCTTAATAGACGACCTTAAGTCGTCTTAATAGACGACCTTAAAGTCGTCTTAATAGACGAATAGACGACCTTAAAGTCGTCTTAATAGACGACCTTAAAGTCGTCTGAATAGACGACCTTAAAGTCGTCTGAATAGACGACCTTAAAGTCGTCTTAATAGACGACCTTAAAGTCGTCTTAATAGACGACCTTAAAGTCGTCTTAATAGACGACCTTAAAGTCGTCTTAATAGACGACCTTAAAGTCGTCTTAATAGACGACATTAAAGTCGTCTTAATAGACGACCTTAAAGTCGTCTTAATAGACGACCTTAAAGTCGTCTTAATAGACGACCTTAAAGTCGTCCTAATAGACGACCTTAAAGCCGCCCTAATAGACGACCTTAAAGTCGTCTTAATAGACGACCTTAAAGTCGTCTTAATAGACGACCTTAAAGTCGTCCTAATAGACGACCTTAAAGCCGCCCTAATAGACGACCTTAAAGTCGTCTTAATAGACGACCTTAAAGTCGTCTTAATAGACGACCTTAAAGTCGTCTTAATAGACGAATAGACGACCTTAAAGTCGTCTTAATAGACGACCTTAAAGTCGTCTTAATAGACGACCTTAAAGTCGTCTTAATAGACGACCTTAAAGTCGTCTTAATAGACGACCTTAAAGTCGTCTTAATAGACGACCTTAAAGTCGTCTGAATAGACGACCTTAAAGTCCTCTGAATAGACGACCTTAAAGTCGTCTTAATAGACGACCTTAAAGTCGTCTTAATAGACGACCTTAAAGTCGTCTTAATAGACGACCTTAAAGTCGTCTTAATAGACGACATTAAAGTCGTCTTAATAGACGACCTTAAAGTCGTCTTAATAGACGACCTTAAAGTCGTCCTAATAGACGACCTTAAAGCCGCCCTAATAGACGACCTTAAAGTCGTCTTAATAGACGACCTTAAAGTCGTCTTAATAGACGACCTTAAAGTCGTCCTAATAGACGACCTTAAAGCCGCCCTAATAGACGACCTTAAAGTCGTCCTAATAGACAACTTTAAAATCTCCAATTCTTAATAGACGACCTTAAAGTCGTCTTAATAGACGAATAGACGACCTTAAAGTCGTCTTAATAGACGACCTTAAAGTCGTCTGAATAGACGACCTTAAAGTCGTCTGAATAGACGACCTTAAAGTCGTCTTAATAGACGACCTTAAAGTCGTCTTAATAGACGACCTTAAAGTCGTCTTAATAGACGACCTTAAAGTCGTCTTAATAGACGACATTAAAGTCGTCTTAATAGACGACCTTAAAGTCGTCTTAATAGACGACCTTAAAGTCGTCTTAATAGACGACCTTAAAGTCGTCCTAATAGACGACCTTAAAGCCGCCCTAATAGACGACCTTAAAGTCGTCTTAATAGACGACCTTAAAGTCGTCCTAATAGACGACCTTAAAGCCGCCCTAATAGACGACCTTAAAGTCGTCTTAATAGACGACCTTAAAGTCGTCTTAATAGACGACCTTAAAGTCGTCTTAATAGACGAATAGACGACCTTAAAGTCGTCTTAATAGACGACCTTAAAGTCGTCTTAATAGACGACCTTAAAGTCGTCTTAATAGACGACCTTAAAGTCGTCTTAATAGACGACCTTAAAGTCGTCTGAATAGACGACCTTAAAGTCCTCTGAATAGACGACCTTAAAGTCGTCTTAATAGACGACCTTAAAGTCGTCTTAATAGACGACCTTAAAGTCGTCTTAATAGACGACCTTAAAGTCGTCTTAATAGACGACCTTAAAGTCGTCTTAATAGACGACCTTAAAGTCGTCTTAATAGACGACATTAAAGTCGTCTTAATAGACGACCTTAAAGTCGTCTTAATAGACGACCTTAAAGTCGTCCTAATAGACGACCTTAAAGCCGCCCTAATAGACGACCTTAAAGTCGTCTTAATAGACGACCTTAAAGTCGTCTTAATAGACGACCTTAAAGTCGTCCTAATAGACGACCTTAAAGCCGCCCTAATAGACGACCTTAAAGTCGTCTTAATAGACGACCTTAAAGTCGTCTTAATAGACGAATAGACGACCTTAAAGTCGTCTTAATAGACGACCTTAAAGTCGTCTTAATAGACGACCTTAAAGTCGTCTTCTTAGACGACCTTAAAGTCGTCTTCTTAGACGACCTTAAAGTCGTCTTCTTAGACGACCTTAAAGTGGTCTTCTTAGACGACCTTAAAGTCGTCTTCTTAGGCGACCTTAAAGTCGTCTTCTTAGGCGACCTTAAAGTTGTCTTCCTGGTAGGGGCGTCCTCATCGAACGTAGAGCTATTAATCTGCTCAGCCAACACTATACCCCCCTCTGGTCGTTTCCGAAGACCGAATGCCACAACTCATTATGAGGAATAAAGTCCCACAAGACCAGACTGTTATGACCTTACAAAAGTGGGCTAATATTGAGCCTTTAACCTGGAGTACAGCTATTTATCGGCGGGTTGTATACGTACAACAACTCTACCTCGGCAGCAGGGACGTACGCAAGGGGGGGGCACAGGGGGCCCGGGCCCCCCCCGAAATGGTTTGGTCCGACAAAATTTTTTAAGCTACTTTAACAAATTATTACGATTTTTTCTCTAAAATAATTTTTGTTTTTCAAATTTCAAATGAAAACTTATATTGTTCTAAAGGTTCTGTATTGAAAATGTACTTTGTCAACAAGTTGTATAAGAAATACATATAAAGGTCTTGAGGCTTTAAACTCATTCTGTATTCAAAACGATTACAAATTCAGTATTGTGCGGATTAGAAGTGCATAAAATGAAATGTCTATTGGACAATATGTATGACATATCAAGGGTTTTCCGTGGAATATATCTCGAAATCCAGTTAGAAAATTGTTTTACTGCCTTAATCAAAATTTTTTATTCCTATTTTATATCAACTTGTTGCTAAACAGTGGGATAAAATAATGGAAAAAAAATGTATTGTTGTGCATTATAAAGTGATAATATCTGCTATAAATAGCATACCCATCTGAATTTGTCTATATCAGTAACAAATTTGTAGCTGAAAACAACCGTAAACGAAATTAATGCTCAAACTTTGGTTTTATGGTATTGTATTAAAATCTGATCTTATAGTACGTTTATATATAACCGGTAACTGGGTTTCAAATGTCAATTCCTTTGCGTATAAGTCAAATAAATCCTCATTAAGAAGGTTAACCCTGCAACATGGCCTTATTTGTATTGTATATCACGGTGCTCTTGAACCATCTTTAAATGAAAGAAGCTTAGATAAGAAAATCAAAAAACCAAAAAATCCAATTTTTAGCCCTATCAAAATGGAACCAAAAGAAATGTTGTAGGAGTGAAAATTCTCTACAATATTGTTCGTATATGATATTTTCGTAGGTTTTACCATTTTTTAAAACAATGTCATGACTACAATTTCCCAACTTAAACTTATATAACACAAACATGGTGTAACCGAGTAAAAAAATTACGAACCCTAATCTTGTAGAGAATTTTCACAGCTAATCGATTTTCTGTAGTCCCATTTCGATAAGACTTACTGTTTTGAAGCAAATCGTGAAAACCTAACAAAAAACTCTAAAAATGTGACCTGAACTTCTATATCGCAAAACTGGTAAAACCTAGGAACAAATCAAACTAATTTTCAAAGTTACAACATTATCTTTAGCCCCGATAGGACTTGCGGTTTCCAAGCAAAATCGCGAAAACCTAAAAAAATTGAACTACTTTAAAATTTCCTATAGCGTTTTTTTTTTTCTTATTTTTGGATTTTTCTCATCTCATCAACTTCCCAGTTGTAAGCTCATTTCATTTAACGTTGGTTCAAGAGCACCGTGGTATTGAACCCTCAGCCGTTAAGCTAACGATAAAAATGTACCTCATCGAAATAATGTTCTAAGACAAATCATGTATTTTGACGAAACCCGCGTCAAACAATTTGGAGTCGATTTATCCCAGTTCGTCCGTCTGTCTGGCTCGTGCCCATTATAACTCTCGAACAGAGTTGGTCCAAATTTTGGATCTCGCAATATTTTGTACAAACTTCCTTTGGACTCCAGACTTCAAAATGCTTCCCTAAAATCTTGAGCAAAATCTAATTGGATTTTTTGAGACTTAAAGTAGTTTCAAATATGGATTATATCGGTTCACTCCTTCAGGTGCCTCCAACACAAAATTTCAATTATCCGATTTGACCGAAACTATAAATATCCTAAAATTACGTACATATATCATGTGCCAAGAGGGTCTATTTGGGACAACATCTTCGGATATATCCCTCAAAAAAGTTCAACATCAATGTAGTTTAGGGGATGTTCGAGGAGCCATTGCACATGTTGACCAATGGTACTTCTTGCGGTCTTGTTTACAGCGATATTGTATTTTTAGTCTCTAAATCTTACGTCGACCAACTAAATTGAATTCCAAAATTAGGTCCACCTCCAAAATTGACTAAATCAGTCAATTCTTTCGGTTATCGTCTGTGCCAAAGTGCACAACTTTCATCGAAGTCACATTTTTGAGCACAACATAAGCATTTATTCGTAACGCCAACAATCGTTAAGTTGTACACCCCAAATGTTTCGAAATTATTGTCGGAAAGTTTACACGTCCAAAAAAGGAGACGAAATTCTGAAACTTCTTGGCTATACAATTTATAGAAAAAAAGGCTATATTTAAAGTCTCAACTCACCCAGGCTGAGGGTATATCCCTGTAGGCAAACCCGACTCTTACTTTTTACTTGCTTTCAAGAAAACAAAAGTTATGAATTATCATAAGTTTGTCTCCGCTGTGCCGACAGAAGTGATTGGTCGTTGGAAAGTTTTTAAGGTCATAGAGTCCATAAACATATAGTCATACAATTAAGATAGAAATAAGCGGGAACAACAGCCATTGATGTATCAGATGGAGTTTTTCGACTTAACCTATTTTTTGAGAATTTAGCTAAAATGTTGCCGAGTTTTTTAGAGGTATTTTTTCGACCATGTTTTTCATAGTCTCAAACAGTACTGCGAGTTAGATTCGGAGTCTATAAGTCATACATTGCATCGCCCGGCTCCTGATGATTTTTTTTTTATGTAATTTTCTGAATTTTTAGTTGACTTTCACGAACTTTATCACTTCTGGTAAAATAGTGAAGTTTTGCTGCTTTTTTGCAGTTAAAGAATATTATTTTCTTACAATAATACAAAACTTTTTTAATGGCACTGATGTTGGTGTGTGATATATGGTAACATGGGGCGGCTTCGCCACTGGGGCGCCTTCGCCAGCGCCGATTTTCTTGATAATTATAACTGCTACAAAAATGCCGTTAGAGGGAAAATTGTGAGTTTAATGAAGATCTTTCATCTCCCAAAAACTGGCATTTCTATCAAATATATGATTGCTGAAGCACGCGGTTTCATGTTTTTGGGGTATTGCGAAAAATATTTATGGTTGGTATACTTTGTGATATCTTGTATACCTTTTGTGATATCAAAATTATATTTTATACCGTTAATAGACAACTACTGAAGAATATAAATCCAAATAATTTGCATGATAAAAGTAATTATAAATGCAAATATATTCATATTATGAACTATGTAGGGGGTGGGGCGGCTACGCCATGATAGGTGTGTTGTGGGTTAATGTGAAAAATATGTCAGGTTTAACACAAATTGTTTATGCTATTGATATACCACTGTATAATGTGAAGTTGAAATCAAATATTGTGCTAAACCTATCTAAAATTCAAGTAATTAACGGCTACAATATGTTTCTTTTTGAAAATGTTAGAACCATTTTTGATTATTAAATAGAAAACATGTTCTTTTTATGCATAATGTTGATATTTGAGGAGGAAGTATGGTAAATGCCAGTTTTAGAGTCCGTTGATATATGTCCTATGTCGGTGGCGAAGCTACCCCATGGGTGGGGAGGCTTCGCCACTTTTTAGACATTTTGTAAATTCTTAAAAATAATAATTTAAAAACAAGATTATAATCATTTATATATCAAAATTTGTAGTCAAGACATGCTAATATTCTTACCAAAAATAATATTTGGAAAACTTTAATGATGTCGATATGAGAACATATTGAACAAAAACGTGGCGAAGGCGCCCCATGTTACCATATGTACTTTAAAGAAAAATCGGCGTTATGTTCGGAACGAACTGTTTATCCTCCAAACACTGCATATATCTATTCGACATATTCGCGAATGCAATCCCTGTGTTCGAACGTGGCTCTTTTTGCACCACTTTTTGCTTGGAAGTTCTACCACCAAAAGGATTTCCAAAATCCATATTACAGACGATATTTTTAAAAACTATGCTAGAATTATAGAAAATCTTTCGAAAGATATTTGCTGCGGGATTTGGAACGCAAAATGCCAAATAAGAGGTAATGTGGTTGAAAATTCTGGGATACATCAAAAGGTACATCTATATGGGTAATATTCATTTGAAAATATTTTTAGTTATTACTTCAATTCTGTTGGAGAATTTGGTAAAAACTTTTGTATGGAGACTATACCGAACGTGGTGTGATATGGTTTATTTTCAATTATAAACATCCAAGGACTAATATATTATAATCAGTTCCAAATTTCAATCTTGTATCTAAAATATTATGATCTCTCTCTGTTTAATGTACATACTTTGTGGCGATACTGAATATACACAAAATCAACTAAAAGCCCTTTAAAATAGCTTTACGTAACGATACACAACATTTTTAATATTCATGATTTTTAGTCAAGTTGGGCCCCCCCCCGAAATGAAATCCTGCGTACGTCCCTGCTCGGCAGTTCAATGTTCCGACATCAAACGACCTTTAACTCGTCTTCATAGAACCCCTTTAAGCCCTCTTCATAGACGACCTTAAATATGTGTATGGGTATATATAATATTCTAAACATTCTTTAACCCACTGTATTTGCAGAAACAAACAAACATTACTACAACATTGCAAAATAAGAAAAAAAACACAAAACAAAAATC
This sequence comes from Musca autumnalis, assembly GCF_047663935.1. NCBI lineage: Eukaryota > Metazoa > Arthropoda > Insecta > Diptera > Muscidae > Musca > Musca autumnalis. The sequence continues at coordinate 220,186,870 of NW_027411644.1, forward strand.
ACTTTCCATTTGTTCTGGATTTGGTCAATTGGTTGCACATACTTATGTTTTATTGCAAAGCAAAGCTGGACAATTTGTCGGTTTTATTTTGAGTGTGTAAAAATTGCGCACGCGTGAAGTGACAACGTTTTGAAGTTTGTCACTTGAATTTGATGGAAGTCCAGTATACGTTTCTCTCTACTCTTAACACATTATCCGTCTCCGTATCTCGCTGACCATTTGTCTGGACTTTGCTGCAGTCTTTTGATGCATCTGTAAGTTTCTTTCATCCGTCTGTCTCTCTCACTTCAGTGTTTATGCATAATATTTTTCTTAGGAAAAATATGCGTTAATTTTTTTTTGCTTTTCAGTTGTCATAAATTTAATTCATGCGTTTTCTTTTGCCTTTGTGGCAAGTATTGTTGTCACAGTATTTTTTATATGAGGATCTCTTTTATTTTACAAAACACGTTAAAGGCAATTTTTTCATTTCGTGGAATGCTAAATTTTTAGTCTGTGTGTCAAATGTTGATAATATGTATTTTGGTTTTCTATTTTAAAGCAGAAATCTTTCAAGTCGTTGCGAGCCATGAAATAACCCAGAATAGGTTATAATAATAAAAATATTTCATATTTAATGGAATATTAAAAATTTTATAATTAAAAAAGAAAATACATATCAGCGGCCAAATACCCACGTAAATGTATAAAACACATTTGCATTTGAAAAACAAAAAGTTCTAGGACAGAGAAGCCACTACATAGTCGATACGTCCGAAGATCTGCTTTACCACCAGTGAAACCAGGTAACGTAATTTGGTGACTTTGTGGGTTCGAGTCTTGGCTTTCCTTTTTCACTTGCAAATAATTTGCGATCATCAAGCTTAACTCTAAACGAGAAAATTAATAAAAAAGTTTAAGTTTTAAAACTTAAATGCTGAGACAAATTGAACCTAAATGCATATTATCAGGCATGGCACAGCTACTTCAGAAAACTAAAAATGAAAAATTTTCTGTATGAAACCACTTTTGGTTTCCCAAGTTGAATTGTTTTTTTTTTTTTTTTTTTGAAACACGTCGCTTTAAAACACTCCAAAAACGCTTAAAAATAATAAAGTATTGTTTTTTAAAAAAATCACATTTATCTCATTTTTTTATCATTTTAATTAAAAAAATTCGCAAATTTACTTTCGTTAATGTAAATTTTATTAATAAATTATATAGTATATAATTTTTGTTGTAAATTTGTAAAAACTAAGCAATCTGGCATTACGAATGTAAAAATATAAAAGAAAACAAAAGAAGAAGGAACTCAAACAAGGTATTTTTCAATGCTATGTTTATTACTTTGTGCCTCGATTACAATAACAATAGAAAAATTGAAATTCCAATAAAAATTAACTTTCTTTTCGCATTAACAAATTTTCTTTCAGCTGAATATGTTAACAATTCCCACTTCTACACTGTTTTCTAATCATATGTTTTTGTTTTATTTCTTTTGATACGATTTTCGAAATTCATCAAATCAATCGGAATCTGAAGAATCCAAAACAAAAACGATCGAAATGAAACCATTCCGATCGGAATCTGTGACATGCCTATATGAAGCAATTTTCTTCCCAAAAATCAAAAACACAATCCTTTAGAAAATTTTCCTAAAATATCCACGTTTATGTAAAGAGAGTTTCCTGTATTTTTTAAATATCCACGCTTATGTGGAGTATAATCATTCAGAAAATGTTCCTTAAATATCCACGCTTATGTGGAGTATAGTCCTTCAGAAATGTGCTTATAATATCCAAGCAAATGTGGAGTATAGTCCTTTAGAAAATATCTTTAAAATATCCACCCTTATGTGGAGTATAGACCTCAAAAAATACTCTTAAAACATCCACGCTTATGTGGAGTACAGTCCCTCAGAAAATATTCTTAAAACATCCACGCTTATGTAGAGTATAGTCCTTCAGAAAATATTCTTAAAATATCCACGCTTATGTGGAGTATAGTCCTACAGAAGAAAAATCTTAAAATATCCACGCTTATGGGAAGAATAGTCCCTTCAGAAAATATTCTTCAAATATCCACTCGTATGTGGAATATTGTCCTTCAGGAAATATTCCTAAAATATTTACGCTTATGTGGAGTATAGTCCTACAGAGGAAAAATCTTAAAATATCCACGCTTATGGAAAGAATAATCCCTCAGAAAATATTCCGAAAATATCCACACTTATGTGGAGTACAGTCCTTCAGCAAATATTCTTAAAATATCCACTCTTATGTGGAGTACAGACCTTCAGAAAATATTCTTAAAATATCCACTCTTATGTGGAGTACAGACCTTAAGAAAATATTCTTAAAATATCCACGCGTATGTGGAGTATTGTCCTTCAAAAATATTCTTCAAATATCCACAATTATGCGAAGTATTGTTCTTAAGAAAATATTCTTAAAATATCCACGCTTTTGTGGAGTATACTTCTACAGAAGAAAAATTTTGAAATACCCCCGCTTATGGGAAAATTAGTCCCTCAAAAAAATATTCTTAAAATACCCACGCTTATGGGAAAAATAGTCCCTCAAAAAAATATTCTTAAAATATCCACGTCTATGTGGAGTATAGGCCCCAGGAAATATTCTTAAAATATCCACGCGTATGTGGAGTATTGTCCTTCATAAAATCATAAAATTCATAAAATAATTCTTAAAATATCCACGCTTATGTGGAGTATATTTCTACAGAAGAACAATCTTAAAATACCCACGCTTATTGGAAGAAAAGACCCTCAGAAAATATTCTTAAAATATCCACGCTTATGTGGAGTATTGTCCTTCAGAAAATATTCTTAAAATATCCACGCTTATGTGGAGTATTGTCCTTCAGAAAATATTCTTAAAATATCCACGCTTATGTGGAGTATTGTCCTTCAGAAAATATTCTTAAAATATCCACGCTTATGTGGAGTTTTGTCCTTCAGAAAATATTCTTAAAATATCCAAGCTATCCTATTTCGATAGGACTTCCGGTTTCCAAGAAAATCGTGAAAACTCTAAACACCCTAAAAATGTCAACATGAATCGTTATTTATTTAAAAAGCGCTCCGGCGATTTTTTTGTTTTTTTTTTTTTTTGTTTTTTTATTTTTCTCATCTATGAAGATTGTAGTTTTAGAATCCGCAAAATCCAGGTATAAGCACCTTCCATTTAAAGTTACTTCAAGAGCACCGTGAATATTCTTAAAATAGCCAGGCTTATGTAGTGCATACTCCTTAAAAAATGTTCTTACAAAATTCATGTGGTATTATGTGGTACATAATATTCTTTAAAATCCACTCTGCTTCTCCACACAATCTTTGAAAAATTATTCATAAAAAAACCGGGCTTGTGTGGAGCATAATTCTTGAAAAAAATATTCTTAAAAAATGCGCACTTATGTGACCATAATCTTTAAAAAATATTTTTGAAAAATCCACTCTTTTGTGGAACATAATCTTTGAAAAAAAAATTGTTAAAAAAATACACGCGTATGTGGAGAATATTCCGAAAAAAATCTGCGCTTTTATGGAGCATAAAGAAGATCCTTCTAAAAATATCCTTACCAAAACCATGATTTTGTGGATAAAAGTCCTTCAAAAATATTTTATTTATTTTTATTTTTTATGTGCATATAATCCTTGAGAATATATATTTCTCCCGACAAAACTAGCTCATATTTTCATGCCTACTTGTTTTTACTTTTATCAGTCAGTATTTTGGAAGAAAAATTTTATAAGACATGTATTTCGTCTTATAAAATTTTTCTTCCAAAATTCTCTGCATGGATCAGAGAGTTTCTTCAGATTTCAGTTTGAATTCGATGCAACAAAATAGTTTTTAATTTGGTAAACCAAAATTAATGTTCATACCTAGTTAGTATTCTCAATTATAATGAAATTGTACTCACTTCCGATAAGAGTTTCCTATGCCGTCGGCAGTTGATTAAAGGCAGTTACTTTTAGTTGAATATCCGTTATCAGAGTAACCGCCGGTAAACTCAATTCCTGTTATAAAATATGCTGCAGATGTTGTCCACCTTTTGGGGTTAATGTAGCGGAGCGCATATATATTATTTATGTAGCTTTACACTATAATATCATAATTTTCTTAAATGGTCACGATTTCACACTTTCACAAATTGTATTTTCTTATTCAAATTTATTTTTTGTTTTAATAAAACACACAGATACAATTTTAAAACACTTCTTTGCAAGATATCCTTTATTAAGCATTGATATAATTATAATTATTTCTATTTATTTTTTGCAATCCGATTATAATTTATTTCCTTTGTATAGAGTTTTAAGAAAAATGGTATAAAACTTCAATTCAATTTGGTATCGGGGAAATATTGAAAGAAAATCCGAAAGCCCCACATGGGAATAAGCCGAATTTGTATTGTTTCAAAAGCGCGCGTCTAATAAACACAACGAATCACGACGAATGAAGAAACGCAATTGGATATTGAAAGATAAACCAAACACACAACAAATGGACCAGCAGACGACGTTGTATGACAGCTAAACAGCAACAACAAGAAAAACAGCATCAATAACAGAAAAAGAACGATACATTCAGTGAAACGCGAAAACAAATTCAAAACATCCACTTGGGAGAATCAGAATGGTTGGCCGCCGGACGGATAGATGGATGTCTGGTTGGCTGTTTGGTTGACTGGAGGGGAGAACAAACGCAACAAAATAAAATTGTATTTTTTTTCAATGAATCCAAGGAATTGCAACGGAAATGAACTGCTACGTTATGGTAGATGCCATTTCCACACATACACTCACACACCGCATAGAGGATATACTTAAAACACTCAATTCCATTGGAGCTGCTGCGCCACAAAGGATCTCTTCTTATAATTCACATGTAATTCTCCCTCTCTTAATTTTACACCCCAGCCGATACGTGGCTCTTCAAAACAACAGCGTTTCATGTGGATTGTATTGTTGTAGAGCACGTTTTGTATACGCAACAGCAACACCCTCAACACTCAGCTGATGACTGACGACGTTACCGTCAACATAACATAACGAACGTCATCATTACGTGTCTCACAATGTTATTTTTACAATTTTCGGTGTATTCTTTTTGTCATTGTACCCACCGACGAACGTGTGTTTTGTGGGTTTGTCCTGCTGCTTTAGACGTGGTGTTGTTATTGTTATCCAACGGTGTTATTGCCACAAAATATCATCATCGTCTTCAGCATGCTGCGTAAGCACTACATAAACAACGGATAAAAGCAGCAGCAGCAACCTAAAACGCAGCAGCAAAATAAAATAAATGTGGAGCCGACAATGTGAGGGAGTGATAGTTAAGAGGACAAAGTCTTCTATGTAAACTTTACCTTTACATTGTAAAGGTAACTTTTTCAAGATCCTCTATATAAATGTGGCCTTCTGAAGGTCTATGTAAAGCAGACATTTAGGAAGATCTTTAAAAAGTCTTGTATATAAAGAAGATCTTTAGAATGTTTTCTATGAAAATAAGACCTGTAGAAGGTCTTTTATATAAAGAAGACCAATAGAAAGTCTTCTATGTAAAGAAGAGCTTTAGAAGGTCTTCTATGTAAAGAAGAGCTTTAGAAGGTCTTCTATGCAACGAAGACCTTTAGAAAATCTCCTATGGAAAGACGATCTTTGAAAGGTCTTCTATGGAAAGAAGACATTTAGAAATTCTTCTATCACGTTGCTCTTGAAGCAACTTTAAATGGAAAGTGCTTACACCTGGGAAGGTTTTGCAGATTCTAAAACTAAAAAGTTCATAGATGAGAAAAAATCAAAAAACAAAAAAAATCGCCCGAGCGCTTTTTAAATAAATCACGATTCAAGTTGGCATTTTTAGGGATTTTTTAGGTTTTCACTATTTTGCTTGGAAACCGCAAGTCGTATCGAAATGGGATTGAAGAAAATGATGTAGCTCTCTACAAGATTGACCTTTATGATAATTTCGTAGGTTTTACCGTTATTGAGATATAGAAGTTCAAATTGGTACAATGCGTTGATTGTATCACATATTTATAAAACAATGTCATGACTGCAATTTCCCAATTTAAACTTATATATCTCGAAAATGGTACAACCTAGGAAAAAATTACGAAGGCCAATCATGTGGAGAATTTTCAGAGCTAAAACATTCTTTCTAGTCCCATTTCGATAAGACTTACCGTTTACAAGCAAATCGTGAAAACCTAACAAAAAAGCTAAAAATGTGAGTGAACATCTATATATCTCAAAAATGGTAAAACCTAGAAGCTAATCATAACGATCATCCTCTAGAGAATTTTCACAGCTACAATATTTTCTTTAGCCCCATTTCGCTAGGACTTGCGGTTTCCAAGCAAAATCGTGAAAACCTAAGAAACCCCTAAAAATGTCAACTTGAATCTCGATTTATTTAAAAAGCTTTCCGACGATTTTTTTGTTTTTTGATTTTTGTCATCTATGAACATTGTACTTTTAGAATCCGCAATAACTTCCCAAGTGAAAGTACCTTTCATTTAAATTTGTTTTAAGATCACCGTGCTATGTAATGTGAACTTTACAAGGTTTTCTATGTAAAATAGACCTTTAGAAGATATTATATCGCTCATTTACTCAAAGAGTGACACTTTTAGAGTTTGGGAATTCCCGACTTTTTTCATTCCCGGGAAATCGGGAATGAAAATTTCTCATTCCCGGGAACCCGGGACTATGGGAAATCGATTCCGTGGGGCATAGACGTGACAGACAGTAAGCAAACATGAAGTACTTGTGTCGTTAGTTATCTCTTTGGAACAATATTAAGAGTGAAATATTCCTGACTAATTTGCGGAGGTTATATAAAATTTATGTTTCGCACTACCATCCTAGCAAAGCTTCCTTGATATCAACGAGTGCTGTCCGATTATATTTTTAAAGGCAACGATATGGTATGTTGTTCTTATTGATCACAGATTTTATATCTTAGCAAATTAATATCCTTCAAGAACGCCATCAATAAAAATATCAGACTAGAACAACAAGGAAATGGCTTGAAAAAGTTCAAAATGCTTCTATTCTTTGCCGTAATCAACTAAAAATATAGAATTATGTGAGGTTCGAATTCCAGAGAAAAACACCAATTATCAAGAGTACCAAAATGTATATATTTTATACGAATTACGGCGATTTTTACAATGGATCCGCAATCGGGGCACGAATTATCGCGACTCCACTATATTGCCAATATTAAATAACTATAAGGCAAACAAGGAAGAACGGCGTTAAGTTCGGTTGGGCCAAACATGTTATACCCTCCACCACGAGTTGTATTGAAGTAAAATGGAACAATTAGTTTCCTTTCGTTTATGAAGAAGACAAATACCAATATTTCTGTAAGATAATGCGGCTAAAACCTAAAAAATATCAAAAAATCAAGAGGTATGCTTCCAATACTAATTATTCTATTCTGGAATATTTTGTAATCCCATAGAAGACTAAATAACAAATTTCAGCCATTTCGGAGAAATATTGAGACCACAACCTTCAAAATATTGCGAGCTGTATCTTGATTTCAACAGACGGGCGGACGGACAGACGGACATGGTTATATCGACATAGAATTTTACCCTGATCAAGAATATATTTTAACTTTTAGGAACCCCGATGAATATTTTGATGTGTTACAAACGGAATGTCAAATTTAATTATATATATATATATCCATATATATATATATCCATATTTTGGTGGAACGTATAAAAATATACATGACTTATACATGAAAATACAAATACCCGTATTCCCGGGAATTTTTTTTTTGAAATCCTTTTTTTGAATCCCTTTCAAAAAATTTCGGGAATCCCCGGAAATCCCGGGCCGGGAATTCCCGACCAGAAACTCTAGACACATTTCAAAAAATCCAGTTTCGAGATAAACTCGTTTTAAGTTCGCGATTGGAATTTGACTTCCCAACTTAAAAAGGTTATTTCACGAAAACTAAAATAAATACTTGGACCATATTTTGCAAACAGCTAGCCAGATATCAGTACTAAATTTCTGTGTAAGATCAATCATGATTTGAATTATTTTAGTGCTTCATAAACTCAAAAAACTGTTGTGTTGAAAGATAAAGCAGAAGTTGTAGAAAAAATAGAACGCATTTTTTTGAGTTATGCCAATCTTTGAGTAAATGAGCGATATGTAAAGAACATATTCAGAAGGTCTGCTATGTAAAGAAGACCTTAATACCCGGTCCTCAGAAGACCTTAGAAGTCTTCTATGTAAAAAATACCTTTAATTGACCTTTAAAGGGTCTTCTATGTAAAGAAGATCTTTAGAAGGTATTTTATGTAAAGAATACTTTTAGAAGGTCTTATATGTAAGGAACACCTATAGAAGGTCTTTTATATAAAGAAGACTAACTTTGAAAGGTATTTTATGTAGAGAACATATTTAGAAGGTCTTCTATGTAAAGAAGACTTTTATAAGGTCTTCTATGTAAATAAGAACTTTAGAAAGCTTTCTACATATGTATATAAAACAATTTTTTCTTTTCTATGTAAAGGAGACCTTTAGAGGGTCTTCTATGTAAAGAAGTCCTTTGATGGGTCTTGTATGTAAAAAAGACCCTTTCAAGTCTTCATGTAAAGAAGACTTTAATAAGGTCTTCTATGTAAAGAAGATCTTTAGAAGGTCTGCTATGTAAAGGAGACATTTAGAAGAGCTTCTACGAAAAGAAGACGATTAGGATACCTTGTGTGTTAATAATGACTTCTGTCTAAAGAACATTTTTGTGTCTTCTACGCAGCCCAGAGCATGAGGAAAAGAATTTTCCTGTTTTTTCATGCGTTTTTGTCACACTTAAATCACTATAACTTAACCATTTGTTACCCGATTTTCAAACATTATGGTTTGTTCGAAAGACATCATTCTCACCTTTTATATATAAAATAAGCTGTGAATGTCTGTTGTGGAAAAAAGAAATTATGTCCGTTTTAAGTTGAAAAATCCAAAAAACCCCGTTTTTCACTACATTTACCGTTATAAAATCAAAAAACGAAGTGACCCAAAGAAACCAAATGTATTTTCGTCTTCCGTGGACTCCCACAGTTAGAATTTATGCATCAGAACCCCTGCAAATTTTCACTGTAGCACAGTGTAATCATTGTAGACCCCACAAACTATATATATTCTTGATCAGAGTGCAATTCTACATCGATATAGCCATGTCCGTCCGTCTGTGGAAATCACTCTAGCGTCCGAACGGATTGACGTAGGTGGATGAAATTTTGGGAAAATCTATTTTATGTACGTAGAACTTTTGGTATTGAAAGCGGACTATGTAGGTCCACGCTTTCGTATAGCCCTCATACAAAATGACGCGTGACGCGTCGTCGTTTTAAGGATTTTTTAAGATATTTGTCCCTATATGTAGGTCCACGTTTTGGTATAGGTCCACGTTTTGGTATAGCCCCCATATAACGCCATCATATAAAGTACGCGTCATTTTAATATATCTTCAATGTATTAGTCCCATTTGACAACAAAATCGGTTCTAACTTTGTATTTTGTGTTTCCAGAGGCTAAGAAACATTTCTACCACAAAATGTTTATGAAGGTCCACGTTTTGATATAGCCCCCATAGGACGATATATCCCGATTTACGGTATTTTGTAGGTTTTGGCTTCATTATCACACCGAGATGGCTGAAATTTGGCATTTAGTCTTCGTTGGGGGTATAAAACTTTCCCCCAGAAATTTGTAGGTATAGGTCCACGCCATCATATAGCCCCCATAGAACGGTACCTTCTGATTTTCGGTATTTTGAAGGTTGTGGCCACATTAATCCACCGAAATGGCTGAAATTTGTGGTGGAGGGTATAAAAAGTTCGGCCCGACCGAACTTAACGCTTTTCCTACTTGTTTTTGCTTAATTTTGAAATTTATAATTATAATAATAAAAAGGGTTATACATTTTAGAGAAAAAGTTTGAGGAGGCTGAACTGCTAACCAATGCTGAAGTATCCACAAAATTTTATGAAATGATTTCATAAAATTTAAAAACGAAATTATGTCAATAGCAGTTGGAAAAAGTTTTACCAGACTACAGTAAATTTAAATTTGAATGATTTAAATTTTTCGATATAGACATGTAAATATAATTTTTTGCTTACCCAACCTTTACACATGCCAGTGACAGTTCGAAAAATTCAATACATACACAATATTTTACTACCTCAATTACATTTTTTGAATTGTCGGCTCCACTGGCACTAGATTTTTCATGCCAGCAAAATTTTGAGCTGGCTGCCAATGATATGTCGAAAATGAAAAAAGAGTTGCCGAGACTATTTTTTAATCCATGTACATTTTTGTTTCTTTTAAGAATGCAAAGATTTAATGCATATTTTCAAAAAGATTAGGAAACACAAATAATACGTCTTGGCAGCTGCAATATATTAGTGGTTAGTAAAGACATAATTTTGATGTTTTTCATGCAAATATAGGTTGATAAATAATTTCCCCTCTGGGATTATACAATATTGAAAAGGCGGCAATACCAGATTCATTATGTTTATGACTGAAAACAATCTTTTTAAAACGAAATAAAATAAAAATAGTAAAATATGTTGTGAATTGTGTTTTAAATCTGAAATATAATGCAATTTTGTGTGTTATATGCGGCTTAAAATAATTTTAGAATTGAACTTGCACTGGCATGTGTAAACACACAAGAAAACTGCATGCCAGTCGAACACTTTTTCGGCATTTTCGAGTATAATACATGTACTCAATTGGCACCAATTTACTGGCATGTGTAACGGAAGTGTTAATCAGGAGTAGTAAGATTTTTTTATTCGAGCGATTTTTTAAGTATTTGCATATTTTTACAACAATTTTGTATTTTTTAATTATGAAAAATATTTTTATAGGAAATCATATAGGAAACAGCAATATTCGCTTTTCAGAATGTATTTGCATTAGGCCGGGGCGATTTGAAAACCTTCATGGGCCCTTTGCGTTTTTTATTCCTGGGATTGAACTGAGCAAAAAAGTTCACTGGACCATATGTCTACGATGAAAATCGAGCCTCCCGATTTTGATTTGAAGTTTTTTATTGAAGTTTTTTGGATATTTTGGCATATAAGAGCCAAACCATTGAGATTTTCGATCCCCCTCACATACAAAAATTGTAGCCAAGAGTAATTAAGAACTCTCTAATACATCGCGAAAGCATTGGTACGCTCCTTCAGACAGTTTTGGCTTTGAGAAGGTGCAAACTTTTCGAAAAATGTCGATAAATGACACTGTGCTACAAAAGTTGACCAGAAAAATATTCAAGTGTTCTGATGCAAAATTATATCGTGTTGGTATCAATGGACAACGACAGTGCCTTTAGTTCGTTTGGGTCAGTTCGTTTTATTTTTTTATAACGGTAAAAGTAGTGAAAATCTGGGTTTCTTACATTTTCAAATTTAAACGGACATATCATCTTTTTTTCATAACTTGACATTTTCTTAACATGAGATTTTTTGTAAAAAAGGCACGATTTTTTTTAAAACATTCTCGCTAGCGGCACTTCATAAGCTTTGTTTTTACAGTTTTTTTTTTTTCATTTAAGATAGGTTTGAAGGCAAATTTTGAATATAGTTCGTTTTGTATTGGCTATTACATATTTCGTTCGTATCCAATTTATTTAAAAATTTTTAATCAAAACACTTAAAAAAATGTTTAAAAAAACACTTAAATTTTAAAAACGGGCATAACTCCCATTGGGACTTAGGGTGGTTGGACATAGTTCCAAAATAGTTTTGGTTCCTCGGATAAATTGTACGACAAGGGGCGACTATTGTTATTTGCCGCCATTGTTATTTGCCGACTGGAGGATTTTTCATGCTACAATAGTGAATTGTGTAAGAAAAACCTTTCAAAGATTCATAATGTACTTTTAGTAAAAATTAAGGAAAAATTAATTGATTATCCATATGATCATTTCGTGAGATTAGAAATCTAACATTTTTAAGTCAACTATGTACAAATATTTCGAAATAACAACCACGCATTCCTTTGTTCCATACATTCCCTGTGTTTCTATCATTCAAGTAGAATGTTATAGCATTTGTTGGCTTCCGTTTCAATTTCATTGCCAATCGTTCCACATCAATTAATTTATTAATACGCAGCCGCTATAAAAACAACCAACAACATCCTCCATAAATTTCTTCTCATTTCATTTAGAATTTACTCATATCCCAACAGTATATATGTGTGTATGTGTGTGTGGCGTGTATGAAACGTCAAGAGTTGTTGTTTTGTTTCTGTGTAACAAATATTTCCCACACACATTAAAACTCATTTCATTAAAATTGGGGGAAGGAAATCCGTGGAAACAACAAAATGGCGTTTCCCCTCAATACTGATCTCTTTGGGTATACCATGATGATGAGGGAAGATTTGAGAAGTGTTAATCGTTAAGATCAAATGTTGGTTGTTGTTGTTTTTAATGATCAGTGTTTAATGTTGCATTCGATGGAATAGACATGAAAAGACGACAATAAACACAGGTAAATTCCAATTTATTTGGGGATGAAATCTATTTTAAAATTGTTATTATTTTAAATGCTGTAAAGAATTTTACGATTCACCACTGTATTTTGTTCCAATACGACTGCATGGCTTCTACTTGAGGTTTTAAAGATAAGTCTACACTGATGCGTAACAATGAGTGATAACCAATAAAGATTTAACGCCATTTTGATTTAGTGTATAAAAATAGCATTCGAATTATTTATAGAATATTGTAGTTTTCCTCGTTTGACAAACGTATTTTGTCTTTTTTATCATTTTTTCCACCATTACAAAATTTAATATTTAGGTGATGGGCATAAATCGAGAGGTACACATGGAAGGGCTCAGACGGCCTATGAAGATAATCGAATCATATAAAACCAGAAGTTGTAGAACTAAAAAAAACATTTTTATTTTGTGCAGAAAACGATGAAACCTTTTACAGCTCTGTTCCAGAACATGTAAGAAGCTACTATTGGATCCATGTTGCTTTAGGTTTCATATTCATGAATTGTCATCCAAATATGAAAAGCGTGCAAAGTTCTAGTTCGATTGGTCAACTGCAACTGTGTTAAAAATGAGTTACTAGATTTGAACTAGACAGACAACAAAGCAAGTTAAATAAAACACTGCACATAGGTTTCAATCAGGAAATTTTTGGCCAAAACCCTATTTTTGAAGTTTTGAAATTTTAATTTTTTTGCACAGAGTAAAAAAAACACATCAAGTCTTCTTAAAATAATTAGTTTTTGTAAATAACGTTAGTATTCGTTGATTGGCGCAGTACCAAAGTTGACACTTTTTTATGTAAAAATAAAACAGACTTTGTGCTGTAAAAAATATAATTTTTGTTGTGAGATCAAAGTTATTATGAATCGGGAAGCTGTTAATGAGTACTTTCATAATATTTACAAAAAGAACGATGAAATTTGTAAAATTAGCGTAATAAAATCAATGTTTTTATATATGTATATTAAAATTATTTTTTACAAATATTTTTTTAAATATACTTAAACTTTTGAAAAAATGTCCAAATATGTCCACCTCCAAATCGAATTTGAAAGATAGCAGGGGGTCTGTAGTAATAAATTCAGAAGTCAAATCGTGCTCAAATTTGCCACAGTTAAAATAAAGTGGATTTTTCTATTTTAAGATGGGAGAATTTGTTCTAAATACCTGTTGTGACTGTACGTAGTATCCAATTGAAATAGAACGGTAATACCCACATCTATCAACCGATTTTCCTGAAAATTCATATGTAAGGGTTTCAGAGTGTAGAAAACAAGTATGTATATTGTTTTTGAAAATAGGTCCATTTTTTGTCATAGCCCCCGCATAAAAGTACTGTCCGATTTTAGATATTTTGTGAATTTTAGCGACACTTTATGACCGATTCGGCTGAAATTTGGTATTTTGACCTCTTGGAAAATATGAATCCTTCGTACCAAAAATTATTAACATAGGTCAATGTTTTGGTTTAGACCCCACACAACGGGACCACCCTGTTCAACAAATTTTGGCTGTTTTTGGTCATTTTGGTCGATAGAACTTAAGAATTCTGTTTATACACATTTATTATAAATAATAATTAATTTCAATACAAAATGGACGTTGAAATAGTTTTGGCCAGAAAAATTGGGTTTGGGACCATTGTGCACTGTAGAAAAGGTATTAACAGCCTGTTCATGTATGTCGACCGAAAGGTTTTTTGCGCTTCGGAAGTGGAAACAAATCATCAAGGCGAATTTAACAAGGTGATCCAATAGTTGACGTTAGGTTGTAGTCTTCATTTGCTGTCAAATTTTTTTTGCGCGAAATATCCACAAAAGTTAGAAGCAAACGTTAAAATATTATTCGCGAAGCTTAAACAAAGATGTTGTACACAGATATGTATTTTTTATAAAAGCGAAATATTTGTTATTTATTTTTGATTAAAAATATGTTATGACAGCAAATGAAGACATCAGTTGGTATTATTGTATCACCTTCTTTCTTACACCATGCAAATCATTTTCTGTTCATGTAAACAAACGCCTTCAAAACGAAAATCTATGCGACCGACAAGCCATACGAAATAACACGTAAACGTACACTTTTCCATTAAATTTGGGTTTATGTATTTCGAAAGGACTGTCTCTTATAGAAAGAGAATGTCAAAATCACTCACTTGCATTGTAGCTACCGAGTAGAACGTAAACTCGCGAATAACACCGAAAATCTTAAAACAAATTTATGCAAAACAATCATGAAACAAAATAAAAATTTTGTAGACACATTTTGAAGAAATCGATAAAATAAAATAATTCAAACTACCGACACATTTTATTTTTCAAACAAAACAAATCACACATATTCCAATGTTTGGATGTACATATATGTGGATTTTATTTTCATTTCTCATTTGGCTCTCATTTATGGAACATAGTTGTACAAATTTACATTCAAATTACTAGTATTTCGCATAGGATACGTAACGGCAGTCGCACGATAGTTTGCGAAATACATGAACGCATTTTAGACGGAAGTGAGTGACTGCTTTTATTTCGTACAGGTTTCCGTGCGACATACATGAACAGGCGGTAAATATTGTGTATTTCGTCTGCTCCGTCGGAAAAGGTCGTAAGTCCACTTTTTTAGGAAATCGCGTTTTTGTTACAGGATGATAGTATGTCGCGTTTTTCTATATGTTTTGCCCTTGTCGGAAAAGGTCGTAAGTCCACCAAACGTACAAATTTGAACGAATAGGTCGTAAGTCCACAGGAAAATGTATACTTTCAAAGACTACTACAGCTAATGTAGTTCAGATATAATAAGTGTGTCTGCGTACTCGATAATTTGTAATAATTATTACAAATTATTACTGAATGTTGTTTTTTTACACAAATGTTCAGTAAAAGAGAATGAATTGAGAAACTTGTTTTGAAATTTTTATTACTGAGAACTTATAATTTTTACTGAAGGAATTTTGTTCAGTAACATTTTGTAGCTTTAGGCAGTTGTCAAAAGTTTAAAATATTCAAATATCATAATCACAGTTTATACAGTTGGCCATTCAGAGTTCTGTTAACAACATTTGACAACAAACATAATAGATTGTTCATTATTGTGATTTGATTTCCTTTGAATTTTATGTATTTGACAGCAAACTTAATAGTCAGGGCTAACTAGTTTGGGCTGAATGGCCAACTGTATAAACTGTGATCATAATCGTAAATATTAATCAAATTGAAAATTTTTACTGAATGTTGTCTTTTTACTTTTTTAATTTTTTCCTTTGAAAGAGTATAAAATGCTTTACTCTCTAAAAAGAAGTTACTGAGTAATATTTACTGAGAAAGTACAAGGACAAACCTAATGTTTAACGTCATCCATGGTTGGGGTACAATGTAAAGAACTAGCCTACACCATTGGATGATAATCGGATTATATTTGGCGGAGCCTGTGGACGAAATGTACATTTGAAATATATTTTCCCCTATAAGCGAATTGATTATGAATGATGGACTTCTGGCCATTTCATTGATACAAATTGGGATGCTGTATGTGTTCAAATACCTCATATACGAATATTGAAAAATTTGTAAAAAAAATCAAAATTTTTTAAAATTATACAAATCTCTCCGCCTGTTCATGTATGTCGCACGGAAATCTGTACGAAAGGAAAGCAGTCACTCGCTTCCGTCTAAAAATGCGTTCATGTATTTCGCAAACTATCGTGCGACTGCCGTTACGTATCCTATGCGAAATACTACTAATTTGAATGTACATTTGTACAACTATGTTCCATAAATGAGAGCCAAATGAGAAATGAAAACAAAATCCACTATACATACAAATATTGGAATATGTGTGATTTGTTTTGTTTGAAAAAGTAGTAGCTTCCTTGCAGGTTCTGGAACAGAGCAAAAATGTGTCGGTATTTTGAATTATTTTATTTAATTGATATCTTCAAAGTAATGAATGAAAGCGCCATTGAATCGTATCTGTAAAATTTTATATTTTGTTTCAAGAATGTGTTGCATAAATTTGTTTTAAGATTTTCGGTGTTATTCGCGAGTTTACATTCTACTCGGCAGCTACAAAGAAAGTGAGTGATTTTGACATTCTCTTTCTATAAGAGACAGTGCTTTCGAAATATATAAACCCAAATTTAATGGAAAAGTGTACGTTTACGTGTTATTTCGTAGTGCTTGTCGGTCGCATAAATTTTCGTTTCGAAGGTGTTTACATGAACAGAAAATGACTTTTTTCCACTTCCGAAGCGCAAGAAACTTTTCGGTCGACATACATGAACAGGCTGTCTTCTGTGTTGTGATGTCCAGTTTTTTTATATAATTTTGACAAATATTTCTAAATATGGTACTGAAAACTAATTGATTTTCTAATAAAAAATAACTCCTGAAGAAGTTGGAAAAAGACCAACGAAACGTAGAGTTGAATATGAAATAAATTAGTTTTATTTATTCCATAAAAACAACTGACCGAATCAGCCCGGTGGAAACACTTTATATTAAATAAGAAGATAATATACGGTCGTAACACTAAAGTAAAACAAAATTTTTACTGTTTTTACTGTCGTATATCTTACTTAACTTTATCAACTGGTAATTTGTGGTTTCCCTAGGGACATTTATTCACATAACGAGATTAGTTTGTATTCTGAATTCAATAAAGTAATTCCTTCTAACAGACAGGTATGTGCAATATTTATAATATTAAATGATTCTAAAATAATAATTGATTGAAATGTTATTAAACTAAGAAGACATCATGGTTTTTGCTAACAAAGATCAGTATGGTGTCATGGGTCTAGTATGGTGTCATGGGTCTAGTTCCCTATGGGTTTCACGGTGATTCTGAAAGCTCTGATTACAAACTTCCTAAACGCAAGAAGACAATTCTACATGGTTTGCCGACAAAAACAAAAGATGCAGGGAGTTGGGGCAGAAATACTTGGGAAGACAAAAAAGAACACTATTTGGGATTACAATGTAGCTAAGAAACCACGTACATTAACGGAATTAATCATGAAATTTAATTGAAGGAAAAGGTCGTAAGGCAAAAATACAAGGTCGTAAGTACAACGTGTCATGTTTTATATTAAATAATAGCCGAACCGGTCCACGTTGCTGGCCCTTGAAACAGTTTATGTTACCTTTTCCTATGTCAATTATATTTTTTGCATCGCAAATTAGTTGGGATATGCAAGTGACTAACAATAACAAGTAAGAACGTCGTTAAATTCGGCCAGGCCGAACTTGTTATACCCTTCTCCATTAGTTGTACAGTCGAAATCGCTTATAACGTCGGTCAAGGGACCGACGGAATTTGTCGCTATAACCTATATGTCGTTATAAGCGATAGGGCTATAAAGGGCCCCAGAGATTTGTATCTTATATACCTGATGAAACGATATCTATCGATATGTTGCCTTCTAATCTAAACACTTTCTTTCCAATAAGACCAAGCATCGTTATGCATAACATCTGGTATTTCCATTTATTTGTAGCATATTTAAGAAAGTGGGATTGGTCGGGTCTTATTGCTAAAATATGTACCCAGGATTGGGGAAACGGAATCGTTCGTAAGTTTTATATATAGTGCATTTAAAAAATAGGGCACAGGTGTAACCCGCTCCTCCGAAATTCATCAAAATATATAGCCTACTTCCAACAAAGGACATCCCTGTGCATAATCTGAAAATTACATGGAATAAGTACTTAGGGTCGGAGATTCAACAACCGTTGCCTCGAAAATTATTTTCTGACCGATACTTTCATAATTTTTGCAAAAAAGTGTTTTTTAAAAAATAGGGCCTGCCCCCGCCCCCTCCGAAATTAAAAAAAAAATATATAAAGCCTATTTTCACCTCGGTTGTTCCTTGTACATCCTCTAAAATTTTCAAAAAAAATCGGTTTAGCCGTTTTTGAGTCTATGCGGAACATACAGTCGAAATCGCTTATAACGTCGGTCAAGGGACCGGCGGAATTTGTCGCTATAACCTATATGTCGTTATAAGCGATAGGGCTATAAAGGGCCCCAGAGATTTGGGGCTTTTGGATATCGTCGTTATAACCGATATGACGTTATAAACGACGACGTTACAAGCGATTTCGACTGTACAAACATAGACAACACAAAAACATTGTTCCACAACATCCCATACGGGACAAGGGAGACTTCTCTCATATCAATGAGTGCACCCCGATTCATATTTAGCTCAATGATATGGGACCTACTGTTTATCGCCGAGTCCGAACGGCGTGTCTTAAAACACCACTTGTGGAGAAGTTTTTCAAGGCTGAAATACTCAGGAAATGTCGACAACATTACTGAGGGGTATTTTGCCACCGTTGAAAAATGTTTGATGTTGCCTGGCCGGGGAATCGAACCCCCGACCTTCTACGTGCAAGGCGGGCGTGCAGACCATTGCACCACAGTGGCACCCAAACATAGACACATTGTCTTTTATATATAAGATTTCCCCAAAAGTTTTAGTCCATTAAACTCGCTAATAATTATCCTATCACCATGTTAAATTGCAAGCTTATTCTTCGTCATAACCTCCAATCATTCTTAAAATGTCGCTCCGATCGCAATATTACTGCGATCTACAGGACAGCTACAAAGTCGGGAAAAAATTGTGGATTTGGTCCATTTCACACCTTTCGATCATAACCAACATCTAATGGGGTCACTTCTGGCCGAAACCCGACCTCTCCACAAAATTTCGTGACGATCGGTCCAAATTGAGGCCTGGAGTTTTATTACAATTGTTAATGAATGGACGGACGCACATAGCTAGATCGCTTTATCTCGCCAAGATATGAAAAAATGGCAAGGTGAGGGGGTCTAAGACGAATACTTCGCGATGTTACACGAATATTGGACAAAACAAACTTATAATACCCTTTCCACATTGTTTTGTAAAGTATAAATACAGTGTGCCACAAATGTCTTCGTACCCCTACAACATTTTCCTTAATCGATGTAAAAACACGATGATAAAAGGAAGATGTAAATTGTAACAATATTGGGATGTTGGCTACAACAGTCCTTTATTAAAGTTTCGAAAGAAGAGTGTATTTTGATGAATCATAACGGATTTATTACGCCAAAACCGAAAAAGGTTGATATTTCGACACCACAAAAGTCTTCTTACCCCCTAACATAATTTTTCAAAATGGACAGTAAAATATGTTAAAAGTGATGTCACTGACTTTGTTTCTACGTGTTTCTGTCAGACTCAATATTTCGAGGGGTTTTCATAAGCGTAGAGTGACCTTATATTGGTCTAATTATAGCTTGAAAGAGAAACTTAAATCTTATCGTGATCTAGACACTTTTCGCAACCAAATTCCTTAAATATTTGACGGCGTTTATGCTATTCTCCTGTATTTAGCGTTTTGAAACAATATATGCAAGGGCGTAGCCAGGATCTAATCTAGGGGGGCACTTCGTTTTTTTTTTTTTGTGATGTGTACAGTACAATACAAAATTTTAAAACCGTTATTAAGGTACTTACCTAATGAAAAACAAGTAAAAAACTTCCACCATGAAGTATTCTGAACTAATATGGAATAGATCATTTTCTTTCCGTTACGAAAGTACCATTGCCCACAATTTTAGGCGAATATGTTTGACCACTTCGTAAACCAATTACCTACCACCTAACCTTATCTGGTCAGCTAAAATTTTGTACAATACTTGGAATTGGGCGGTATTGTTGTTTAGGGGCTATACCAAAACGTGGTCCTATGTCCACAACCATTGGCGGAGAAGTATTTTGATCACTATGAAACCTTAATGCTAAATTGCACCCAATTTATAGAGAAAATATAAATAAAAACAAAAATTTTGAATGGGAGGTACCCAAAGAACGGGATTGATATGGACTATATCCGACTTGATACATGACTGGATGAAATAATACGATGTGCAAATTTTGGACCAAATCGATTACTCCCATCGAGCGTTATAGTTCACACCATTTTACAGATCATATTCCGAACATTGGATGCACATTCTCTTGTGGTTCGAGCATAGTAATTTCCTAACAGATACATATACAGTCCCTGGCATAATTATTTTGACAAAATCTACATTTGTCTTAAAAGGCATATAATTATTGTCAGTATTCAAAAAATTTGATATTAACAGCTTAGGAATTTTCTTTGACCTCTCAGCTAAATTAAAATTAATGGACCAAAGAAATGTTTTAATAGGGAGGAAAAAGCAAAACGGCATAAGTATTTTGACACATTATAATTATGTTATTTTTGGAACTAAATCGTACTTTTTGGTACCAAAAGTAATTGTTTTAGCTAAGTTAATAACATTTAAGTAAAAATGTACTTGACAGTCATAGATTTAAAATTAAAATAGGGAATGTCGGTGTTAAAAATTGTAACGAAATATAAAATGACAGTTTCTGTAATAAAGGTATCTAATGATCAGATATTACTGCTGGAAGTTATTATTATATTGGAAGTTATTAAATTGGCTGAAATTTGGCTCAAGGTGGTCAAAAAATGTATCCACCGAAAAGACAATATCCCCCTCAAAATTACGGACATAGGTTCACGTTTTGGTAAGGCATTTTTGTGCCCTCAGCCTTTTGGCTGACGAGGTTATATACACTTTCATACAATCAAAATGTGTCTTATCGACATAATTATTTTAGACCACAATTGAGGCGCTCACCGCCAAAACGGCCTAACCCACATGCCCAATAAAACAAACAGACTGTAAAGATTTAACTGAAACCTTTTGAAACAAATTCCAAAAAATGTCATATTGTATTATTTTAAAAGATAGTATTACCTAGTGTTAATCAATGCAATATGGAATTGTTTTAACAGTTATGTCAAAAGGTTCTGGTTGGACCTTTATAGGCTGTTTGATTTTTGTGGACATGTGAGTTAAGCCGTTTTGGCACTGAGCACCTCAATTATGTTTGGACAAATCTGCCTCAGACAATTTGGAGTCGTTTTAGCTATCTCCTTCCGTCTGGCTGACCGGACGCAAAATAACTCTCGAACGAATCAACCGATTTGGACTAAAATTTGGCCTTCGTAATATTTTATCCAAACTTAGTTTAAGTTCGAAGATGAGCCATATCGGTCTACTTCTTCAGGTACCTCCCCCATAAACATTCGAAACTTTTCGCTAGAATGGCTCGCACGGCAAATCTGGTCCATACCTTGCACATCAAAATATTTCTACGAGACACAGATCGTCCAAACATATATGTTTTCTATGCTTTCTCTTCAATGATTAAACAAAAATATCTATTTAACACATTTTGACATCAAAAATAATTAAAAGTTGGACCGATATGGCCCCCTTCGAAGTTAAACTAAGTTCGGACCGATATAATAATTTGGACAGATTGACTGACATGACTAGATCGACTCAGAATTTTATTCTGATAAAAAATATGTATACTTTATAGGGTTGCAAATAAGTATTTCAATGCGTCACAAATGGAAAAACCAACTTTATATACCCTCCATAATATGGTGTTGGGTATAAAAATTACATATGTATATCATCAATTTTTTAATCGAATTCATTGGTTTCTTCAATTTTCGAAAGCTTACTTGCAAATAATAAATAAATATTATAAAATAAGAAATAAATTATACTGTTTGCTATCTTCTAAATAGCCTAGAGCTCGATCAATCACCATAACTATATAACCATAAGCTTAAAAGTGGTTAGTTAACCTAACCATTTGCAAACCACTTTTAAAAAAGTATAGCTTATTCGAAAGATATTAGTCACGCATTTGCCGTTATAAAATAAAAAATAGTACATCAGAACATCTGCAATTTTTTTCTACTTTTGTATAACAGTACAATTTTATAAAATTTTTTGAAGGATCTAGGGGGGGCAGCTGCCCCCCCTGCCCATAGCTGGCTACGCCCATGAATATATGTATATCCGATTTTTATTTTCACACCTTCGATCCACCAAGTAAACCCAAAATTCGGTACTTAACTTCAAGGAAGTATATGAAATTCCTACTAAATGTGAAAGTCGCATTTTTTCATTCACGTGCTATGTCTAGGCGTTATTTAATTTTTACATCATTTGAAAAAGGAGGATTAGTATGTATTTGTTCAATATTTTCGAACAGCATTTATGGCCGCCTTTTCATCATTTACATCATTAATATTTTTGCAGTGTGATTTCTAGACGTCTTTCCTTACATTCGACACAAAAATAAACAGTGGTCATATGTAAGATAAGATCACATCTTTAATAACCTTAAGTCATATTACATACAATTTTGGCCTTCTTTCAAGTGAAAATTCATTTTTGAACGCGGCAAATCGGGGATTTCATAGAATATACTTATTTGCGATTAGCAGAGTTAACTCACTGAACGAAATATTTATCTTTGAAGATTAACTTGATCATTAAAGTACGACAAACATGTCCCATGTATTTCGAATATTTTATTCACTACATATTCCGCTCAATAGACCAGAAAAGCGTCCGAACATCTCCTTCTATTGTCTTTTAATAGAAACTGATATAAAAGAATCTTCAATATACGGAAATTTGAATAAAATTAAAGCAATTCCGAAAAGTACGAAGACTTTTGTGGGATCAATAAGGGCACATTTTTTAGTATTTCGCGATTAACAAATGAATTAACAAAATTCGCCCGTTCTTTCTGGTAAAATAGAAGAAATGTATAAGAAGGACAAATACAGTTAAATATTTTGCAAAACCTTTTCGCAAGCTACTGATTATCACTAATAAATATTTTATTACCAGGGGTACGAAGACATTTGTGGGACACTGTATTTTATTTTAAAAACGTCAGTAAATTGTAGGAAAAGGTCTGCACAAGGGAAAGGTCGTAAGTCCAAAGACATCCAATTATCTCCCACTCGCGACGGAATTTTATAAAGCAAAGTACAGGTAGTGAAGCGGAATAAATAAACGAAGAATTCTGCCTTTACCACCATAATAAAATCTTTAATACAGAAATCGCTGGAATGTTTTTTCTTCCTCCTGAAAAATTTATTGAGAGGGACTTACGACCTTTTCCGACGGAGCAGACGATTTGTTTTTTGTATATCCTTTGCCCATACGAAGTAACGGGCACTTTGCTAGTTTTAATATAATTACGTACATTTTATGTTGTCTCCACTAATTGGCTGACGAAACGTCAGTTGCTTTGTATTCATGCATGAAACTAGATCGAGTTCCATAATAGAATAATTTTATGAAATTGCAGACCTCGAAATACGACATCATCTGAGAATCTTCTTTCCATAGAAGGTTTCCAATAGGACAACACAAGACTTATAGAAACTCGCGAAGGGTTTCGTTCCATAAAAATATCTTTAGAAGGTATCCCATCTACCTAGACCTCTAAAAGGTCTGCTTTCTTCAAACGCTATCTAGAAGGCCTTCATTCAATGTAAGATCTCTAGTAAGTTTTCTTTCCATAAAAGTCCTCTTGAAGGTCTTCTATTCATATGAGATTATTTAAGTTCTTATTTTTACGAAAGACCTCTATAAGGGCTTATTTGCATAAAGTCATCTCGAAGGTCTTCTTTTCATAGAAGACTTCTTGAAGGTATTCTTTCCATAGAAAGCCTTTTCCCACAGAAGAGCTCTAAACAGTTTATTTGCCTAATAGTACTTTAGAAAAGCTTCTTTCTATAGAAGGTACCTGAAAGGTCTTCTTTCCATTGTAGACCAACAGACCGTCTTTTTCCATGGAAGACGTCTAGAAAACTTCCTTCCATATAAGACCCCTAGATGATCTTCCATAGAAGTTTTTTTGTTGGAGCTTTTATTTCCATGGAAGACCTCTATATGAACTTATTTTTATAAGCCTTCTTTAAGTGTTCTTCTTCCCGTAGTAGACCTGTAGAAGGTTTTCCATATAAGACTGCTTGAAGGTCTTCTTTCTACAGAAGTCTTGTTGAAGGTCTTCTTTCCATAGAAGACTTCTTTGCATATAGGAGCTGTAGAATGTCTTTTTTCTTAAATATGAGACATCTGGAAAGTCTTCTTCCCATATTAGATATGTAGCAGGTTTTCTTTCAATAGAAGACTTCTTGAAGGTCTACTTTCCATAAAATACCTCTAGGAGACTTCTTTGCATATAACATCTTTAGTAGGTATTCTTTCCGTAATAGATCTACTTTCCATAGAATATGCCAAAAATATATTCTATAGAATGACTTCTTTTCATAAAAGACCTCAAGGTTCTCAAATTAAAATTTCAGGTTAGATCTTCTTTCAATAAAATTCCTCTTAAAAGTCTACCTACCATAGTAGTGCTATAGAAGGTATTCTTTCCATTGAAGACATCTCCATAAAAACCTCCACATGTAATTCTTTCCATAAAGTAACTCATATATCAGGAGGGCTACTCTCTATTGCGATGCGTAAGGAAATTAAATGCGTCTTTAATACGTTTTCGTATCTCCTTTCGCAAGTATTTTTGTTCCTTTTTCCTTTCTGTCACCGCCGCAATCTGTAATACAAAAGCATATGTCAAAATCGTGCGTTAACGCAAATATCTTGCGCTAACAAAATACCAAACGCAAACGCATCGCAATACAGAGTAAACCCCAGTTCGGTTTTTTTTTTTTTTTTTTTTTTTTTTTTTTTTTTGTAGGGGAAATCTATAATGTTGTTATTCTATAAAAGACATCTAGAAGGTCTTTCAACTATTACCGCGTTACAATGGTTATGGTACTCATCTTTCACACTTAATACTTGGTTTGGTTCGTGCTCGTTCATACAAAGTAGATCCCATATCAAGCTAAAAATAGAATTCCACTGCACTCATGGCTATGAGAGAAGTCACCCATGTCCTCTCGTAGTTCTATAGAAGATCTAGAAAGTATTTTTTTCATGAACGACCCGCAAATTAATATTTTTCTTTTTCATAGAGGGTATTCTATCCACAGACGATTTTTAAAGTTCTTAAAGTCCTCTTAAGGTCCTAAAAATCTACAATTTGTGTTTGTTTTGGAGGTTATTCTGAACGTAAATTTCCCGTGAGTTTCAACTTAAAGGAGAGAATGAGAAAATTCACGGGGAATTTACGTTCAGAATGACCTCCAAAACAAACACAAATTGTAGATTTTTAGGACCTAAAGATGACTTTAACAGGTATGTGATGAATTCCGAATCGATTTGGTATGAAAACGATTTGCCCAAAACGAGTGAATCGTATTTAGATGACCCCAAATCCTCAGATGAAAGTGGTATAAAATATTTTTTTGGTTGTGGCGAAGGCGAAAACCGAAATAAATTTAATGAAAAATAAGATAAATGTGTGTTCTTATTTAAATGGGCTTATATGGAAGCTTATTGAGGGAATTCTTGTGCTACTACATGATGAGAACTACAAACAGTGCATAACAACATACTAAGCTGGGCCTTCACCAATTTGGAGAAAACACAGATGTTAAACGTACATTTTTTGTTCTATGATTTTTTATCAAAATATCAAAAATTTTCTCAACAAAATATGCCAAAAGAAGGGAAAATAAATCTAAATTTATCTATTCTCCATCAGAGCTTACATTTCAATCCTTTTCTCGTAATAGTCTCTCAAAATTCATTACATCGTATATAAATCAACCACAAAAATATGACCGTTTTCAAAACGAGAAAAATAAACGATTATCGGATTGCATCACACCCTTTTTTGATAAATTTTCCATAGAACACAATGGAATATGAAACCGATATCGAAAACAATTCGAGATCGAAAAATGAACATGCATCACACCTACAGTCGTTTTCGACTCGTTTTGAAATCGAAATCTATTTTCATCACATACCTGTTAGTCTTTCATGAAAAAAGGACTCTAGATCTTCTATAGAACAAAAATATTAGTCCCATCCAGATCCTACAATTTTTTAATCCATTAATATTGTATATTTTCGATCTTCAAAAAATCGGTAAAATTTCACATTTATTGCCTTGATCAATGTCCTTTTCCGATCCTCCGAATTCTTTAAAATTACACAATCGGGCATGTTCTGGCATTCACCTCTGCACCTCACGTGTATCGAACACACCTAAAGCTGTTCTGCAACACACTTTACACCTAATTGGGGTGTATTCCTCACACTGTAATTTTGATGGCGAGAGCTGAGTGAATCCTTATTTTTTAAAGAAACTAATTGCAAAATCCCACAGAAAACTGCATAGGACTAAAATTTAATGTGTTTTCTATGAGTATTTAAAAAATATTTAATTTTCTTAACACAATATGATTTAAAAATGTATTTTTTCTTAAAGCACCAAATTCAACATGTACGCTCTTTTTTGAAGTTCGTTTCTTTGTTTACCCCTGTTTCGTAAACAATCAAACGAACAAAGCGTACATACCCACACACGCATGTGTATCCGTTGATGCGCCCACACAGACTGATATTTTTTCATTGTTAATGATAAAGTTTGAAAGCTGTAATAAAGCTTTCCAAAGTTCTTTCGTGAAATATGAAAGCTCTTTTCACGTGAAATACAGAACATCAATTGCTTTCACAAGTGAAGTGCATGTGTGATGTGAAATGGATACACCGTGAATTCCAGAACATGCCCGAATGACTTCAGTTGGTCCAAAAATTGTTAGGATCTTCAAAAATTTTAAAAATTCTCTATTACTTTCCATTTACGTCCTCCAAAATCCTTTAATAATCCACGATTATTGTCCCCTTTAGGTCCCCAAATTTCTTTTGGAAATTAACATTTAGGTTATAAATTTTTTAAGTTCTAAATATGTAATCATCCAGAAATATTTTAGTAGCTCTCAAAACACACATTTTCATTTTACAAAGGGGTTTTTCTTTTATTGGTAAGAGAATTGTTTTTTCGAACATAGAATTACAATAAGATCTTTTATAAAGATCACAATTAAAATCGAGTTTTGTTTTTTGTTTAATAATACGTGGTAATTAATAATAGATTATATATCGATAATCGATTTAAATTTTGTATCGGGGGCATTTTATCGTTTTAGAATATTAAATTAATACAATTCTATAGGTCAACATATTGTGTTCTTGTATTTAAATGGTTTCCATATACATAAATACGATCGTGTTAGATTCTAATGAATGAATAGACTGGGCAGTAGAAAACTAAATAAATCTCTGCAAATTAAATGTAAAAGAAAAATGGAAATGGGAAATAGGAAATAGGAAAAAATTAAAAAAATACGCTTGGCTTATAACAAGGTAATTTTGGAACGATTTAGTTCTTATGTTTTGGATATTTCGAAACGGTTATAAAAATAACTATAAAATCTATAACACAACGACGAATATGTTTCACCATTAATGCATTCTTGTTAGATCTTCGACGATTTTTATGACATCATCAACATCGGCTTCCTTTTTCTCGCCATTCAATGTAATCTAAAATAGGAGTGAAGAAATAATATTATAACCAACAATAAGAGAGTTGTTTGTTTATTGAGTCTCACCTCTAAACCCTGAACACATTCCTTCATTTTTTCACGACTCAAATCAAGAAAACTCTCAATTAAATCGCCATCAATGAAACCTTCACATGGCTCCGTTTTCTGTGTTGTCTGATAACTGCGATAATATGAATGATCAATTTTGCCCACCGACTTGATGACATTTGTCAAACGATCCTCCAAACTATGTAGAAATTCGTAGAAATCTTGTGGTATTTGTGTAACAATACCGATGGCACCCATAACAGTACCATACAGAACGCATCCCTGATTGGGTGTGGTACGTTCACCGACATTTTGCATAACCAGCGAATCGTGACGAAAAACATTGACATAATCACCCAAATGGAAACGTCCAACTTCTGGCAGTTCCGACCGCAATTCATCCGTTGTGGCAGCACTGAAGGGAAAACACATGTTATAAATTTGTAAGATTCTTGTATCTATATGGTTGCGACTTACCTATCCTTTTGCAGAACAAAGAGATTACCATTATCCTCAGATCCCAAGAAGGTATCATCATCCAATATTTCAATGGCTCTCATAAATTTAGGGTCACTGTCTCGAGCAATGTCTATGAATATACCTTCCATTTGTTTGTGTTGTAGCAATGTCATGGAGCGCATAAGATCTCCAATTAAAATGAAATCACCTGAAAAAGGGACATCAAATAAGAAAATTAATTAAATTCTTCATTGTAAGGAAGTCTTAGAGAAAATACATAAAATATCTGATATCCATCGAAGATATATCCACAAAAGGCTCATTCATAGAAAGTAATTTAACCACAAAAACGAAGTTTCCTTTCACCCAAAACAGTCACATTTTCATAGATGACCTGTAAAAGTCTTGTACCCATAGAAAGCCCTGAATGGTCTTCTATCTAACGGAGATTCCTTAAAGTCTTCTATTCCTAGGGGACACTAAGCAACTCTTCTTTCCTAGAAAAACTCTGAAAGGTCGTATTCCATAGTATAACTTAAGATCTTCTTTTCACAGTATTTTATGCAAGAAAACTTCTGGAAAATCTTCTATCCAAAGACAACCTTTACAACGTCCTTTTTCTAAAGGTATTTTACCAAGAAGACCTCTAGAATTTATTTTCCCAAGAAAACCTCTAGAATGTATTTTCCAAAGAAGAGCTCTAGAAAGTCTTCATTCCCAAGACGTCTTTTAAAAGTTATCTTTTTAACAAGAAGAAGGTATTTTAGCTATAGAAGAGTTGCAGTAGGTAGTTTTTCCTATAGAAGATCTTCTTTTCTAGATGAGTAGATAGGTATTTTTTCGCCTAGAAATTCTCCTTGCACAGAAGATCTCTAGAAGGTCTTCTCGTTCCATAGACGTTCTGTAAAAACTCTTCGATCTATAGTCATTTACAGATTGAAAACGTCTGGATGGTCTTCTATCCAACGTGGAACTTTAAAAGTAAATTTTTCTGTAGGTGCCCTGTAGAAACTGTTCTATCCAAAGAAAATCTCTAGAATATCTTCTATCCAGAGACGACCTTTAGAACTTTTATTTACCCTTGAAAAGTTGACCTTCTTTCACAAGGAGGTCTTCTATTCATAAGTGAACTTCTTCTTTATTTGCCATTCCGTATTCGGGTTTTAGCGATCATACAATTACATAATGATAATTTGGTATATTTAACAAATCAGTTTATTAATTTATATATAAGTTTCTGTTTTTGGCGGCATTCAGAAGAGTTCTTTCATTATGGTGTCCAGTCCAGTCTTGAATGTTTTTGAGCCATGATGTTTCCCGTCGCCCTCTCGGTCTTCTCCCATCGATTTTTGTTTGGATAATTGTTTGCAGATGCTTATATTTTTCATGCCTCATAATGTGACCAAGATATGCGGTTTTTTGTGTTTTTATAATTTTTATTAATTGGCGTTCGACTTGCATGCGTTCTAACACTTCGTCGTACGTAATGCGCTCGGTCCATGGGATCTTTAAAATTCTACGATATATCCATATTTCAAACGAGTTCAGTCTTTTTTCATCTACAGCTTTCAAAGTCTATGTTTCCGCAGAGTACAATAAAACGGACCATATGTAACATTTTACAAATCGTATTTTTGTAGTAAGACTTATGTCGTGGCTAAGTAAAACTTTGTTATGTTTGAAAAAATTGCTTCTTGTCATTTCTATTCGGCATCTAATTTCTCTTGATATGTCCCACTTATCGTTGATTTGAATTCCGAGGTATTTGTAGGTTGTCACTCGCTCTATTTCATCGTTATTTATCTTTAGTGGCGTATTATTGTCGGCATGATTCCTGCTTACTACCATATATTTTGTTTTCTTAACGTTGATTTTTAATCCGTACATTTCGCTATTTTGTATTACTGCGTCTATTAATTTTTGTAGTCCAGCTATGCTGCTTGCTACTAATACGGTGTCATCGGCATAGCGTATGTTATTTATTAAGGTGTTGTTTAGTTGGATACCAATATTCTTTCCACGTACAGATTCTTCGAATATTTTCTCGGAATATATGTTAAATAAAAGAGGGGACAATATGCAGCCTTGTCTTACGCCTCTTGAAATTGGAACATAGGTGACCTAGGAAATGTATTTTACCTATAGATAACCTTTCCCAAGTAGACATCTAGAAGGTATTCTTTCCCAAGAAGTCCTTCAGGAGGCCTTATTTCTATAGAAGACCACTTTAGATGATGATCCGAAGAAGTTACTTTATCTATAGAAGACCTCTGAAAGGTTTTCTATCCGACAAAGTCATCTGGAAGGTATTCTTTCCACAGGTGCCTGTAGAAAATCGTTTATCCAAAATAAACCTCTTAAAGGTCTTCTGTCGAAATACAATCTTTAAAACGTTCTTTATTCCTAGAAGTGTTCTTTTTTCAAGAAAACCACTAGGAGGGAGGTCTTCTATCCAAAGAAGACCTTTAGAACATCCTTTCTCCCTAGAAGATGTTCTTTCATTGAAAGACATCTAGAAGGTATTCTTAGGAAAGCTTTTAAGAAAAGCTCTAGGGTTCTTATATCTTTAAATGACCTCGAGAGGGTCGCCTCTTTATAGAAGACTCTCGAAGATCTTTCCCAAATGACCTGTAGTAGAAATCATTTTTCCACAGAAGACCAATAAAAGACCTTCTTCCATAGAAGACCTTTAATTTCTAATTTTTATCTCCTTTTCATAGTTGAACTTTGGAAAGTCTCTATTCAATAAGAACTTCTAGAAGGTTTTCTTTCTCTAAAAAATCTCAATTTGGTCGCCTTTGCAAAGATTTTTTGTCCAAAAAAGAACTCAGAAAACTTTCTTTGCAGAGAATACCTCAGAAAGTCTTATTTTTTATAGCAGACCTCAAGTCTTGTTGCCATAGAATACCTCTACAGTGTCCTGCTTTTATAGATGACCTGTCCCTAGAAGACATAAAGCAGGTCGCATTTCCATATAAGCCCTCTAGAAAGTATTCTTTCTAGGTGGTCTTCTTTTTATAAAGGACCTTAGAACGTCTTCCTTCCATAGAATACCTCATAAGGTCTTCCATCACAAAATACCTCAGTACTTATAAAACCGAAGCCTTCAGAAAGTCGTCTTTCATATTCCAACTTACCTTTGGCTTTCAAACATAGTACAGTTATGTTCTTTTGTATGTTGCACTCCATACGTAACTCCTTTTCATTGGTCCATTCGTATAATCGTACAAAGCTATTAATACCAGCCAATACTTTGCCATTAAATTCAACCATTGAATAACAGCCACCATCAATTTTTGTTTCAGCCACTTGAGTCAGCTTTCCATCATGATAATGGAAAATTATAATACGGCCAACACTCGGCTCTGGTTCATCAGCGTATAGCAATGCGGTGGAGACGACATAATATGAATTTGGATCATCACCTAATTGGGCCGACATAATGGACATAATCGATTCGGACGGCATAAATTGGTGAGCATGTAAAACTTCAAAGGTATTTTGATCGATAATCAGTAAATTGCTAATATCCAACTCTTGACCAATTTCAGCATTTGTGGTGGAGGTACTTCCGGCCCCAGGTTTTGGTACAATATTCGATGCATATGTGATGTTTTGTGCCTGAGTCGATGCGCTGGCCTTGGTCGGTTTGGGACCACCTCTGCCCTGTACATCAATGCGCATTGTTGCAACTGCAAATGTCTGTGAACTTTCTTGATAAGCAATACGACGTGGACCTTCACCCAAGGGTACGGTACGTATATGCAATTTTTGAATTTCATCAATTGTTCCAATTATAACTGAGTTTTTAGTGGCCAAAGCTAAGCTATCCGGATAAGCTTGAGCATTTAGGGAACACATGTGATTTACTTCTTTGAGATTGACATTTGAAAAGACCAATTTATGATTGGATGAATAGATGACGGTGGGCCTATCCGAACAGGCGAAAACGTTTGTGGTGGCGAATGATTTAAAGGTACGCAATGTTGTAGGTTGTGTGCCTAGTGTAACACGTTTCTTGTCAGTCAATGTTCCACGTTCATCGTTCATTATAAAATAAAACATTGAACCATCACCCAAGGCACACAGTAAATAATGAATGCCCTCAAATGTTGTCATCAAAATGGAACGAGGTATGATTTCTCCACCCAGTTTTTCTGTATGACAAATTTCCAATTGCGGCAGAGTTAGAACCACTGCCGAAATATCTGTCCAAAGGCCAACAGCCAAAAGATTTGCACGTGTATTTCCCTCGCCCAAGGGTGTTATATCCAAACAGGCAACTTCATATTCCAGGGTTTTCTGGGCAACTTGTACCAATTTTTCATCGTCTATCTCAAAATAGTAGACATCCCGGGCTGAAGCAATAACAATTTGTTGGTTATTACAGCTTACAACACCAATACGTTTGCCGGCTGGTGGTTCCCATTCATAAACCAAATTCTTGGTCGTACTTTTGATAAGACGCACCGTTAAAGGTGTCACTTGTATGATCTGCATAACAAAATATTAAACATTAAAAGAAGAAGGAGTAGAATAAAAATATAAATGTCACCTGATCATGATCAACATTGGCACAATGGAACGTCTGTTGATCACTAAGAAATCCAGCTATATCCGTTTCCTCCACCTCTTCTCCGGTCAATGTTAGAATACGTGTATGCCCAACAAATGCCAGAACCAAAGTATTTTCATAGTTACTATCATCAATGCCCACTTTCAACGACCACATACCCTTGATGCCGGGCAAATCAATACAGGCATGTTCCTGTATGCCAATACCAATTCTAAAAGAAATCGAAATATTAGATACATTTTTGTGGGTGCGTATTATATCCACTTTACCTTATAATACGCAGTGAACCATCTTGAAAAGTTCCCGAACATGTTATAATTTGCCCCTGACCCTGACGATCTAAATCGACCACAGCCAAATCCAAGATGGGTGCCAAATTTGTAAAGTTCTCCATTGGTATAACATAAGAGCCATTCTCGTTGGGTGTAGTACTCAAACGCACTAGTTGCGAATCACCATGCTTAGAGCCAATGAAGAGAAAACCATTGTCCAGATATGTAATACATTCAGGGGTAGAAATTTCACCTGGAATTATAAAAAGCCAATGATGAAGGTGTTTACGATAAATCAAAGCGTACACGGATTTATAGTACTACCCAATTTTTTTAATGGGACCTAAAAAGGCAAATAAATTTGGACTTTTTAAAGGTCTTTGGAATAAACCAATGAGGACCACATACGC
This sequence comes from Musca autumnalis, assembly GCF_047663935.1. Lineage (NCBI taxonomy): Eukaryota > Metazoa > Arthropoda > Insecta > Diptera > Muscidae > Musca > Musca autumnalis. Next base: position 220,220,601 of record NW_027411644.1, read on the forward strand.
AGGTTTTATTAAGGATTTTATGAAGAGCCAGCGAAGATCAAAGACGTGGATTTTAAATGGTTCTAAGGGGGATCTTTATTGGACAATAAACGTAGATTTTTTAAATTGTTTTAGGGGTCCAAAGGTTTAAGGAGTCCAAAAGGTAATAAAAGTATTTTTTAGGATTTTATAATGAACTGTCTTAAAGAGATTTAGTAGGTATATTAAATAAATCAAAGCTTAAAATAATCCCCGATTTTTAGGACCACCCAAACGATTTTTTTTACTTTTTTAATTGGGACCCCAAGTGTACAATAAAATGTGGATTTTTAAAGGTTGTCAGCGGAAACACTTTGAATTCGGGTCGATCCAAAATTCATGCTGATGATCGGCAAGAGAGCTATTTATTAGGTTGTGTCGAATTCAAGGGTCTTTGTTACTGCTGACAAAAGTGAAATTGGTCTGTTTTCTGTTATCCCTAAATGTCAGTTCTCATTTTCCAGACTTCGGGAATGATGAGGGTGGCTATTGATAAGTTACTCGACACCTGGCTTCTCCAGCTGTTTGATTATTACCATGGAGACTGTTCTTCTTATTAGAGATATATCCCAGACCCCAATTAGATAAACTTCTGTGTGGAAAAGCGTTATCACCGATCTCAAGGTTTGATAGATAGAATTTACTAACCTTAACTATTCTTAACTACAATCATCCTTACCCAACAATTCCACTTTAATTTCCCTTACAGATGAACAGCCTTTGCCATTGTCAGCAGTTTCCAAGAATAACATAAACAATTGGCCATACATGTTGCCCAGCAAATAACGTTGTCCTTTGCTATCCACACGGGCATAACAATTAATGGTGCTTTGCTAAAGAAAACAAAAAAGGAATTAATATTTTGTTTACTTCTACTCCAAAGATTACTACCTTAAAAGTAGAAGGTGCCACGGCCAGATAACTATTGCCATCATGATATACAATAGATTCACGGCCAATTACAATAGCTCCACCTGAAATTAAAAATGGATTTTAATAACATTAATTTTATGAGATATTTTTATAACGTACCCAATGGTGTAGGTACTGGTATTAGCATGGTAGCCTCTGTCTCCACATTATCTTGCTTCCAGGCAATTTTCATAAACTCCTTGTCCCGCAAGTTAATTTCATGCGTCTTAACATGACGACCATCATTGTCCTTGTGTATAACAATAATGGTGGGATTGATGCATCCATAGAGGAACTCAACATCGTAAACATTTAATTCATCCATTCTGAAAAAATATAAAATACAAAAATAAGTGAAAATGAATATTGTGCCCCATGTTCTACCATGATTGTGCCCCCGGAATAAAAAATATACAATAACTTGAATAACTTTTTAAAAGTATAAAGGATGAAGTTCTGTAATATGTATGTACAATTTTTGGCTTATATTTCCTTTAGCTACCGTTCTCAGCAAAAAAAAAAAAATTAACCACAGGTCGTGATTTGGTACCGATTTCAACGATATATAATTTTCTTCTGGGAAATGTATAGTTTACGAGATATGGTCATCCGGCTACTTAGAGAAAATGTTTTCAATTTAAAAAAAATTTTGTTTCCGTGCCCGTAAATTGCTCCTGTCCATAGAAAAACTTTTTAAACCCACAACCGAAGGCCGGCTACTTAAAAAATTAAAATAAAGTAAAGTAAAAATATTGATAGGGGTAGCTAAAGGAGAGTTCCAAAGACCTATATTCATAAAACTCAACATATATATCCATCGCGACAATTTAACACTTTTAATATGTAATACAAGTTCTTAGTCAATTTAAAATACGTTACACAAACTCACCGAAGATTTGTTGCTTTTAATTCACTGGTCTCCTTGTCCAAAGGAATAATTGTAAAGAGACCCATATACAAACACATACCAATAACACGTGCTTTAGGATCAATAACCGCCATAACTCCACCATCAGTTGGTGGGCTATACTGATGCGCTACATTACCATGTGCTTTGGTAACCACACTAATTTGATCGCCAATCATGCGACATTCCAATATCATTACATTGTAGCGGTGTGTGAGAATAAACAATAAATCCTTTTTGCTATCCTAGATGATGCAAATTAAAATACCATTTTCATAATATGGAATTTTTCAACTAGCATTTAATTTATTTACCTGTGGACGAAAATGTTTCATCACCGTTATTTGTCCATAAATATTCACTTCCTTCAAAGGTCTCAAACCTTCTGGCGTAACCAAATCAATTTCCAATTGGCTATTTCGTGCAATAATCAAGTTAAGGTCTGTGGGAGATGTGAAGTTACCTGAAAATATTGAAATATTTTGTTATTCATCCAGTTCAAGTCTGTTATAGCCAGCAGATTTTGTTATTACACCCAATAAATATATTGGATATCAATATAAATTGTAAATTTCAATGGATAATGCATGCAAAAAAATATGGTGGTGGTGCTGCTGGCTGTTCCAAATTCACTCACCGGTAACGCAAGCAACAACGGCGGTAGGCTTTTGTGCCGTCACCACATAATGATATTGAGACATGTTTTGCACTTTGGGATAAATTATTTAGCTTCAAATAAATGGTTAATTTGCGATAAACACTCTCCGTTAAAAGTATTATTGTGCAAAAATATCTGCAAAAATTCTTATTTTGGTTGGACTTCCTCCTGCGCGCTCCTCGCTATAAAAATATTTTACCAATTATGCGGTGTTGCCATATGAGTTTTTCTGGTATTTAAGAGTTGCCAAAAAGATAATTGTTTATAATTGTTAGCTACTAGGGATTCGGCAACACATCAAATTGGGAATTGTCAAAATCATTGCTTTCGTACTCAGCAAATTAAATTGGAAGAAGTACAATGTATATTAGTTCTACATGTTTTGATGCAGTTCTAAAGCTGGAAACAGATACAACGTTTGATTAAAGTTTTGCGTTGGGCGTCGAGAAAAAAACAACAACAACAGGGCGACGACGACACCAAAGTCCAGCGTTTATCTGTTTGTCGGCATATATTTCAAATGAATTTGAATTTTTCGGCATCATGCCCAACAGTGTAAAAACGGCCAAAACGACACAAAACTTTACCCAAACGTTGTATCTGTTTACAGCTTAACGGAGTCGTGGAAAAGGCACTCCATTCCCCACATGTTATGCACATTCATATGCGATCAAACGAATGACGTCCATTTTTCACAATTCAATTTCATCCGGATGCAGTTCAATCTGTGTCGTGAAAAATACACTCCAATTCCTTACATTTTAAGCGCATTCGGATGCGATCCGACCATTGACATCCATATCTCACATTTTAACAGCATCCGGATGCAGTCAAAATGAAGTCGTGAAAGTCCCGGTCCACTGAATTTTATTGAAAAAATTCATGAAATTATGCGTTTCTACATAGAGTAAAGTCATATAAATGTTATTGTCGATGTAAGAACGCCTAATTTCATGAAAATTTTTAATGAAATTCACTCTAATCGAGGCGCACTGTAATCAACATAACATTGAGAAATACCTTGTTTGAGTTCTTTCTTTTTTGTTTTCTTTTGGTCTGTTCCTTTACTTTGGAAAATGGTAAAACCGGCAAAAGTAGTAGAAGTTGTAAACTGCTTCCATATGAATAGTATGGTGTCCGAAGTAAAGGAACGCTTTTCGAGTAAAAAGTGGCAAAACTTGAAGATTCTTGCACGTAAAGGAACAGAGCTTTTATCTTTGCTTTAATTAATCATTAATCATTCGTAATGCCAGATTGTTTTGTTTTTACATATGTTCTCACGAAAAAATTATGTGGTAATACTTTATTAATAATTTGTTTCGTTCATGGTTTAACTAGGCGTTTACACCAGACAGTTTGTCTTCAAATACAACTCTGATTTACTAACACATACATACATTTGTCGGTTGTCTTCCAGCTGTCCATCATATTTTCACAGACAGTCGGGTTAGCAAATTTTTGACATTTTTGTGAAAAAGAAGTGATACGATAATTGAAATGTGTTGAAAAGAAAAGAACATGAATAAAAACAAAATATGTGAACGGAACACAAAAAGAAATCGACGATTTTTATTCATAATTTTACAACTGTTTTTGCAGTTGTCTGGACGCCTACGTCACATAGGCAATTTTTGGGTTTTTGACAATCAATACATGAACTGAACTGTCCTGTCATATGTAAACGCAGGGTAATTGGAAAGGTTATAGCCCGTTTCCACGGTACGTCGTTCGTTCTCTATTCGTTGTTCGACCCATAACTACGAATAAATTACTTATTTTCCCACACAAAATTCTATGAACGAACGACGATTTTTCTACGTTGTTCGATTAGAAATACCCTCTGAACGACGAATAAGTATGTCCCATCCCTAACAAATGAGAGAATTTATCGAAAAAATTAATTATGACATGTCTAAATTCCAAATTAAAAAATTTGTTGAAAACACAAAAATTTTTAGAAAAAAGGAAAAAGATGAATGATGATTAATGAACTAAGCATTTTATATAGATGCAGAAGGAAGATGGTTGTATTTCCTTCTTAATTCCACACATATTTCTTGTCCATTAGTTCAAAATCGATTAAAAAATAAGAATCAAAAAGCAAACAAATAACTGAAAGTCTGCATACACAAACATTGTTTTGACACGTCTCTCTCTCTCTCTTTAATTTTGAAAATAGAAACATATAAAAATATATTGAAAATACAAAATTATTCAGAATTTATGGAAAAAATGAATGAAATGTGTGTAGTTAAACATAGAAGATACATTTGAAGGGAAGTCTATTGCTTTTCCTATTCATTTAATGTATATTTGATGTGTTTTCAGTTAAAATTTTCATGAAAACAAGGAAACAAAAATTATGGAAATTTTGTTTATGTTTCTGTTAATTACGAATGGTGTCGTGGAAACGGGTTAATTCGTATACGTCGTTCGACAGGCGAACAACGTAATTGAAACGCTCGTGTGAACATGACATTAGGTAAAGCTACCTGTCAGTTTAAATTTTTTCTTTCGAGTGTCCCTAAAACTTCAAAACAATATGCACAATCTGTGTGTGTGTACTGTTTGAATAATATGTCAAACAATTTAAAAAACAATCGAATTCAATGATTTTTAAAATTGTTTTTAGAACATTTGTGTGGAAGAAATTTTCAGTTTTGCATTGGAATTTATATTTAATGATATCTACTAGCCGATTAGGTGGATAAACCTTGACACTTCAGTCATTTTTTCGCGTTTTTTATAAAATGCTCAAAAATGTGTTGTAAACAAACCCACTTGTTGTTTTTGTGTTTAGTAATTTTGACGTTTTAGGAATTCAGGAAAACCCAGGGTTCTATAATTTGTTTTCATCTAGATCTACCTCTTTACTTATACTATGGTTTCGTTGGTTGAGAAAAATCAAAAAAAAAATCCGATCTATGCTGCCCTTGCTCTTTTACTCTTTTACAAGAAATGACGCCCAACTTTACTGAAACGTTGGATGTATTTACGTCCTAATGGGGCTTCCTCACGTTATGTTTCATGCACAACTACTGTCATTTTTACAAATCTGAATTTTGTACACATGATGTGAACCATACAACAATTGTAATGCATTAAAGTGATATGGATATACATATGCGTTTTTACGTTTTTACGTACAAACATGTGTTTTCCTCCAAAAAATCTACCTTGCAAAACTATAGATATTTTACAAAAAATCATAGTATTTCCCACAAACTTTGCACAAAACATGCAAAATAAACACTTTTGTTGGGATTTTATACTAAAATTTTTTACTTGTGGTTGGAAAAAATAACATCACTTTGCAAACTCAGTCACTCCACTTTTTGTACCGATCAACGATGGGATGAGAGAATTTTGAACATACAAAATTGTTGCACAATAATTATTAAAAAAAAACACTTGATAAAAGCATATTTTCAATTATTTTTATTTCAGAATTTATATTTTTCAATTTTTGACATTATTTAATTAAAAATATTCGTTTTTAGTACATTCATGTTAGTGGCTGTTCCATAGCACAATGGAGTCAATCATGGTATAAGTAAAGAGGTAGATTTAAATGAAAAAAAATCTATAGAACCCTTGTTTTTCTTGAATTCCTAAAACTTCAAAATAAAAGCAACAAGTGGGTTTGTTTACAATCATGGTTTAATAAGAAAGGTTAGCCAAAGCTTTATGTCAATTTAAATTTTTTCATTCGAGTATGCCTAAAACTTCAAAACAATAAGTCTGTCTGGTTACCCCAAAATTTGTACCAACTTGTACCAATTGTTGCTGGAAGTCGTCTGTAAACGCAAAAAGTCAGCAAAAGAGAGCGATTCGAGAGAGACATTTTGACAGTTCTTTCACTGAGAGCTTGCAAATTCTTGCTGGACAAATTTCTTCTAGCAAGCACTTGCACTCTTCTTCTTCCTGAAAACAATCAATCATCTGTTTGATATTTTTCGTTGATTTATGTTTGTGAAAAATAAAAACATTTTTATTGTGGAAATAGCAAGCCTAATTGTATTGCTTTTTTGGAGAACAAAGTTGCAAAGTGGGAAAATCCTTTTATGGGTCATTTTCTTTTTATTTTTAATAAAATACAACACTTTTGCTTCCTTTGGTTCCTTCATTGGCGGACAAATTGTTTTTTTTTAGCAAGTCAGCTGATTGCTTGCTGGTTTCTGCTGGAAGTTGTCTGTTTACTTTTTACAATTTTCTAGCAAAAGAGAATAAAAACTCCTTACTCTCTGAGAAAGTTCTTGCTGGGAAAGTAACCAGACCAATGGTGCACAAGAAGAGAATGCTATTTTTGGTTTTTGTATGGGAAAGAGAGTTGTAGTTAACTTTTTCGTAAAGACGCGTGCATGGCTGAACCAGACAGATCTAATATATAAACAAACTGTGTATGTGTTTGTGGTGTTTGAATAATATGCCATACAATTTTAAAAACAATCGATTTCAATGATTTTTAAAATTGTTTTTAGACCATTTGTATGGATGAAATTGGTGAGATTTGCATTGAAACAATCAGTTTATGATATTCACAACTCGATTATGTGGAGAAAACTTAAATCTTCATTCATTTTTCGCGTTTTTTATAAAATGCTCAAAAAATGCATTGTAAACAAACCCACTTGTTACTTTTATTTTGAAGTTTTAGGAATTCAAGAAAAACAAGGGTTCTATAGATTTTTTTCATTTAAATCTACCTCTTTACTTATACCATGTTTACAATGCATTTTTTGAGCATTTTATAAAAAACGCGAAAAATGAATGAAGATTTAAGTTTTCTCCACATAATCGAGTTGTGAATATCATAAACTGATTGTTTCAATGCAAATCTCACCAATTTCATCCATACAAATGGTCTAAAAACAATTTTAAAAATCATTGAAATCGATTGTTTTTAAAATTGTTTGGCATATTATTCAAACACCACAAACACATACACAGTTTGTTTATATTGTTTTGAAGTTTTAGGCATACTCGAATGAAAAAATTTAAATTGACATAAAGCTTTGGCTAACCTTTCTTATTAAACCATGATACAAACGTTTATGTACTGTTTTATAATGTTTTTATTAAAATTTTTAAGATCATGAGAACAAATTATAACAGATGTTTAATGTATTTTAACATGTTCATGTACAAATAAATATGCATATTTTAAATGCAAAGATTTCCTAATTAAAGTTTAATTTTTGACATTTTTTTTGAGCACATATTTTTTGCTTATTTTTTCTTTTTGTTAATTGCGTATTAAGATGCCTAATACGGAAATAAATTCGGCATTTTAAAAAGTAAGTTTTAATGTAATCAGGTATATCTACATGTTGACTCATTTTAACCATCCTACAATGCAGTTTTTTGTTATGATCTATTCCATCGCCATTTACGTTTTCAAAAAATCACTCAAGCTGTTTAAGTTTTAATAGAAAATCCCTTGACGGTTTCTTGAGGGACCCTTTGGAAAGCTGATCCACCCAAGTAAATGAGTTTTCGTGACTTACGTACTCTTCAAGATTAAGATTGCGAATAACATATCCCGCTACGTTTTCCAGGGCATCATCCTTAAGAGTACCTATGTCATCAAAATCTTCAACTTCTTGATAATAAGCATTAACGTCTTCTTCCTCTTTGTCATATTTATGATCTTCATTAAAATTTGCGAATAACATATCCCTCTACGTTTTCCAGGTCATCATCCGTAAGAGTACTTCTGTCTTCAAAATCTTCAACTTCTTGATAATAACCATTATCGATTTCTTCCTCTGTGTCATTTTCATGATCTTCATTAAAATTGTGAATAACATATCCCTCTACGTTTTCCAGGTCATTATCCGTAAGAGTACTTCTGTCTTCAAAATCTTCAACTTCATGGTAATAAGCACTATCGTCTTCTTCCTCTTTGTCATTTTCATGATTTTCATTAAAATTGCTAATAACATATCCCTCTACGTTTTCCAGGTCATCATCCGTAAGAGTACTTCTGTCTTCAAAATCTTCAATTTCTTCTTCCTCTTTTTCATGATCTTAATGTGCTTTTATTTGAATAGCGTCAGGGGACTGAGTGCAATTAATCCACTGCGTGGAATCAATCTGCACATTTCCAGTGCCATCTAGAACTTATGTGTTCCTAGCTACAAAGGAAAGCGAAAATACATAAGTCATTGTTATAGTACACTTGGGCGACAATGAAACTTATTAAACTTCCAAGAACGAACCTTCGTCGAACAAGGGGTATTACAAATATTAGCCCAAAACAAGTGAGCAATGGCAATACAAACTTTTTGGCCAAAAACATATAGTGGTGTAGGGTATAAACATTATAGATACAGACCCCAGTTAGACTATGCTTGGTTAGATGTAGTTTACACTAACTATCAATGTCATATGACACGAAATAAAAATATTCCATATCCACCCACGCATGCAAAGTGGAGACGTAATTTTATTACATTTCTGCTGGTGTGGACGCACATAGTAAATGGCGTAAGGAAAATCTCCAATATTGCACATATTAGAGAATATATAACGATAGAAAATTCAATGTCATGTGACATTTACATATAGTGTAAACTACCCCTTAAGCAAATACTGTCAATTTAAGTTGTCATTTTCGTACAACATATGCCAATAACTTGAGATAATGCACTTAATCATCGAATGGGTGCATAGTCTAAACCAAGTTTAAGCGTTATGAAAATTAGCCAAATTATTATAATACAAACCCAAGATATATTTTCTCATACGGTATTTAAATTCTTTTGGTGTTGGGTGGTCGTTTAAGCCTCCTTTTCTCCTTAACGCACTAAAATAATTTTCTAATTCTAATGATAACAGAGGAAAAAAGTTTTGCCCGAAGTTTCGTTATGGGTCCAAAACAACAAGAAACAAAATATATAGTGACCAGATAACGAAAATCTGTAAAATACGGCCTGCTCTGTTCCTTTACGTGCGCAAATCTTCAAGTTTTATCACTTTTTACACAAAAGCTTTCCCCTTACTTCAGATACCATGCAATTAATGTGAGAGCAGTTTATCATATTTAAATGTAAAGGATCATACCAAAAGTCGTGTTGAATTACATATGATTATAATGCTGCAGAGATTCTGATAATATATGTATATCTGGAGTTCAGGCAATATTATTCCGAAAATTCGTTTTATATGTTTATCTATTTCAGACATATTAATTAAGTATAAGGGGTTGACTAAGTAATAGCGGACATAAACTTTTACAACAAAAATATTTTTTGGAAAATGATCAAAAATTATTTTTTCGCAAGAAATCCTACCAGGGATATTTGCAAAAAAATCAAAGGCAGTGTAATTGTCCCACCCATTTAGGATACTTCTCAATTAACCTATACGTTGATGTTTTAGGTCTACATTCATACCCCTATTATTATAAGTCTTCTTTTGTTGTAGTTTGCATTTTACGAAGAGATTTATCGTTTCTGTTAACTTAAAAGTGATCATTAAGTTTGACAAATTTTCAAAGTGAAAATTTTATTTTTAATTAGTTTGCTTTCTTAAAACCGTCCAACAGTAAAAGAAGACATATAATAATGGTCCATAATCTGTTTAGTTTCTTTATTTAAAACTATTTTTATTGAAAAGTCATAAGTTGAGTGTATATATTTCTTAGACAAACCTGGTTCATTTACTGTTAAGTGCTCATTTTTGACTTTGTGAGCTATTGAAAGATCACTAGAAGAGGTATGCTTTAATAAATCAGCGATGGTTTTAGTGGTTACTATGTACTTCATTTTTGTAAATTAGTGCAGAATCCAGGTAATGATTTCTTACTAATTTTAATAGGTGTGGAACATCTGCAAACGTGAAAATCTTCGCTTCATCGTTAACAGGACTTTGGAATCAGGGTTTATCTGAGGAATAGACATACATATGTAGTATTCATAACTGAAATAAAGTTACAAATAGATACCTGGGGTAACACCCAAAGTTCTCCATAATTTTTGATTTGACGGGCCCATGTCATTAACCATCGCCACAACTGTGTATCCAGCGTCATGGAGTTCCTTAATTATTTCAAATAAAGTATCCTTGCCCATTGGGCAGTCAAAATCAAAAAATAATGGCTGTTTCCATGAGGCACGAAGTCCACGAGCCATTACTACCTGGACATATTTTGCAGGCTTCCGTACGAGGTCTAATACAGCGTCGTACTCATATGTTTCTCGAATTTTCATTTCGTCCAAACACAATATACATACCTTATCTTCATTGGAGAGATCATTGTTATGTCTCATTATGTCTATGGCTGGATAAATAATTCCTTCCCGTATTTCAACTTTGCGTGCGCAGTAATTTAATGTTGAAATACTAGGAAGAGGATAGCCTATGTTATTAAGATGTTTGTAAGCCCGTGGGCCTGCTGCGTGTAGGCAAATTGCGTGGAAATATCGTTCCGCGTCCATTTCAAAGAACCAGGAGAAACAATTTTTCTTCATTGACCCTCTGTGAATATTTGTTGAAAATGGGAAACGTATTTTTCATGTTCGCTAAGTTTCGCCCGAAGGTTTTTGTTTTCCAATTGGAGCTCTCTTATTAAAGCTTGATTTTTTTGTTTTCCTTTACCATTTCTCTATACAATTCTATCGGCCTGTAAAAATGTTTGTATTATGTTGATAACGTACATAAGTATATAGGTAAAAAACTTAACTACCGATATAAAAACCTACACCATTATCGATCATAGCTGAGTGCTAACGTTCTAGGGGTCAAAAATGGTTTCCCTTAATTATTGGGGTTATTTTGAATGAAAATCTTCTATTCTCCCTTAAGGTGAAACGGCGGAAATACAAAACTAACGGGGAACTTTGGTACAAAATAAGCCCCAATATGAAAATGCATTGATCTGTAGTGGTGCAGAATATATATATTTACAATGATTATACTCACTCGGTCTGTGCAGCAGAATCAGTCAATTGAAGAGTGTATTCAAATAATATTTGACTGAAATAAATAAAAGTAACAATGAGCACATGCCGAATTTCCCTATAACATAGCTGGTTGAGACAAAATATTACTTGCTCCGTTCCAAGAAGCTGCTATTTTTTATTACGATAACATTTTTTCCTTTATGTTATCGAGGAAAATAGTAAGAATTAGTAGATTCTTGCAGTACTGGAACAGACCAACTATGTTACAGAGAAAATTTGCCGACCTAGATATACCCTAAGCCTGTGTGACACATTTATATACGGGAGACACCGTGTTAAAGTGCTAAGCACATCCACCTAGCACACACAAGTAAGTTTGGCAAAACTATTGCGATGTGCAAAGTTTGGACAAAATGTCAATCACTCTTTTCGATTGTTATCGTGCTCACAACTAGATAGTGGTTACTGTAGGATTCTGTGACAACCTTAACATTTTAAAGCGATCTACGAAAAATTTTTAACTATACTTAAGCAAAAATGTTCAGAATTTGTGCATGATAGATTTGTGCGTATAGACCTACTCGGAACTTGATGTACGTTTGGGGAAAATATTGAAATTTGCTTATGTTTTGAACCATTAAAGTTTTACCTGTAGGGTTTTTAGACCTATTATGTCAGGAAGTATAGACCCGCCTCCGAAAGAAATTGTACCGTAGTAATGAGGCCGTGAAGACAATCATCTGGACAAAATTAAAAACAATCTAAGACCTTAAACTGAACTTCTGAAAATAACTTCGAAATTTTGTGAAAAAGATACCCGAACGATTAGAACAAAATTTAATGATCTGGAAGATATATTAATTAATATATGCCATGCTAATCGATCCAAATATGACACTTTTTCGAACTTGATTTTACTTTGGACAATATATTACGACGTGTAAAGTTTGGACAAAATGGATTTTGTCCGTTCGAGAAATACCATCGATACAAAACAGACGGATGGACTTATAAACTCAAAACTGTCTGAAACGGGATTTCGTCAGACGGCTGAGAATATAAAAAGGCTATTTTGTTTGAGAATTCATATATGATCTGCATAAACCAATTTTTATAGAGATCTCCGTTAAGAGTTCACCCCTAGAAGATCTATACATACGTATTATTAGCACCAAATTTAAAACATGTTGTATAGTGATACATCTTGCTTAACACTTTTGTGTTTTACAATATTGTTCGCATCGCATTCCGCATGCAACTACTTCTGTTGAACTTACTCTGTTTCCATATGCTCATCTTCCATTCCATGTCGTCTTGGCCATCCGTAAAGTTAGATGCATTCATTCTGCAAAAAAAAAAAATCCGTGAATTTTAATCAGGATTCCAAAGGTGTACTTACTTTGGAATATTTTTTGTAATAACAATAGGTATAGCGCTTGGCATCAATGAGGATCTCGTGTTTCGAGCAATTATGTCTCTTGGCAAAAAGTGGTCTTCACAAATGCGGTCATTTTTTCCAAATTCTACTCCACAAACCTCTGACCACTTCAACATTCTATATTAGAGTCACTTGGTATTTTAAAAAAATGCCCGTTTTGGTTAGAAACTATTTTTTTACATAAAACGCAACGTCCCATTTTTTTTTTAATTTGAAATGTAACAAAATATGTTCAAATTTTTACGTTTTTTATTAAAATTGAATTTCAAACATTTGTTTGGTTTGATATGACGTTAATATGACAATTACATTAACGTCATTTCAAACGGAAAAATATCAACCCTTCATTGACATTTTAGGAACAGTGCAAGAAAAAAATTTATTTGAAAGGTAGCTTTGGCCTACCTCTCTTCTTCTACCATGGAGTCAATTTCACTGTCTTCTTAGAAATTTCCAATCACATCTGATTTTTTTCATAATTAGTAACATCTTCTGAATGTCTTTGATGTATAAAAGTATAATTTATTTGATTAAATTTTTTGATTTTGTCTAAAAACACAAACAATCATAGTATAAGTAAAGAGGTAGATCTAGATGAAAACAAATTATAGAACCCTGGGTTTTCCTAAATTCTAAACCTAAAACGTCAAAATTACTAAACACAAAAAGAACAAGTTGGTTTGTTTACAACACATTTTATAAAAAACGCGAAAAAATGACAGAAGTGTCAAGGTTTATCCACCTAATCGGCTAGTGGATATCATTAAATATAAATTCCAATGCAAAACTGAAAAATTTCTTCCACACAAATGTTCTAAAAACTTTTTTAAAAATCATTGAATTCGATTGTTTTTAAAATTGTTTGACATATTACTCAAACAGTACACACACACACAGATTGTGCATATTGTTTTGAAGTTTTAGGGACACTCGAAAGAAAAAATTTAAACTGACAGGTAGCTTTACCTAACCTTTCCAGCATGGTAGAACAAGAAAAGGTAGCAGCAATACCCAGCTGACTGAACTGGGTTGTAGTGTTAGTGTCAAATTCCATTCGACATTTTATGTATTTATTTCTATGTTCGATGTATATTAGGGATATATATTTTTGAAGAACAAATTTATTCATCAGAAAAAAAAACTATTTCCCATAAAGACGGCTTCATATCATTGACATGTAACCTCCTCCAGGTCCGAACGACATGCCGCACACTAAAACATCGCTTATAGAGGCGGTACAATATTTGTTAATATGTGTGGTATTTTGTTAAACTTGAAAAGAATAAAGCCCTAATAAACATGTGCTTTTTTGTTTTCAAAAGCAAATGATTGAAACATCTTCTCTTTTTTCAATGAATTACCAGCGACCCGAAACATTTTTGCAAGTATTCTACTTTCTGCGAGAAATTATGCATTTAGTGGAATGATATGGAAACATTCAAATTGAAAATCTAACGAGTTTTCATTCATGTTTTCCAAAATATTCAATCAAATGTGAAAAAATATTAGTTTTTTAAATTCCAGTAATTTATAGACATTTCCTTGTTTTGTTTACATTTACGTTGACACTAAGGTTTACAAACAAAAACAAATTCCTTTGTGGTTGTTGTTCGAGTTGTATTTGTTGTAGTATTAACTTTACCTTGTATTTGTTCTACCATGCCTTTCCAATTAAACCATGCAAACAATTAACATTTTCTCTTTGTTTTCACAACAATTAGGGCACACAAGGTATGAAAAAATTTAATGATTAATTTTCTCACATTATTCATGATAGGAGGAATGTTCTCTCGAGAAAAATTTATTCCGCGAGAGTTGTATTCCGCAAGAATTTTCATGAATGGGCTGATTGTCATTATCACGAACTTCCACGTCTATTGGAAGGAATCTCCAAAATAACAATATTATTACTACCACGAACTGCCGGTGGAATGGCTGAGGTTTCTGTTCGTTCTTCATGAACAGCAAGTCACAATCACTGCCGGTGGAATTGCTGAGGTTTCTGCTCCTTCACGGCTAGTGGAAAGAATCTCCAGCATAACAATAATGCCACTATCGCAAACTGCCGGTGGATTGGCTGAGGTTTCTGCTCCTAAATTAGCACCAAGTCAACGGCTAGTGGAAGGAAGCTCCAACATATGATTCTCACTACCACGAAGTGCCGGAGGAATGGCTAAGGTTTCTGCTCCTTCTTTATGAGCAGCAAGTCCATGGGTAGTGGAATTAAACTCCAGCATAACACAAACTGGCGGTGGAATGGCTAAGGTTTCTGCTCCTTCTTGATGAGCAGCAAGTCCATGGCTAGTGGAAGGAGGCTCCAACATATTATTGCCACTATCACAAACTACTAAGGTTTTTGTTCCTACTTGCTGACGAGCGAGTTGACGGCTAGTGTACGGGAGGTTTAACCCATAATTTTTGCCACTCTCAACAGTGAAGTTTGTTGATAATGATGGTGTTGAGGGTTGTGCGGTTACTGCAGATTGGTTGCGGTAATGGGGCAGTTGTTGTTGCTTGAACAGCTGATCGAATCAAATAGTTTTGATACAATGAAATAAAGCAATGATTTCAAGGATTAAAACCTGTAATGAAATATACTAATTTCAATACTTACCGGTTTCATAGTCTTTTCAATATTTTTTTTTATAAAAAATCCACCGCCGATAATTTCTCTTCCTACGATTATTTCTGAAAATAGGTAAATTAATTACACATTAGGCTAATTCGATAACCCAAAAGATTGTAAAAATTTGTACAAACATTTACAAAGTGCTGTTCGATAACAAATTTGTTCAGTGGACGAGAAGCGAGAAGTAGTCGCAAGTACTTGCAAGTACTTTTTACTTTACAGGTCTATTAATATATTTGTTGTTCCTCTTTGCTGATGGTAGCTTTTGTGTTTTCTATTTTTTTTAAATTGAGTTTAATATAGTGCTTTCTCTTTCTTTATGACTTTCATGTTGTTCTTATTATTTATTATGCTGCTCTATAAGCGATATCTTTTGTACTATTAGGTGTGTCTTTTTACGTGATAATTTGTAATAATTATTACGAAATGTTACTAAATGCTGTCTTTTTACACAAAAGTTCAGTAAAAGAGAGCGAAGTGAGAGAACAATTTTGACAGATGTTTGCTGAGAAATTGCTAAAAGTTGCTGAAAGAATTTTTCCCAGCAACATTTAGCAAGTTCGATCAGCTGTTTTTTAATCATCTGCGAATGGTCAGCTGCTCAATGTTTATCTTATTTTTGTGGAAGAATACTATAAATATTACGATTCAGGTTTATTTATTGATTATTTTATGAATATATTAATTATTTTTTATTTATTTTGCTTAAAATTGAAGAACTTTTTCAATGCTTTGGAGTTATTTTTTCGTTCATACATTGGCGCCAATGTTTTTGTTTTGGTTATCAACTGTTATCTTGCTAAAGTTTACTAAATGCTGTCTTTTTACTTTTTTCTCTATTTTCGTATCAAAGAGTAAAATCTCTCTTACTCTCTGAAAAGAAGTTACTGAATAATTATTACTGAAAAAGTAAAAAGACACAACTATTATCTATTCCTTTTTTAACGACAATAGATTCGTTAGTCCCGGGCCACACTAGAATAATTTCACTGAAATTTTAACATAAAATTATGAGTGTAGATCGAGTTCCACAGTAGAGTAAAATCATAAAATTGCTGTAATGGGGAATTCGGCCTAAGAACACCTAATTTCTTGAAATTTTTTAATGAAATTTACTCTAGTGTGGACCGGCACTTAGGAGGCTGTGTGTTGCATTTGCATTTTGCATAACCTTAATCAACAAGTGTTAGCGAAAGCGATCAGTAGGCGATTCTCTAACTCATTTTTTGAGTTACCGACAATTGTCGGTAAAATTTAAATGCATATTATTTCGGTAATTACCGACATTTTTCGGTAAGTTAGCGACGAATAAAAAGCAGTCGTAAAGTTCTACCGATAGCAAGAGTGTTGTCAACTTTTTTTGAACTTTTCATTTATAATTTTGCGTTTTAATTTTACCGATTTTTGTCGGTAACTCAAAAAATGAGTTAGAGAATTGCACTACAGAAGAAAATAATAAGAAATACATTACCTAGGTCTTCTACATAGTAAAACAAACAAGGTAAAGTAAATACTACAATAAATACAACTGAACAACAACCACACAGAAAATTGTTTTTGTTTGTAATGTTAATGTCACCAGTATATGTAAACACGTTTCATTTAATATTTTGAAAAACATCAATGAAAATTCGTTACATTTTCAATTTGAATGTTTCCATATCATTTCACTAAATGGATAATTTCTCGCAGAAAGTATAATTCTTAAAAAATGTGTGGAATCGCTGAAAAATCATTAAAAAAGAGACGCTGTTTCAGTCTTTTTTTCTGAAATCAAAAGGCACATGTTTATTAGGGCTTTATTTTTTTTTTCAAATTTAACAAAATACCACACATATTAATAAGTCCCAATTTACATTAGGCGAGTTTACTTGCGGCAATTGTCAGTTTGATGGAAAGAGAGGTGAGGTATATGGTAACCCTTTGCATCTCAACACCCTCTCTCACCCACAAACTGACAATTGCCGCAAGTAAACTCGCCCAATGTAAATTGGGACTAAATGTTGTACCGCTTTGTAAGTTGTGTTTTAGTGTGCGGCACGTCGTTCGGACTTGGATGAGGTTACATGTCCTTGATATGAAGAAGTCTTTATGGTAAAGTTTTTACAGAACGTCCATGGAACGAGAAGGCTTTTTAGAGATCTTCTGTGCAAGGAGAATTTCTAGGCAAAAAAAAGATACCTACCTACTCATCTAAACCTTTTTCAGATTTAATTCGAATTATTTTAATATTAACTCGAGAATTCTATTTGTAATTCGTAAAATTTCATTTGTAATTCGAGAATTCCATTTGTAATTCGAATTATTCCATTTGCAATTCGAATTATTCCCCTTTGTAATTCGAATTATTCCATTTGTAATTCGAATTATTCCATTTGAAATACGAATTTTTCCATTTGTAAAGCGTTCCTAAACCCCGAAAAGTGGCAAAACTGGAAGCAATTTTTAAGAGAGTGAGAGTGGAGAGAGTGCGAAAATGGCTTTCTCTTCTACCACAGGCTACCGGCAAAATTTCTGCACGTAAAAAATGACAGAACTGATTTTTCGACTTTTGTTTGACGATTATGAAAATGAAAATGGACGAAAACAGAAGAAAAAGTCGAACGCTGACAAAACTAAATTAAAAACTGTGAAATAAAAGACGAAAATTGATTTTTTTATGTTTCTTTTTGATATTGCTGCCAGATCTACCATTTTTCCGTTCCTTTACTTTTCTGGTAAAAATGTTCATGAGAGAGCAATTTTGACACTTTTCTCTTTTACCACCCTTATGCTTGGTTTACATTTACGAAATCCACTTGATTTCAACTGTCAAATCCATAGGTTAAACGTCAAATGAAATCCAGATGAGATTTCATTTGACGTTTGAGCTATGGAATTGACAGTTGAAATCGAGTGGATTTCGTAAATGTAAAGTCCCAATTTACATTAGGCGAGTTTACTTGCGGCAATTGTCAGTTTGTTGGTGAGAGAGGGTGCTGAGAGGCAAAGGGTTACCATATGCCTCACCTCTCTCTCCTACAAAATTACAATTGCCGCAAGTAAACTCGCCCAATGTAAATTGGGACAAACTTAGCATTACCATTAAAAAAGTAAAGGAACAAAGCTATAATTTTACCAGAAATGACGCCCAACTTTACAAACGCTATTCAGGTCACTTTTGTTTGAAGAGAAGTGCAAGTTTTTGGAGTACGGAAATTGGATTTTTCTCAAAAAGTTGCAAAAATAGAGTAGAACCAATGCACCTTTAAAAATGTGCCCCGGATGAAACGATCGATTTTCCAATTTACTGTAAACAAATTGTAAAATGTGAACTCCCTAATTGGGTGAGACCAAAACACAACACTGTGTATGTGAAAAGGGTTGATTATTTCCTTCCCAAATGTGGTATCACTACTTTAATATGCAACACGGAACATTGATGTGTGGTGATGCCACGTAATTATATGACAAAATTGCTCATATGTTTTTTGTTTTGATATTGATTATCATTAAAAACATTAACATTAAATTTTAATTAATCATTATTGGGTTAAATTGTGAAGCTAGATAATTAATTGCATTGTTTATAGTCGATGATTCTCGTGTGTTAATGAAGAAACCAACAGAGTTGCACAATCAACTAAATAGTGTGGCAACATCATTTTTCTTTCGATCAAAGGAGAAAAAATTGCTGAACGAGACGACGAGTCAAGTTTGTCAAATTTCACATCGGTTTTTTCTTTATTTGGTGAAGTGAGAAAAAAATCGGGAAAACTCTGCGCGATAGAAACAGATTTTCTTTTTTGCATAAAACCCCTTTAAGGAGTAATTTGTAAATATTATTTTAATATTGTTCTTGGATATAAAAGGTTTATTGATACAATAACCAGAAATACGAGGCATACGTGGTTGAAGAAGAAGAAAACGAGAAAAAGAAAACGATAAGCGAGTGAATTCTGTTTTTTTTTATTAATAAAACATGGCGCGTCTAACCTACGTCTATAGAATGGAGGACATGAGTTATGTGAACGTCGGCCGGAGGCAATTGCCCGTCAGTGCTGGTGATGATAATCTAATGGTAAGGGCACTTCTATGATGATGATTAACACGGTGTTTTTCCAGTTGCCGTTGCCAAAGTGAAGTGATGAAACTAGTAGACAATTTTTAATGGCAAGGCAAGGCGAGTTTTTCATCATCAGCAATATTCGTCGTAATCATCGTAGTAGTGTTTCGTGAAGAAATGTAACAACGTTTTTGGGGAAATTATTTATTATTGTTGTTGTATTTTCTTTGGTGTGATGTGAGTTGCCGTCTTTCATTGTTACCACCACCATTATAACAATCATAACCATTCCATTTGCATCCGCCGCACCACCACACCACCACCCTCCTCCCATTTTAAGGTGCAGCTGACTCTGATTAAACTTGTTGTTAGAGAGGTATTATTTGGTGCTGTTTTGTATCTTCTCGTAAAGTCTCGTAGTCGTCGTATATAGTACAACAATATTAAGTGATGCCGTTTACTTCGATCGAATACGACGACAATGAACGATATCTTCTTTAAATTTGTTTGTTTTGGAACAAAAAAACCTTGAATTTTAAATTGTTTATCACTTGTCATGAGAGTTTGTCGTCTGGTATTTTGTGTGACGTCGTCGAGCTATACGCACTATTTTTGTGAACAAAGCAAGACTTTGAAATCAATTTATTGGTATTAGTTAATATTGAAAAACCCATTGGATCATATAAACCAATTCCTTACTTTCTTGATCAGTGCAAACTGTATAACATTATTATTGTATGTACTACGCCCACAATAATAACCCCCACTTCCTTCATAAATAAAAATCACTTATAGAAACACCTTCATAAGTTATGTTTTTATGCAACTGAATATTGATTAGCTTCGTAAAAAAATGTTTAAAAATACTTTCTTTGATAGCCTTTATATTTTGTTTTAATCTCTTTCCATTGTTGTTTTCTTCAGCTCAGCAAATTATTGATGTTGTTGTGTTATTGGATTTTCTTTGTGACCACCATCTCACATCTGAGAAGAGGCTGCATAAAACAGGTTCAACATATAATTTAGTTTGTTAGCATTGTAGCAGTAGTCGTACGTACTACAGCTAGCTATTGTATAGAAAAACGCATACAAATCAGAGATGGGATATTCAATTCTTTTCCAAAATTGACGGTCATTCATTTGTATAAAACTTTATACATAGAGATATGGGAAGTTTGGAAATTGGTATTCGAGACGTTTACATTGTTTCATGTACAAGACGAGGTGACAGCTGAAAACTCGTTTTTAATCCATCATTTGATTTATATTCATTAAAGTAGGATTTAGATTCAAAACTGAGAACTGTTTGTGGTCTCAAGCTGCGACAAAAATCGAAAAATCAATATCAACAAATTTCAATGACAATTTAGCAAAGTATCTAAACATGTTTTTTTGGCTAAAGTATTTTTTTATTTATTTCAAGCATTTACTGAAAAAATCGGATCGATCCGACGATTACCAATATTTTTGTAGCGCCTTCCCATACAAGTGGGTCCACTGTGCATTTTTCCTGGGTTTTCAAATGTTTATTATTATGCTTGGATTATAAGGAAACAGGTGAAATCGCTACCGTAGTATATTCCATCGTTATGTACATGTAAAGTATCTCTAAACATGATTTTTTGGCCAAAGTATTTTTGGCATAAATTGAAAAAAAAAAAATTGGCAGAAAAATCTGAAATTTTTACCATGGGTAGAACTTCTCGTCCTGATTACAAAAATATAAAGCTTTTCGGGGGAGTCCATACTTCCCAAGATATGGGCCTCTGAAGTTCCGAAAATTCCCTAGTTTTCTTGGAAAAAAAATACAAATTAAAAGTAGATTTTGTTCCCGTGCCCAAGATTTGCTCCTGTCCATAGGAGAAAGCCTTAAATCCCCGGCCAAAGGCCGGCTATTTTGATATACATTGTATTGCATATGATAGTGTATTCCGCAAGCATTGATACCCATATTGTCATTATCCGTTCAAAAATGACGAAGTTATAAACAAGGGAATTTCCGGAACTTCAAAGGCCCATATCTCGGTAAGTATGGACTCCCCCCCGAACAACTTTAAATTTTTGTAATTAAGACGAAAAGATCTACCTGTGGTAAAAATTTCAGATTATCCTGCCTAGTGTTCGTATAATCAATTTGTTTCGTTTTTTTTACTAATTTTAAGCATTTACTGAAAAAAATCAAATCGTTCCGACGATTAGAAATATTTTTGTCGCACCTTCCCTTACAAGTGGGACCACTGTGCATTGTTTCCTGCGGTTTCAAATGTATATTATTACGGTTGGACTATAAGGAATCAGGTGAAATCTGTCGCAGATCAAGTTGTAAATCTTACCACAGGTATGCCTAAGGATTTTTTCTTGCGACATATTCGTCTTCAAAATTCCCTAATTACCCGTGATTTTAAATAATGTTTTAAGCTCTGTCTTTAAAAATCATAAAATTTTATTTATTTTTTTTAGCATGAAAGGAACTGAGAGGTTGACAGATATAACCATATTGGATCGCTTTAGAGTGATATCCATATTGCATTTGATCGTTCAAAACAAATGAGCCATAGTCAAGGGATCGGAACCTATCGACCTATGCGGCTACCTTTGGTTAACATGATAACTTGATCACAGACGTAGCCAGGCGGCCCAGACCTGAATACTTTTCAATTGCCTGACATTTATATGTCCAATATAAGCGGCCAATAAGATTATTTTTATGTCGCCCAGCGCTGTGGGCTGAGAACTTGCTGACCATGATCCTAAAGTCTTAAACAAGTTGTTGGTATGAATTGCTCTAAAGTTGTGCTGCACATTTATTGGGGTTTTAAGTGGATTCTCGCATCGAGATTCTCAACTCACGCTTTGGAAAGATCATCATGACCTAGAGATAGGGAAGTCCAACCCAAGAGTTTTTAGCCCAAATGTATGTTCGTTTATATATATTTTCAAAAATTCTGCAACCTTGGACATGAGCGTCATCCCTATCAGTTTAAGCAAGTACTTCATCGAAAACATCTTGTGCCAATGCAGCGGAAAAATGTTTGTATCCACATAATCTGGTCCACTTTTCCACTGTCTAGCGCTAACATTTGCATACTACACTGGTGCCGCATAGCTTAATACAGAACGGCCGGCCTATTACTTATAAGAAGTCAACAAGGTTTCAAGGGTTACATGAGAACCTATTTCCTACCTCTGATATTGTCGCAAATACCTATGGCGACTTAAACATGCTATCGAACGTTACACCCAATATTCCATCATCGACCAATATGTCCAGGGGGAGCCTCATTTCAGCTGTCCAGGTATTGATATATTCATGTTGATCCAGTTGCTTAAGCTTTACCATTGAGATTCCCTGTGGATCAAACGCTTTGGATGATTTTGCGATTCGGATGACATCTGCAACATCACTCATCATAAGGTGTGGGGTGTGTTGTGAGGGCTCTTATACTGCGTAGCACACTCCTCTTTGCCTTATCACTCTCGGGGTGTTCTATAAATTGCAGTCCTTCAGGTGCTCTAGCCACTTTTTCCGCTTATTCTCGCCTACAAGTCTGTTCACTTCAAAAGTAAGTTCCCTAATTCATCACGCTCATTTGCTAGTCCCGTTATCTCTGATGAAAAATATGGTTGCAGCTGTGCAGCTACCCAAGGATCTGAGTGAATAGGCGGCTCTCTGAGCGATGATTGTTAAATTCTCTGAACCCTTGCCAAACAGCTTTTCCATGCTTCAGAAAAGTACGGCAGTCAGGGGTTACTATATTATATATGTAGAATATTTAAACAAATAACAAGGATTATTTTAGATTTCAATGGACTGACAAAGAAAAATCCACCACTACTGAAACGATTCAAAATATGGGCCACCTGTGTTCTAAATATTTTTTTACATTGTTTTATTTAACTTGCTTTGGTGTCGGTTTTTTGTTTTTCTGCTTAAGCGCTTTTGTGCTTAATGAAGTTTTTCGAGTTCAGTCTGTAAAATACAAAAATGATATTAGAACCGCACCCTACCCCCTTACCCATGCAATGTGTGTCATCGCCACTTACAGTTAAACAACAAGCGTTTTATTAACCAAAAATGTCTTGCCCTCTTTTGCTCCTTCTCGATATGATTTTTAATTATATCTTCCAAAAATACTATAAGAGATACTACAAATATATGATCCAGGCTTTGTTTTAGAGTCTCAATATTGTTCGTTTTTTCTTTGCTCAATATACCTATCTCAGGGGGATTAAAGTTCATAACTTGTCTCCACTTTTTTATTAAATTGCATTTTAATAATAAAAAATGTTAATTTTGCGACTTTAAAGCCATGAACATACATACATATGTATGTATGTATATCTGTTTGTATATATGTATGTGATTGCAATGATTACATATACACACGTGTTTGGCCAATGTAATAAAAATTGGAAAAATATCTTAGTATGTGGTTTATTAAGGTAATATCTTATCTTGAAGGTAACGTTCATTTAATAGTGGTTTGGGTTTTGTTTTTATTCTTAAAGTTTTGTTTTGATTGATCACAAGAAGAATGCAAAGAAATTAAAAGAAAATTATTGTTTAACTGAAAGTTTTTAGTAGTGTGATTGTGGCTGTTTGTGGGTCGGTCGGTATATTGACAGTATATGATATACAGTATGATGTACAGTATATGCAACGAAGTACGTTGGAGGAATTTAGCAAATTCTACAGGATCGGCCTCCCAAGTCAATGGGCTTTGTTTCCATTCGGAGGCAGTAGTGGAATTTTGTAACTCATTTTTCGAGTTACCGACAAAAAATGGTAAAATTAAAAAATATAAAATTTCAGTAATTAACGAAATTTGTTGGTAAGTTTGTCAGCGCCCCAAGTACTGCCGGCCAGCGACTTGTTCCTACTTCGTCGCAAACAGCTGTGGCTTGCGCGGACGACTTAAAGTTAACTAATGTATTGGGGTAGTTTGGTAGTTGGGTGCCACCGTGGTGTAATGGTATCCACACCCGCCTTGCACGCTAAAGGTCGTGGGTTCGATTCCCAGGCCAGGCAACATCAAATTTTCAATGGTGGCAAAATACCCCTCAGTGATGTTGGCGACAATTCCTGAGTATTTCAGCCATGTAAAACTTCTCTACAAGTGGTGTCTTAGGACACGCCGTTCGGACTCGGCAATAAGCAGTAGGTCCCATATCATTGAGCTAATATGAATCGGGGTGCACTCATTGATATGAGAGAAGTCTCCCTTGTCCCATCTGGGATGTTTGTGGAACAATTATATTAATATTGGGGTAGTTTGTGTCTGAATCAGGAAACCATCGGCCAGTATGTCCAGAGAAATCTTCTATTCAGTCGTCCAGATGATGAACAGTGTGGCAGTGTATTTAGCGGCGCATATTTTCATATTCCTTAGACAGAAAAATGCTCCAAGTCATTAAAGACATTTAATATATCACATCGACGATGGTACCCGACGCCAAGCCCGTACAATCATCCGCATGCATTACGATCTCTACGATGTCTGGAGGATGTGAAATTTCATAAAGCTTCAGGTCATACATTTCCTCCTTGGGGAACTCCCTATTCCACTCTACAGGCCAGGGGCTTCTTATTTTTGAATTCTACAAACGATTGGCGTCCACACATATATTTGAATATTGTGTAGTTTCAAACACTGCTGGAGGGAAGTTTTCTCTATGCCCCCTCGAACAGCTTGGCACAACCTGTTCGGGTTCAGTTCTCCACTGATATGTGTGGATATGTTGTGTAACGCTATTGTGGTGCTGTGCATTTTCCTGAATTCATACTGATGTTGGGCAAATGGGAAACTGCTTCTCATTGGTTGGTTTGTGCAACAAGGGTCGACTTTAAAGTAGAAGTTGGGCTGTCTCTCTCGACACCACGGTCCTCTTGACGATAGAGATCTAAATCTGCAGTGGCCCGTTAATAAGTCCCACAGTGATTATCATCCATAACTTATCGAGTGAGAGAAGGGAGGTAATTCTACTATGAGAGATTACAGGTAAGATTGCTTTGGATGTCCCTCCAGGTTCCATGAGCTATCTGCGGTTTGCCTTCTCAAAGTAGATTACACAAAATTTGAAATATAGTAGCATATTGGTAGCCTAACAGATTTATCAATAGGTAAATCGACTGACTTAGAGGCACTCCCAGGCTAGTTCATCTGTCCATTCGTTTCCCATTATATTAGTATAACCCGGAACGGCGTGAGTTTAGTCTTCCCTTTGTCCTAGAACTGATTGGGATGGTTGACTACACCCGAGGTCTTCAATAGGCCAAGAATCTTCAGTCACTGGGCAACTGGTAAACTTCTTCTCATTATGATGATAATTGCCTCAAGAATTTTCCCTAGTGGTAAAATATGGTCCTGTACGATTTGAATACGGACATCCTTTCCTAGTTTCAGTAGCGGGAAAAGTTTTTTTCATGGTTCCGATATAATATGTTTGACAAAGCACATATTGAGGACATATGTTGGAAACTAAACTCTTCATGCTTATTAGGCCTCTAATACTCCACCGCTCCCTTCGTCCTGGTACTCTCAAACTGATTTATGAAAAACGGGTAATACATCTTCGGATCTGTCACTGACACGTTGTTATATATTTGTTTGTCTTGAAGAAAGCTTCGGCTTATAGCCATTATAGTGACTGTACAATTAAGCTAATGCGGCTGCGGATAAAAAGGTTTGTATTAGCTTCAATTGGAACTGTGGAAACTCCCCAGTGTCAATATATGAAAATAAAATATTTCTGCAATGTCCATTTTATTCGAAGAGCTGCTTTGGTACAAGTTAAAGTCTCAACATAGCTTACTTTAGGACGAACCAATGAAAACAAGTGATAAAAAAGGCTCCTTATTCACTGAGTAAAAGCTTCTAGTTCTAGTGGATAATGATTGCCAAATTCAAGTGTATCTTATTCTATGTTGTTGAAGTTACTTTGACAGTGACAGTGTACTTTTCTGTAGATAACTGTAGAAGTTAAGCGACTTCGCCATCGAAAAAATTCATTTTTGTTGCTTTGAAATGGTTTGTCAATTTTAATTTGGTTATTTATATGAAGACTCACTTAGCGACAGATTCAAAGAATCCTATGAGCACGTCTAAAATCCCTCCATTTTGCGGTCTATAAATACGCTAATCTGATCATCTGTAAACAATCACATTTGGTTCTTTATAAAAAGTACCTTCGGTTGCCTTTTAGGGAGCCCTTAAGATTGTCTAAAATTAATATCCTATTGATCTTTTATTAAACCTCATTTTTGGTCGTCTAGAAAATGTTGCTTGGTGAAATATAAAATAACTCCCCTTCGGCCGTCCTTCTTTGTAAAGATACTCTTCAAATCGTCTCTAATGACAGAACATATAATCATTGTTTTGTTTTTGTTTTATCATCAAAAATATTATTTCCCCTTTTCCAGATGTTAATGGATTTAAATAGTAAAGGCTTGTGCATTGATAGTCCTCACATACGTGGCAAAGAACTCGAAGAGTTTACACGAAAATTCAATCTACTAACAACGGAAGAATTACAAACATCATTAGAAATTAGTAGCAAAACATTTGTATCCGTTCTAAATCAGTGCGTTCAATGTGTTGGCTGTCGACGACTTGTCGAACGTCTGTTCTATCAGCTTTCAATGTCCGGCCATCCAACATTGGATCCTTTGGTATTGAAGAATTCCTGTGTCCTAAGTATAGCCGAAGAGAAAATGAAAACACCACAAGCACTGGGTACACTTCTCTATCGTCATCATGAAATTCTGAATAACCTGCTCGAGAGTAAATTACGGAATAAGACCAGATGTGTGCTGCACTCGCTGGATGCATTCCGTTCGAAACCATTTTCAGAGACATGGCGTGAGGTGTGGTCTTCAATGAAACATAATTGTCGTGATGAATTGGCCGTGATCGAAACAAAAGAACTGCACGAAGTGTTGGAGAATTATTTGAAGAAGCATAAATTCTGCAATGGCTGTCGTACGAAGGTAAGTTTGTGGAACTTCAATTTCAATATTCAACTTATAATTGGTTGTTTTTTCTCTCTTTCTTTCAGATCGAAAAGGCTTATAAAATCTTAGTGGGTGAGACGACAACAAAAGAGAAAGGCTATGTCGCCGCACTTTATGCTAATATCAAAAAGTGTCATCCCGACAAGCATATACATGTTTTCACAAATAAAATCGACTTTCTCGACGCTCTTATAAGGCGCGCCGAACCTGAAGTCAACGGAAGGTGAGTTCAATATTATATTTGAAATAAATTTTACAACATTGACGCTACTCTCTTCCCGTTTATATGGTCCTATGGTCTATAAGGAATCTGACTCGTCGTCAATACTTTTTAGCTTGCCTATAAATGATCCCAGTGTTTTCTATATAAGTACCATCTTAGTTTATTTATATTAGATAGATTGTAAAGACTTTATATAACAACTATCTTCAACTCGTTCATAGACTTCACTCAGTTTTTCTGTAAAAAATCTTATTCTGTTCATTTTAAAATTCTGCTCCCCCTATATCCCCTTTTGATATTGTCTATAAATACTCCCTGCAGCTCCTCTATGAAGATACCCTTCAGATCGTCTATAAAGACTCCCTTCAACTCGTCTATAAATACTGCATTCAATTCTTCTTTGAATATTCCCTTTAATTCATCTATAAAGAATCTCTTCACCTCGTGCCTTAATACTCCCTTTATATTGTTTATAAAGACTCCCTCTAGCTCTTCTGTAAACACTCCCTACAGCCTACAGTCTATAAAGACTCCCTTCAGCTGGTCTATAAAGATTATCTTCAGCTCGCCTAAAAAGACTCGCTTCAACTCGTATACCAAGGCTCCCTTCAGCTTGCCTATAAAGACTCACTTCAACTCGTCTATAAAGACTCCCTTCAATTCATCTATAAATATTCCCTTCAGCTCGCCAATAAAGACTCCTTTCAGCTGATCTATAAAGACTCCCTTTAATTTGTCTATTAAGACTCCATTTACTCGTCTATAAAGACTCTCTTTAGTTCGTATATAAAGACGTATAGAAGACTCCCTTCAGCTTGTCTATATAGATTCGCTACAACTCGTCTATAAAGACTGCCTTCAATTCGTTTATCCCTTCAGCTGCTCTATAAAGACTCCCATCAGCTTGTCTATAAAGGCTCCCTTCCAATCGTCTATAAAGACTCCCTTCAATTCGTCCATAAAAACTTCCTTCAATTTGTCTATAAAGAACGCTTTCAATTCGTTTGTAAAGATTGCCTTCAATTCGTCTATAAAGACTCTCTTCAGCTCGCCTACAAAAACGCATATTTCCGCTTTGCTCATCTATAATGACTCAGGTTTTGGTCGTCAATGAAGCCTGCCCTGTCATAGCGTAATATTCACAACCTACGAATTATGTTGTAAATAATTGTCCCCACCCTTACATAAATAATATAATCAACACTTGTTTCATACTTGACTAATTCGTTGTTGTTTGTCTCTTTCTTATCCTCATTTTTTCAGCTACTCTAAACTTAGAGAACGTCATGCGAAAACATTAGAAATTGCCCAGGAGGAAGTTCTCACCTGTGTCGGTATGATTATGTATGAACGTTTACGTCGTGTCTACGTTAGTTTGCGTGAGGAGGAACGTGCCTGTCAAGTCTTAGCTGCTGTTGGTGTTCACGCGCTTTGTCAAAGTTTTGACATGTCCGTGGAGAAGAAACAAGGTATTAGCAATTTAGAATTGCTCTACCAGGAGATAAGCCGCGCCGAAAAAGCCAAGGAGCATAAGCGTGAGCAGAAGAAATTAAAAAAGAAGAAGAAGAAGAATGAGAAGAAAAATTCTCGTGTATGTGAACGCAAAGATGTTAATGTTGGGGAGCAGGAAGAGGATGAGGATCAACATGGTAGCGAAGATGAAGACTTACATCATGAACATCGTGGCGCAAAGAAGATTTCAACGGGCAGTTTAACAACATCGACTAATGATGATGGAGATGAAGCCTTGGGCATCGATGAAGACGACGAGGAGGAAGATGACGTAGATGAAGAGACAGTGGGGAAGAATCGAAAGAATGTGTCAGCTGCTGGTCAGAAATCGAAAGAGTTTGTGGAAGAAGACGCAGGTGTGGAATGTGATCATCTTGAAGAGAATCACGAAGACGACGATGCGGATGATGTTAGTGAACATCATAAACCGCATTCAGCAACTATACAAAACTCAGCTCAGCCAAATACTCAGCAGCAGCAGCAAAAGAAGAAGAAACAAAAGCAAAAACAAAAACTAAAAACAACCCAAAAGAAAAATTCCCCCACCAGCAACAATAATAGTAACGGCACTCAGAGCAGCAACAAGAAGAAGGAGAAATCTCAAAAATCAGAATTGATGAGCGTCTCCTCCAATGGCAATCAACAACAGCAGGTGTTTGGTGTTAAAAACAACAACACCTCTGATCGAATTACCACCACCACAACGGCTAATGCCACAATAAGTAAATGCAACGATTGTTGTCATTCGTCAACATCCGAGTGTCCTTGTGAAAGTGATATCAAAGATTCTGGATATGGCAGTGAACCCTTGTCTCATGGCAATTCACGTACCTCAAGTGTTGTTTCATCACCCGAAGATACATCTGAGGGTTCGGAAGTATCATGTTCGGACGGTTTTTGCAATCATGAACGTGCCAGCAACATTGGCAAGCAGAAAAATGTGGATAATAACCACCACCCACATAAATGTCATTTGTCGTCGTTGTCGACATCGTCGGTTGATGACCATCACATCCATCATCATCACCACCATGATGATCATCAATACAATCGTGATCATTATCACGATGATGATAATCATCATCATCATAAATCGTTTGATTATAGCTTTGGTTCGGATTCGTGTAAATTCTTTCCAGAGGATCATTTCAATACGTTGAGTCTGCAACAAATGTTGGTAAGCTTTATAATGAGTTTATATGTTCGAAATTATTATGTGTTTGTATATTAAGCACTGGGAGAAATGATTAAGTACATACTAGAAGCAGTTGGTAAAGAGTGGAGCTAGAAGTGTGGTAGGGAGACGAGCAGAGGCAGTAGTATTAATAGACGAGTTGGAGAGAGTGTTTACAGACGTGCTGGAGGGATATTTTATAGAGGACAGGACGAGCTGAAGGAAGTCTTTATAAAGGACATGACAGGCTGGAGTGAGACGAGCTTGAGGGAGTTTTTATAGACGACGCCCTCCAGTCTTTATAAACAAGCCAAAGGGAGTTTTTATAGACGAGCTTGAGGGAGTCTTTATAGACGACATGGAGCGAGTCTATAGACAAGCTGAAAGGCGTTTATATAGCCGAGCTTGAGGGATTGTTTATAGACGTGCTGGTGGGATTCTTTATAGAGGACAGGACGAGCTGGAGAGTTTTTATAGACGAGCATGAAGGAATTTTTATAGACAACTGGACGTCAGTTTTATAGACCAGCTTGAGGGAGTCTTTATAGATAATTGGAGGGCGCCTTTATAGAGCTGGATGGAGTATATAAAGACGAGTTGTAGTGAGACTTTGTAGACGATCTTTGATGAAATCTTTATAGACGAGCTGGAGGGAATATTTTAGGCGAAGTTAGTGAGAGTCTTTTAGGCGAGCTGGTGGGAGTCCTTATAGAGGACAGGACGGGATGGAGGAAG
Organism: Musca autumnalis; assembly: GCF_047663935.1. Taxonomy (NCBI): domain Eukaryota; kingdom Metazoa; phylum Arthropoda; class Insecta; order Diptera; family Muscidae; genus Musca; species Musca autumnalis. The sequence continues at coordinate 220,251,769 of NW_027411644.1, forward strand.
TTTTTATAGGGGACAGGACGGGTTGGAGGAAGTTTTTATAGAGGACAGGTCGGGCTGGAGGGAGTTTTTATAGACAAGTTGGTTGGCGTCTTTTCAGACGAGCTTGAGGGAGTCTCTAGAGAGGGCTGTAAGGATTCGTTAAAGACGAGGTGAAGAGTCCTTATGGACGATATTTAAAGACGAATACATGGGAGACTTTATTGACGAACATAATAAAATTAAAGCGTCAGAACAGATCAATGGGGCCCACAATAGTGGGTACATAACTTCAAATCAATAGTCCCTCACATTCTGGGTGACCTGGTCCTCATTTTAACAATTTCTTAATTCAAACAAATTTCTCATCTCTCAATCGTTTTCTCTTTCCAATTTACCCATGTTTTTTTTAGGACGATTTCGATGGCGACGATGAAGCTGAAGAGAACTGTTACATTCCCCCAGAAGTGGTCTTAGAGTATCAGTGCCAACGTGAAAAGGTTCAACAACAACGTTTGCAATTACGCGAAACATTGCGTGAAAATTTTGCGCGTTTGTGTATGCAACAGGGACGTTCGCTGAACGCCTCACCCTTTACTGTGACTAATAATAAGTTGTAAAACAAACAAAATAATGTTGACACATCATTGTGGATTCTTGATAAAACACAGTATGCTGTTGCTGCGGCTGACTGGTGGGCGGCTCATTCCCATTAATCTTGATGACCACCACCCCCTAGAAGAGCTCAGCAGTCGTTTTATCCAGAATCAGTTAATTTTTGAAATTATACATAAACCAACCATACATCGATGAAAGTATCCAGATTATAATATTATGCAAAACAATTGTATTTTCCTTGGCCTTTCCAACCCCCCCAAAACCTATCAACAATATACAACATACATACATATATTTAACCGCAACATCATGCGATGATCATTGTCATCATCGCATCCATCATCTCTGTTACTGCAAACAAAAGATCCTACAGTTTGTGCCGAAAAAAATCACAAAGCGCATTACATGTTTTGATGAGTGAAGTGTTAAATAGAAAGCAAAAAGTATGATGCAGAAATATTCTTTTGTTTGTTTGCAAAAAGAAATCATAGACATTATGAATTGTTTTCTTTTTTTGTTTTAAAAAAATATATCTAAAAAAGAAGAAATATTATTTAAAAAATACTTGGTTTTTTATTTTTTTACATATATGGAATTGGGACTATAACTAAATTTGATGTTCAGAGTTTTTAGCAATTTTTACACTCCTCATGGAACGGCTCCAAAGTTCTTAAATCGCGCCATGTGGGTGGCAAGCCATTTGAAACATATTTGGCACACCTTTTACATGGTTCCAAAAACAATTTACTGTAACTATTCAACCATGTCTGAAAAGAGCAAAAGCAGGAAAAGAATTATTTATATAAAGTGTGCTCGCATACTTCATTTATCCCACAGCTTACCATATAACTTTTGACAGCTAATTCCGGTTGGGTGGGCGAAAAGAAATGCAACATGGCCGAATGTGTATGCTCTTGAACTTTACGAAAGACTTCATAACGAGATTCGGTCCATAGATCGTCGATTTCCATGGGTTCGTCGTATCCCTTCACGGTTACCCATTCAATGAGAACACCTTTGCAAATTATTGCGGCCTTCAAAACGTGACTTATGGTTGCCTATAAGAGTAATTTTGCATCGTTATTAAAAACACTTTGATAACACTGGATGACTTACAATCACCACAGCATTGGAACTAAATGGACGACAAACTTTATAGATTGTATTGGTATGTGAGATATCATTGTAAAATAGATTGTCAATGAATCTGTAAAAGAGAAGGAAATAATTGAAATTCGAGTTTTTTATTAACTATAAATATGGAATTGAGCCTTGGGCATCGTTTAATCAATGGAAATCTGTTAGTAACTGTTAGCAACCTTTAGCAAAACGAATGCCGAAGATATTTAACCTAGGTTGGTTTCTTCTTCAGTTTCGAATAACCTGCATTGGTGTGTAGTTTCATCTCATTCCCATTTGCAAGACATTGATCTTATTCTGCAGTCACCAGTAATTATTCCTATCGTTAGTTTCAGATCGGATTTCTTCATGGAAAGAAGACATGTGGTTCTCCGCTTGGAGAGGATTGGCCAGATTGCTTTAGACATCTTACAGCTAGGTTCAATGTTTCCAAACTGGTTGGTCTTATACCGATATTTTTGTTCTATCAGCCACACGAAGTGATACAAGGGTGCTTGAATAACGGTACATTCTCTGAGGACCGCATACACACGATAGTTTTTTACGACATCTGCGACTGCATCTGTGCGAATGCTATTCAAACATGATGCCTGATAGACATGTTGATCTAGGGTGTTTTCTCTTGTACCCTTGGACCTATCTTTCTAGATCATGAAGATCCCGGTGGGTGGTTTTCACCATATAGTTATCAGAATAGGATCCGAGCAAGTACTGCAACGAATGTATGCCAGTATGTTGCTCTACTCGAAGAATGTTAGTCTTCTCATGCAGATGGTCCAATGCAGACATAAGTAGGGACCCAGTTATTCTCAGTGCGGCATTCTGACATAGCTTAGTACAGACCGATCTATCGCGTTATATGTGGTCAATAAGGTTTCTGTATCTGCACCCCATGTGCTGCCGGCTAGGGACTTGACGACCTTCTTCCTACATCATAGCTTGTCGCAGATATCTGTGTAATGCGCGGACGGCGTGATCATGTTGTCGAGTGTGACCCCTAGAATCTTGGAGTAGTTAGTGGTCGAAATTCTACTACCATAGACCTTGACATTCCACTCAGTCCATGTGGTAAACACATTGGTCGTGATTTTAGTGGCGGCTATCTCCTTATTATTCCGGTGGAAAAATATATCAAGGTCAGGAAGGTACCCGACGCCAAGATCCGCATACGTTACGATCCAATGCCTCAAGAGCAAACGTGACAAAGAAGATAACAACAAATATGTTAATGTATTTTAGGAAATGCAATTATTGCAAATGTTTTAGTAACAGGCTATGAAGAAGAAAATCAAAAGACTTGTTGTCATCATTGTGTCTTCGGAATTTCTTTTATTAAAGGGGCAATGGAAGTCCTCCTCTTATCGCGATGTAATAGGTCAACATGGTTTACACTGTTATGTGACACTTCGTTAGGGTTCGTAACCACAAGTTGAAGAAGGATAGACTTAACCTGCTCATTATAATTCGTGTTTCAAAATTACTCTAATTACTTTTCAGAATCTGTGTTGGAAGAAATCGTAAACGAAGTAAAACTCTTCTCCCCGCTCTAACAACTATCAGAGTGCTCTACAAATTGTGGGTTAAAATAATCAGAACAAGTCGGGTTAAGGGCCCGGTCCCGGATCTTGATGATATTTATACCACAGATAGCCCTTGGATTCCTGAGTATAACGATTTAAATTTCGTCTTGGACAAGTCCATACTTCCCGAGATATGGCCCTCAAAGTTTCACAATCACCAAAGACATTTCTTATACCCATGTAAAGCCCGCAGTTAAATTTCCTTTAGAATTTTAAGTGCGTGGCCGACATTCGGCCGGCAATTTAAGACTTTCACCTATGGGCAACACCGGCTACTCAGGAAAATGTTCTCTTTAAAAATGGAAAGTTGTTCCAACAACCGCTAGTTGCAATAAAAATCTCCTAAGCTTTACAATGATACCTTACTTTAAAGGCACATACCTCCGGAAGTATGAACTTGTGCCAGATAAAATTTATATCGTTGTACTTAGGACCTAACTGTGTTATATGTATCATCAATATTCGGGACCGGGCCCTAAACTCGACTTATGCCAAATAATCTACTCCACTCTTCAGATTTGTAACATATACACCGTAAAACAGGAAAGAAACCCGACCAATCATCCGACATATACACTTGCTACATACTGACATAAGTGCTTATTTCTAGTTCTATTACTTACTCTGGATCGGGATTGTTGCAGGAAGTGTATTGTACTCTACCCCTTTTCTGTGAGCAATAAGTGTAGGATCTTCTCAAATTGTTTAAATTTAAGTTATTAAAAGCCAATAAACTGTGTTCATGGACTTTGTCAATCCATTTGTAACTGCTTACAAGCTGCGAGTACATAGCTTGACGGTCCTGAGTGATTTCCTGTGCCAAATATGTTGTATTTCCCAAATAATAGGGTCCCAATGGCGGTTGCAATCCATTTATTAATGTTTCAACCTCTCTGTAAAGAAGATGAATATAAGATTATAAATTAAAATGTAATGGAAATTAATGATAATTGCATACCTCAGCTGTTGGTTTATATGACTGTAATTCTCTTGAAATTCCACCAGAAATTTTGTTCGGCTATCTTCTGATTGTTCAGTGGCGGCAGTGCCATCGGCCAATTGTTCAAAACACTGGCGTACACTGGAACGCAGTGATTTTACAGCATTTAAGGTTGCATTTAACTTTTCCATCTTTAAATTCGAGCTTGTTCCTTTTTTCCAGACCACCAACTAGTACGACTTGCATTTGCCAATGTAAACAAAAGCGATTAAGAGCTGTCAAAACATTTATTTGATGGATTACTGGTGCCGTATGGTAGTGCGAGTTACGTATCGTACGTAGCAAGGCATATCGTGATTGTGCCATGGTACGTAGTATGCAAATTGAACTTAATGGGTGTTATGAGAAAATTATATTCCCAGTTATGTATACAAATGTTCCCAGTGTCATTTTCTTCACTTCAGATATGCCATAAGTAGCGTTAAAGTATTTTAGATAGTAAACATCGCCTGCGTGCCCTAAAAATTGCAAAGTCTACAGCATCGTTAAAAAATACCGGCAAATCAGATGTTTTGTCTGTATGTACATATATATGTATGTATGTATGTGTGAGTTCGTTCTTGCAAGTTAATAGATTTTCACGATGCCAGTAGATTTTTTGGAAATTGACGGCAAATATCTGGAAGGAGGGGGACAAATTCTTCGGAATGCCCTTAGCTTTAGTTGTATACTACGGCGACCTGTTCGCATTGTTAATATAAGGGCGAACCGGCCAAATCCCGGTCTCTCTAATCAACATCTCTTTGGACTAAATCTTTTGGTGGAAATTACAGATGCTCAGGTAAACGGAAATCAAATGAAATCGACACAAGTCGAATTCAATCCTGGTAAAATAAAACCAGGAAAGTATTTTGTAAATACTCAAACAGCTGCGAGTATATCATTGGTTTTACAAAGCGCTCTGCCAGTGTTGGCTTTTGCTGGTGCCAACTCTGAACTGGAACTTGTGGGTGGTACCAATGTCGGTATGGCTCCACAAGTTGATTTCTTGACTGAAGTGCTGAGACCAAATCTAGAACAGTTTGGTGTGTCATTTGATTTTGATCTAATGACTAGAGGTTATTATCCCAGAGGAGGTGGTCGTTGCAAGGTGTATGTGCCACCAGTAAAGAGCCTCAATCCAATAGACCTCACCCAGTTTGGTCATGTACAAGAAACCGTGGGTTGGTGTTTTGTTGCTGGCCGCCTACCACCTAATCTTGCCGATAGTATGAAATCATCTGCTGAAAAGGAATTAAGTATTCTCAAAAATGCTCCACCCTGTCAGTTGGAGGCATATAAAGAAGCACAGGATGTAGCACGAGATAATGGTTCAGGTGTTATCTTAAAGGCGACCACAAATACTGGATGTGTTATTGGTTCTTCGTCCTTGGGTGAGAAAAAAGTTGATGCTCAAGAATTGGGTTCGAAAGCTGGACGAGAATTGGCACAACTTATAACACAACAAGTGTGTGTGGATCAATATGTACAGGATCAATTAATTATTTACATGGCCTTGGCCAAAGGACAATCTCGCATCTTAACAACTCCATTGACAAATCACACCAAGACGGCAATTTATGTAGCAGAGAAAATGTGTGGAGCTCGATTTGTAGAGGAAAAGATAAATGAACATCATGTAATGTTAACCTGTCAAGGTATAGGACATGTAAGCCCAAATTAATAAAATAAACTAGACAATAAAGGAACGCTATGTTCATAAAAATTGATTTTGTTCTACTGATGTATGAAAGGGAAGATATTATTTTTACAGTAATGAGCTAGAAAAATATCCTTACAACTAGCAATTCATACGGTGACTTGCAGTAAATGCAATATAGTGAAAGAAACTAAAAAAATGGTAAAATACTGCACTGAGAACTGGACATGGACCTGTTCATTTCATCAGTAGATAATTTGCATGAGGAGACATGACCTTCGAAAGTATTTTTCCACTTGACATTCGGTTCCCAGCCTAAGTAAATAACCGGCAAAGGACGCCTTTGGATTCCACATAACCCTAATTTCATATGTTCGTATATCCGTTTAACTAAGTTAAATCTGACTTAAAAAGCTGGGAAAGGTGGTTTGTGTTGTTTCACGCGGATTTTGCAATTTTAAAGGCAAATTGGAAAACGACGCATGTAATGATGAGTTCGGTGAAAAAGCCCTGCCATAATGATTCCGTTCTAGCAAAATATCGGTTTGGATATTGTAACGATCTCGATCTTTTACCGAGAACTTGTCTCCCTTTTTATACCTTACCTTCATACGACCAAAATGCGTCTTATCGAAGGATGGGTTTTATACCCCAAGTATGTTTGAACGAAATCCGTTTCAGACAATTCGGAGTCAGTTTGGTGTCCTTTTGCTAGTTGGCTGAAGCGCACTCTAACTCTCGAACGGTTCAACCGATTCGGACCAACATTTTGCCCTCGTAATATTTTATCCAAACTTAGATCAAGTTTGATGATGGACCATATCGGTCTACTCCATCGGGTATCTTCCCAACAAAAGTTCAACATTTTTCGCAAAAATGTTGCGCACTATAACTCTCGAAGGGAGTAACCGATATGCTCCATTCATCGTAATATTTCTATGTCGGTACACTCCTTCACTCTTTACAGTGATTTTATGTTTTTCGTGAGATAATGGGCAGCAAAAAAAAAAAAAACATATAAAGAACAACTAAAATGGCTGCTAGCTGTGTAAATATCAAAAGCAGCACATTGTAATAATTTTCACAAGCTAAAATTAATTTATTTTAAGGGCTACTCGAGGGTCCTTGTGGAATTCTTATCGAACGTAGCGCTTGAGGTCCTTTTCACAAATACAAAATGTTTTTCGTGATCAAGACCATACTTACTCAGATAATGGCCCGAAAGCTTTATAAAAATTCTACTTTGATCAACTAAAATGGGTAGTCGGTACGATAACAATCGAAAAGAATTACTCCCAAACTTAGATCATGTTCCCCTCATGTCCCCATTCCTTTTGGTACCTCTTCCACAAAATTTTAACACTTTTGCGCCAAAATCCAATGTATGGCCACTTTTCGAATCGTGTTACTATCCGATATCATAAGTAACTACAAAATAATCGTTTGTCTCTAATGGAAGTCAATACTTCCCGAGACATGTCAATATTTAAGTTCACTTCTTGATGCGCCTCCAACACAAAAGTGCAGTTAAGTCCAGGGTTTTACAGGAGGTAGCATTTATGGTATCTGTAACAACGATATAATTTTACCCTTCATACTACCCTCGACAATTTGAAGTTTGAAGAACTAGGTCCCATATTATTGAACTAAAATGAATCGGGGTGCATCCATTCATAAGGGAGAAATCTCCGCTGGGCCTCTGGGACAGTTTGTGGGATCAATTAATTGCTCTGTTCCAGAACCTGCGAGAATATATGTATTATTTTTGAACTTTTTGACAAAATTTATAAAGAAAAAAAGATGTTAAAATGCCAAAAATAGGAGACTCTTGCAGGTTCCGGAACAGAGCAACTATTAGGTTTGTCCTTGTACTTTCTCAGTAAATATTACTCAGTAACTTCTTTTTAGAGAGTAAAGCATTTTATACTCTTTCAAAGGAAAAAATTAAAAAAGTAAAAAGACAACATTCAGTAAAAATTTTCAATTTGATTAATATTTACGATTATGATATTTGAATATTTTAAACTTTTGACAACTGCCTAAATCTACAAAATGTTACTGAACAAAATTCCTTCAGTAAAAATTATAAGTTCTCAGTAATGAAAATTTTAAAACAAGTTTCTCAATTCATTCTCTTTTACTGAACATTTGTGTAAAAAAACAACATTCAGTAATAATTTGCAATAATTATTACAAATTATCGAGTACGCAGACACACTTATTATTATGATAGTTCATGATAAGTAGGACTTGTTATCCTATCTCTCAAACCTGGAGTTCTATGGAAAATTAAATAAAATAAGTTATTTATGGAATTTATAATTTCATCATTAGCTGTCTGTTTCACTATGTCGAACGAAAATGAAAACGAAAGAAAAACAACTAAACTCTTGTATGGCTTTTAAATTTTGTAGTTGTTTTAAAGCAAACACAAAGTCAATATTGCCATGAAAACCAAAGTTAAGGTGTTTTCGTTCGCAATCATTTTCTTTCGACATAGTGAAACAGTCTCTTAATTTTGGAACAACTCTAGTAAAATTCTCCGATTTTTTTGAAATTGTTTTCCAGAGGTAGATATTGTTGCGCTGATCATGAAAATGTATCATTTTCTTGGGGGCGGAGCCTATTACATGGTCATTGGATCCGAAAGTCCGGGTACAAAATCCGGGTTAGACCCGTCTTTACTGAACCGACTGCTACATTGGAAAGCTTATGGAAATACCTATCCAACAAGTGACCATATGGTATGGTTATTTTCAGGTATTGAGGTGATATAGCCCAAAAACCATTTTATGGACCCGGGTTTTTTCCATAAAATCCTCAATAAGTCAAAAACGGACCCATTATGGGCGCCCGCTTAATGTACGCTGCTCTTTAACCTTTCCAAAATGGTGTTATATGTTGTAATAACTTGTGTGTGAGTTCGTTCTTGCAAGTTAATAGATTTTCACGATGCCAGTAGATTTTTTGGAAATTGACGGCAAATATCTGGAAGGAGGGGGACAAATTCTTCGGAATGCCCTTAGCTTTAGTTGTATACTACGGCGACCTGTTCGCATTGTTAATATAAGGGCGAACCGGCCAAATCCCGGTCTCTCTAATCAACATCTCTTTGGACTAAATCTTTTGGTGGAAATTACAGATGCTCAGGTAAACGGAAATCAAATGAAATCGACACAAGTCGAATTCAATCCTGGTAAAATAAAACCAGGAAAGTATTTTGTAAATACTCAAACAGCTGCGAGTATATCATTGGTTTTACAAAGCGCTCTGCCAGTGTTGGCTTTTGCTGGTGCCAACTCTGAACTGGAACTTGTGGGTGGTACCAATGTCGGTATGGCTCCACAAGTTGATTTCTTGACTGAAGTGCTGAGACCAAATCTAGAACAGTTTGGTGTGTCATTTGATTTTGATCTAATGACTAGAGGTTATTATCCCAGAGGAGGTGGTCGTTGCAAGGTGTATGTGCCACCAGTAAAGAGCCTCAATCCAATAGACCTCACCCAGTTTGGTCATGTACAAGAAACCGTGGGTTGGTGTTTTGTTGCTGGCCGCCTACCACCTAATCTTGCCGATAGTATGAAATCATCTGCTGAAAAGGAATTAAGTATTCTCAAAAATGCTCCACCCTGTCAGTTGGAGGCATATAAAGAAGCACAGGATGTAGCACGAGATAATGGTTCAGGTGTTATCTTAAAGGCGACCACAAATACTGGATGTGTTATTGGTTCTTCGTCCTTGGGTGAGAAAAAAGTTGATGCTCAAGAATTGGGTTCGAAAGCTGGACGAGAATTGGCACAACTTATAACACAACAAGTGTGTGTGGATCAATATGTACAGGATCAATTAATTATTTACATGGCCTTGGCCAAAGGACAATCTCGCATCTTAACAACTCCATTGACAAATCACACCAAGACGGCAATTTATGTAGCAGAGAAAATGTGTGGAGCTCGATTTGTAGAGGAAAAGATAAATGAACATCATGTAATGTTAACCTGTCAAGGTATAGGACATGTAAGCCCAAATTAATAAAATAAACTAGACAATAAAGGAACGCTATGTTCATAAAAATTGATTTTGTTCTACTGATGTATGAAAGGGAAGATATTATTTTTACAGTAATGAGCTAGAAAAATATCCTTACAACTAGCAATTCATACGGTGACTTGCAGTAAATGCAATATAGTGAAAGAAACTAAAAAAATGGTAAAATACTGCACTGAGAACTGGACATGGACCTGTTCATTTCATCAGTAGATAATTTGCATGAGGAGACATGACCTTCGAAAGTATTTTTCCACTTGACATTCGGTTCCCAGCCTAAGTAAATAACCGGCAAAGGACGCCTTTGGATTCCACATAACCCTAATTTCATATGTTCGTATATCCGTTTAACTAAGTTAAATCTGACTTAAAAAGCTGGGAAAGGTGGTTTGTGTTGTTTCACGCGGATTTTGCAATTTTAAAGGCAAATTGGAAAACGACGCATGTAATGATGAGTTCGGTGAAAAAGCCCTGCCATAATGATTCCGTTCTAGCAAAATATCGGTTTGGATATTGTAACGATCTCGATCTTTTACCGAGAACTTGTCTCCCTTTTTATACCTTACCTTCATACGACCAAAATGCGTCTTATCGAAGGATGGGTTTTATACCCCAAGTATGTTTGAACGAAATCCGTTTCAGACAATTCGGAGTCAGTTTGGTGTCCTTTTGCTAGTTGGCTGAAGCGCACTCTAACTCTCGAACGGTTCAACCGATTCGGACCAACATTTTGCCCTCGTAATATTTTATCCAAACTTAGATCAAGTTTGATGATGGACCATATCGGTCTACTCCATCGGGTATCTTCCCAACAAAAGTTCAACATTTTTCGCAAAAATGTTGCGCACTATAACTCTCGAAGGGAGTAACCGATATGCTCCATTCATCGTAATATTTCTATGTCGGTACACTCCTTCACTCTTTACAGTGATTTTATGTTTTTCGTGAGATAATGGGCAGCAAAAAAAAAAAAACATATAAAGAACAACTAAAATGGCTGCTAGCTGTGTAAATATCAAAAGCAGCACATTGTAATAATTTTCACAAGCTAAAATTAATTTATTTTAAGGGCTACTCGAGGGTCCTTGTGGAATTCTTATCGAACGTAGCGCTTGAGGTCCTTTTCACAAATACAAAATGTTTTTCGTGATCAAGACCATACTTACTCAGATAATGGCCCGAAAGCTTTATAAAAATTCTACTTTGATCAACTAAAATGGGTAGTCGGTACGATAACAATCGAAAAGAATTACTCCCAAACTTAGATCATGTTCCCCTCATGTCCCCATTCCTTTTGGTACCTCTTCCACAAAATTTTAACACTTTTGCGCCAAAATCCAATGTATGGCCACTTTTCGAATCGTGTTACTATCCGATATCATAAGTAACTACAAAATAATCGTTTGTCTCTAATGGAAGTCAATACTTCCCGAGACATGTCAATATTTAAGTTCACTTCTTGATGCGCCTCCAACACAAAAGTGCAGTTAAGTCCAGGGTTTTACAGGAGGTAGCATTTATGGTATCTGTAACAACGATATAATTTTACCCTTCATACTACCCTCGACAATTTGAAGTTTGAAGAACTAGGTCCCATATTATTGAACTAAAATGAATCGGGGTGCATCCATTCATAAGGGAGAAATCTCCGCTGGGCCTCTGGGACAGTTTGTGGGATCAATTAATTGCTCTGTTCCAGAACCTGCGAGAATATATGTATTATTTTTGAACTTTTTGACAAAATTTATAAAGAAAAAAAGATGTTAAAATGCCAAAAATAGGAGACTCTTGCAGGTTCCGGAACAGAGCAACTATTAGGTTTGTCCTTGTACTTTCTCAGTAAATATTACTCAGTAACTTCTTTTTAGAGAGTAAAGCATTTTATACTCTTTCAAAGGAAAAAATTAAAAAAGTAAAAAGACAACATTCAGTAAAAATTTTCAATTTGATTAATATTTACGATTATGATATTTGAATATTTTAAACTTTTGACAACTGCCTAAATCTACAAAATGTTACTGAACAAAATTCCTTCAGTAAAAATTATAAGTTCTCAGTAATGAAAATTTTAAAACAAGTTTCTCAATTCATTCTCTTTTACTGAACATTTGTGTAAAAAAACAACATTCAGTAATAATTTGCAATAATTATTACAAATTATCGAGTACGCAGACACACTTATTATTATGATAGTTCATGATAAGTAGGACTTGTTATCCTATCTCTCAAACCTGGAGTTCTATGGAAAATTAAATAAAATAAGTTATTTATGGAATTTATAATTTCATCATTAGCTGTCTGTTTCACTATGTCGAACGAAAATGAAAACGAAAGAAAAACAACTAAACTCTTGTATGGCTTTTAAATTTTGTAGTTGTTTTAAAGCAAACACAAAGTCAATATTGCCATGAAAACCAAAGTTAAGGTGTTTTCGTTCGCAATCATTTTCTTTCGACATAGTGAAACAGTCTCTTAATTTTGGAACAACTCTAGTAAAATTCTCCGATTTTTTTGAAATTGTTTTCCAGAGGTAGATATTGTTGCGCTGATCATGAAAATGTATCATTTTCTTGGGGGCGGAGCCTATTACATGGTCATTGGATCCGAAAGTCCGGGTACAAAATCCGGGTTAGACCCGTCTTTACTGAACCGACTGCTACATTGGAAAGCTTATGGAAATACCTATCCAACAAGTGACCATATGGTATGGTTATTTTCAGGTATTGAGGTGATATAGCCCAAAAACCATTTTATGGACCCGGGTTTTTTCCATAAAATCCTCAATAAGTCAAAAACGGACCCATTATGGGCGCCCGCTTAATGTACGCTGCTCTTTAACCTTTCCAAAATGGTGTTATATGTTGTAATAACTTCTCTAAATCCAGAGATATGGCCCTTAGAATCTTGACAACTCGGTTCTGTAGCGCTCATTTCTTTACATTATAAGTGTCTATGGACAAATTTAAAGTTCTAAATTGAACAAAATTTTCTTTTAAATTATAGTTTTTTCTCTAAATCGGACAGGGATTTAAGTCTTTCTCCTATGGACAGGTGCAAATCTAGGGAACGGGACCAAAAATTTTATTTTAAATCATAAATGTTTCTTTAAATAGCCGGCCTTGGGCCGGGTATTTAAGACTTTCTCCTATGGACAGGTGCAAATCTCGGGAACTGGAACAAAATGTTCTTTTAAATTACATTTTTTTCTCTAAACAGACCCTTTGAAAAAACGGGTTGTCAAGATTCTAAAGGCCTTGGTACGTAAGCTGCCTCGCCTGCTTGCCTGGCTTTCCTGCTTCATTTCTGATATAACAAAAATAAAAGAATAAAGAAGGCCTAGCCAATTTCGAACTAGTTTGCCCTTCTCTTCTTTATTATTTTATCAGAAGCAACCCAGGCAAGGCAGCTTATGTACCTAGGCCTTAAGGGCCATATCTCCGGATCCAGAGAAGAATGTATTACAACATATACCACAATTTCGAAAAGGATAAAATGTGAGCTACAATATGGCATTAGATGAGCCCGCATAATGGGCCCATTTCCGACTTTTTGAGGTTTTTATGAAAAAATCCGGGTTCAAAAATTAGTTTTTGGGCTATATCACCTGGCAATAACAACCCAGTAATATGATCACTTGTTGAATAGGTATTTCCATAAGCTTTCCAATGATACCCATTGATATCCGGATCAGTAGAGCCGGATCTAACCCGGGTTTTGTACCCGGATTTTCGGGTCCAATAACCGGATCCGTTCCCCAAGAAAATTATACACAATAGCTTCGTTCCAGTACTTTTTTAATGATAAAAGTGTCAAAAGAGCAATCTGTTGAAAATGAGTCCAACACACACATTTTTTTAGTTCTGGAACGAGCTAATATCTTCCTCTAGAAACAATTTCAAAAAATCGGGGAGTTTTTACTAAACCAGAGTTAAGCCTTAATTTTCTTCTCACTTCTTAATTTTTTCACACTTTCAAGAAATGCGAAAAAACTAATTTCGGACAAACTCAAAAAGTTTTTTATTTTTTTCCGTGACACCCACTTTAATACACAGTGAAATTACATATCAACTTACTGTGGCAACACTACAAACAAATGTCATTACTTGTCAATTGCCATTTATTAATAACAGCTGTTCACTTGTATTGTAGAATTTATAAAATTGTCTGGCTACGTACGAGATACTACTTTTGTTTTATTCCAATTCCAAAGAAACGATAAGTTAAAGTGGTGTATCAATAAAAGGAGAACTTCATTATGGGTAACAAGTCATCACTGTTGTTGCGTCCTGAGGAAATTGCTCAGATTCAAGAGGAGACTGGATGTAAGTATGAACAACAATTGTCATTAATCCAAGGCAGGCACTTCAAGTAACCTTCATTTGGGTGGTTCTTGGAACTTGTGTCTTCCATAATTACTAAGTTTATTGTATGGTGTTGACTTTACTGAATAATTTACGATATGGATAATAATGTGACGACGAGTGTTTGTGTGTGCGCGGACCGAGTGAATGTTTTTTTTTTTCTATTTATCAGACATAATTGTTTATTGACTTTGTTTATTATCTTTCAACTAATAAATATATTTTATTGGTAGTGTATTTTGACCATGATGTATGCACAATGCTATATACATATCAATAATACATATTGTATGTCCACTTTGTTGGTTGCTAATTGTTCATATAGCAAGGTAATGGAATTTAAATTTTGCAATTAATAACAGTCAGGAAGGGGGTCACAGAAGCGATTGTGATATGAGGGAAATGGAAAATATGAATACGAATAGATAGCCTATGTGATAGTACAGCAGTGGTCATCAGAATATCAGTGATATAGGTTTTGTCAAGATCTCTAAAAGATAAGATAATCCTCTGGATAACTAGAATGAAAAAACAATTCTGGAACACTTATAATTGTGTCTTATATGACCATAAATTCATCTAAATCCAAGAATTATTAAAAAATTAAAAATAATATTTAGTTTTCCCAAATTTGTGTAACGGATTTCTGCCGCTAATACCCAGAGGAGCATACTTATTCGCGGAACAGGACCAAACGACCGTTGTCCAAATCTCAATCAGACTTGCAACCTATCTCTTCCACATCCACTGAAGTCAAGTAATTATATGGTATAATCGCCCGAATTTCATTCTTTGTGTGTAGTGTTAAATATTGCCTCACTTGATCTAAACGTAGAATTGTTGGACTATATGGAGAATGGAACAAATGGGTAGTATCGTGAGCACATTGTGCAGAGTTGTGCAGAATAGAACGTGTATGTCGCAGAAGTTTTCAGCTTATTTTCCGCTATTCATTTCGTTCAAAGACGAACAGCACATGACGATGCTAAATCAATTTGTGAATGTGACACAGTTTAATTTCATTGATCTGTAATGATGACATCATTTTCAAAACCTAATTGCATATTTCAAGTGGAAAAAATTTCATTTCCAGAGCTAATTCTTAACGAAACACTTGATGAAATAGTTACAGCCAGTAGTTAAAAACACATACACAACATACACACAAACTCATCATTATCATTATATCTGTCATTCATTGTTAGGAAATCGTATGTGGTTGTAGTATTTACATTTGATGTTTAACCGTCTCCCAAGTGTTTGTTCCCTTTATTGCTGTAATGAAAGTTTGCCATTGTGCCTAGTGTGATCTTGAATATCTTTAGTAAATAACTTTGTTGTTTGTTTCTTCCACTTCATAATGTTTAATATGTATAGCAATGAAGAAAAATCGTCGTCGGCATTTTTATAGAATGAAAAAATAGTAGCCTCCTTCTACTTCCAACAAGTATTTATTTATTTTTTTTTTTGAAATTTTAAACGAATTCTGTCATAGATAAGAATCGATTGAATGGTGGTAGCCGATAAGAAGTACTAATTATTTAATAACTTTAGTGAAATGGAAAATAATGACTAAGGTGATATACAGTGGGGTACAATGTTCACATTGAGAGGGGAGGAGTAGTAAAGGGGATGGTAAACAATTGAAAACTTACAACACTTGATTTAAATTGTTGTATTATAAATCGGGAAATTTTTCGCTAAGAAGGAATTAAACGGTTGGAATGTGTCTGTCTGTTAGTAATCTTTGGTAGATATGATTAGTAGTAGCGTGTCCCAGTAATCTTTAAACACTTGCTAGGCCTTGTTAACAAATTATTTGTTTGGAAGAAGTAAAGTTTCTAAAAATAGAATTAACGCTGTGGTATAAGATGTAACAAATCCACTATAAGCTGCAAATTTTATTTACAACACCAACAATATATCCCGGAATGCCTACCCCGAGCTTTTTTGGTCCGTGTCGGGATAGAGAAGAGCCCCGGGCCATGGAGTCATGGATCTGTTCCGTTTGTCAGATCCGCATCTACCACATGTCAACATCGGTGAAATGTAATGGATGTGGGAAATGGGTGCACTTCTGAGGCTGCTCCGGTCTTATCCGCCTCCATGACTACGAGATACTCCCCACCCCCCGCTGTCTCCCCAATAACCACAAACGCAGAATCCTACACCTCATACTATTTTTCAGTGTCTCTGAAATGCATCGTCCATGCAATTCAATTGCAATGGTCTCCACAACAAAGTTATAGAAATTATAGACTTTATGAGTACAATCCTAAGGCAGCGGGTTCTCTCGTACCGAACTTACCCGGTACCATACAACATCCGTGTAGCGCCCACCACAATTTAATTGGAATGGAATCAGAGGTAAGAACAAGGAAAGTACAGGAAACCAAGCTCAAAGACAACTACATCTTTCAGCGTTGTGGAAGTGGGGCACTAGGTTTCCTATTACACCAGTCTGTCCTATTACACCTATCTCGCTTGAGCCTGGCTTTAAAGGCCCGTACATGGAATCTATGCTCGTAGCAGTCAGGCGTGGAACTTCCGAGGTAGAGTTGTTTAACGTATACATCCCGCCGATAAATAGCTGAACTCCACGCTGTAGTCTAAATATTAGCCCGCTGTACGAAAATCATAAGTGACTGGGGACTTTAATGCTCATCATGAGTTGTGACATTCGGTCCTCGGCAATGACCAGAGGGTATAATGCTGTCTGAGCAGTTTGATAGCTCGGCATTTTGCACGGTCAAAAGGACGCCAATACCATAACTAGCGAAGAGTGTCACAGTTCGCCAGATATAACCATCGAGTCACCTGGTCTAAGTCTGGCAAACCGTCGTTTCTATCAGCAGGTCGCCGTACTTTCATCAGTCATGGTAAAGTTATTTAGCCAGGTTTCAGAAAGTTCAGCAGTCACCGCTTCAGAGATCTGCCTAACCCCCATCGATGTTTGGGTAGCAGAGAGGACGTTCGGTGATACCATCGCTGCTACCTGCTGGTTGTATACCAGAAGTGAGGCCAAACTTCCCGGCAGATGCGACGTGGGTGTGATGAGCTTCGTCGTGCCAACCGCAGTGTCTCCAGAGTCAGGGAGTTGACACTGGAAGTTAACAGGTTGGTCGGTAAGCAGTTTGTCGCACACGCCGGAACCGGGAGTGAAAGTCGAAGAGAAGAGTACTATAATAAAAGATGTTGGAAATTTCATCAAAAACGCTAAATTATCCGGGAGTTGGGCATCTCACCAAAGTTGTCCACCTGACGCTAGTCACCCAAACCGACCACGAAGTCTGGAAAATGGGCAGTGTGGATACTAAAACCAGGCGAGGATGCCAGCAAAGGTAAATTGTACAGGCCGATTTCGGTTTTGTCGCTCGTAGCTCAGACTCTGGAGGCTCTGGAGGGCAGTACTCAAACACAACAGGGCGTACGATAGGGGAATGATACTGTCGAGAACTCCACGCTGTTTTAGGACATTGAACAGACTACCCTCCGGTAGATGGAACAGTATTCAAACCTCTCACAACGTCTCTTCATGTCATCGTTGGACCATCTGCATGAGGAGTCGAAGATTCTTCTAGTACGGTAAAACAATGGCATATTTTCGTTGCAGTACTTAATCGGATGTTACCATCTGGGGGGAATCCTAGGCATGTCAGGAGACATCTTCATGATTTAGAGAGAGAAATGTCCAACGATATAAGAGAGGACCCCTTGACATGCATGCATATCAAGCAGGCTTGGATAGCATTACCACAGATGCAGTCGCAGATACCATAAACTATCGCGTCCTCTGAGAATGTCGCTCATAGCTGAGGAGCGTCAACCGTCTAAATTCCTATAGGGCAAAAATTAATGATACAAAACATCTGCGCAGCATGCGGCACAGGCACAAGCAACCACATTCCAGACCATAAAATAATATTATATGTTGTTATAACAACAGTTTGGGGACTTTGAGCAGACCCTCTTCGGTCTAGTAATGTAATGTTCGGTGTAATTTTGGGTATACAACCACCCGAAACATGGGCTGTGGGTTTAAGAATTTCTTTCCTAGAACATCAAAAAGACTGCGCAGATCACTGAAGCGTCAGTTGGCGAACTCTATGAACCTTTGCCAATTGGCTTTTGCATGTTTAAGGGAAACATTGCATTAAGAGGTTGTTAAATCGGAAGGTCTCTTGATGGAGATAAGTATCTAACCTGCCACAGCAGGCATTTCTGGACATTCCAAGATAGTTTGAGTATTGTGTAAATGTATGCATGTTATTGGCCGGCCAGCAATCATCCTAAAAAATTACCAACAAAATTAATGGTGACCTATTTTAAATCAAAATTTTAACGATAATTTTTTTTAATTTTTGACCAATGGCTGGATTCGCTGTGTAATGGCTTATGTGCCATTAGAGGAAATTAACCCAGCAAAATGTTTGCCTCCAAAGATGCAGTTAAATGATATGTACAAGTGATCTGGATGTGCATCAAATTATGCATTTTCACTGATGATTTTTACAAGAGCGTGACTACTGAAAGATGCACTCCAAAGCACTGCATTTTAACTAACCCTTTGGCACTGCATTTTAACTAACCCTTTTGCACTGCATTTTAACTGACCCTCTGGCACTGCATTTTAACTGACCCTTTGGTATTGCATTTTAACTAACCCTTTGGGGTAGAATAGGAGGCAGTTCAAAGCACGTGTTTGGTACAGGCATTCTGCGGAAATTGTGCAAGCCATTACAAAATATGCCAGAACAAATAAAATGCATTTATTATTTGTGCAAAACAAAAATATTAACAACTTTATTACATTAACACAAATTATGAAAATTCTCCATTGAATTCAATCGCAAACATGCGTGTTTCCTCCGCTTGCATTTCTTCCAAGCTGAACTGTTTTTGCTTCATTTGCTAAATGGGTTGTCTTCCCATCACCAGTTAAGATTTCGACACGTACTCCAACAGCACTCCATTCGGAAATTTTCTTCTGGTGAGTTGCCGGAAAAATGTTCACAAATTAAATATTATTTAAATATTAAATATTATTTAGTTTGTATTAACAAATGTTTGGACATGTTAACACGCTTATCTCTTTTTGGAAAATGAAAGCCGCTGCCTGTAGAGATGTACAATCTGATTTATGTACATATAGGGATCTCTAACAACTGCTAATAAAATGTAGCGAACGGAGTGCCTTTTTCACGACTCCGTTTGGACTGCATCCGGATGCTGTTAAATTGTGAGGAATTGGAGTGCCTTTTTCACGACTCCGTTGAACTGCATCCGGATGTTGTTAAAATGTGACAAGTGGATGTGATTCTTTGGATTGCATCCAAATGCGGTTAAAATGTGAGGACTGGAGTGCCTTTTTCACGACTCCAGTTGAACTGCATCAAAACATGCCGTGACAGAACTAGTCCACATTGCACTACTTCCAATTTATTTTGCTGGGTAATCATCCCGTTTATCATTTATCACCTTTGAAAAAGTCGCTAGTATGATAATGTACCAACTGGACATTGTCCGATGAATTACGTCATTGAGCACTATTTTTGAAAGCAATATCGAAGTTAGTGGTTAAAAATGCCGATAAATCCATAGTCTATTCAATAAATTTATTACGGTGACAAATATATACATATGTAACTACATATACATACTATACTTTCCGTCTATGTTCAAATCTTTACCTAATCTTTTGCGAATTTTGCAGTTACACCCAATCAAATCGAACGTTTGTATTCTCGCTTCACCTCTTTGGATCGTGGTGATTGTGGTACTTTGTCACGTGATGATTTTCTGCGTATTCCTGAATTGGCCATTAATCCATTGTGCGAACGTATTGTTCATGCCTTTTTTGCCGATAGTACCGATGATCGCGTTAACTTCCGTCAATTCATGAATGTTTTGGCTCACTTCCGGCCAACTAAGGATAAAAAGGAAAACAAACTAAACTCGAGAGAAGACAAATTGAAATGTAAGTATTGACTAACAACAATTTCTAACAATTTCTCCCTCTAATTAAAGCTTCCCTTATTTCCTTCCCCCCCTAGTCGCCTTTAAAATGTACGATTTGGATGATGATGGTGTCATTAGCCGCGATGAATTGTTGAGCATTTTGCACATGATGGTCGGTGCCAACATTAGCCAAGATCAATTGGTTAGCATTGCTGAACGTACAATTTTGGAAGCTGATTTATGTTGTCAGGGTAAAATCTCCTTTGAAGATTTCTGTAAAGCTTTGGAACGTACAGATGTTGAACAAAAGATGTCAATTCGTTTCTTGAACTAAAAACAAACTGGGGATAACAGTCTACATAGCAAAATGTAGACAAATTCTTTTATTGGCTTAGTGTTTTAACAGCGTTCATACAATGCCATCATTGTATGTAAAATGTACTTTATTTTATTGCACATACCCACACACATATAGCAAAAAATGAAACAAAGTATTATCAAGAATAGTTAAATGTCTCCTTTATTTCATAACATTTTTTAAACGTATCATTGTTGGTTTGTCTTTTTTAGTACATATTTTATTTATTTCTATTTTTCCCTATCAAACAAATTGTATCCATTCCGTGTGCTTTAGTGTCAATAACTTATCGCAGAAAATAGCAATTAAAGAAAAGAAAATAAAGCTTCGTTCCCGTACTTTTTAATGGTAAAACTCGTAAAAGAGAGAACTGCAAAAAATTTGTTCTTACACACAAGTTTTTTGAAATAGTTCGGGAACGCAAAAATGGGAAATACGTCAAAAAAACTGGAACAAATGTCAAAGTCGGCGTATCAGCCAATCAGACGCCGGCAACCATGTTACTATTTTTTTACTTGCCCAAATTTGTCGTGTAAAAAGTTTTTAAAGAGAGCGTCATTCAGCGCCATTTTTGTTTAAAGAGAAGTGAACATTTTACAACTTTCTTGTGTACGGGAACGCTTTTTCGAGTAAAATGTGTAAAAGTCGTAAAAATTGTAAAAACTTTTTAGTTCTGGAACACAGCTTAAATTATGTAACTGTAATTTAATTACTGTTTTTACAGTTAATATGGCTTTTAACAAAAATAAAAAATTATTTATAGCAACAAGTAACAAAAATCAGGCTAGAAATAGGAATTTTGTTAAAAAAAAAAATAAAATAAAATAATATTTATTATGTACTTAACATTGCCAGAAATTAATGTGTTTTTAGAAGTGGAGTATACTTTTAGGCGCAATCATAACATTGACGAAGTGGATGAGTCTTAAGAATATTTGTTCGAGCTACGTAGAGCTGTAGAATTAGGCTTACTTCCTTATCGTCAGATGCTTTGCAAATGTCCGAAAATGTCTGGTAGGTGAAAATATATTTATTACTTTTAAGAATAGGTTTGGATATGTGCAACATAACTACTTTACCTCAATCTGATTTGGCCATAAACCAATACGACGTAGATATGTTGTATTAGAAGGCACAAATGCCAGATTCGATACGTTCCCTGTAATTTACAACATTAGTATACTACCGCGACCAAAGTAGTGCCTGAACGGAAGGTGTTCGCTCTCTAAAATGTATCTATAGCTCCTCCATATGGCTTTGAAGTCCACCTGTTGATGCAACGCCTATTTGAGTACGATATCAACAACCGCTTGACATACGAGACTTCCCTGCAGTCCCCCAACAACAGCCGCAAACGCATCACTTAACTCCAGCCGTTGTTGTTCCAATCCCTGGCAATGCATCCTGTTTGCAATTGAATTGCAATGAACACCGAGGTAAGATCAAGAAAATATTGGATTTCAAGAGTCGGAGGAATATCATGGTCGCGGCGGTGCAGGAAACCATGCTCCACAACAACTACAGCTTACAGCGCTGTGATGATTATAACGTAGTAAAAAAGGATCGCACCAGAATTGGAGGTGGGTGATTAGTTTTCCTATTGCACCAGTCTGTTTAATAAAGACCTATCTCGCTTGAGCCTAATGACCCGTATAGGCATAGCAGTCAGGTGTGGAACTGCCGAGATAGAGTTGCTTAACGTAAACATCCAACCATAAATAGATGTACTCCAGCTTATCCCCCACTTCCAATTCTGGTGCGATTCTTCACCTGTAGCTGCTGTAAGCTGCAGTTGTTGTTGAGCATGGAAGGTCATAACCGTCTGGACTTGGGGGATTTTAATGCACATCATGAGTTATGGCATTCGGTCCCCGGAAACGACCAGAGGGGTACAGTACAGGCTGAGCAGATTGGTAGCTCTACGTTTTGCACGGTCTATGAGGACGCCCCTACCAGATTTAGCGGAGAGTATCACAGTTTGCCAGTCAAAACCGTAGTGTCACCTAACTGCCTTCGTTTCTTTTGGATTATACCATCTCCCTATAATTATCTCCATCAGCAGATTGTCGATTTCATCACCTCTGAACGCCGCACTTTCATCAATCATGGCCTAGTTTCAGAGAGTTCACTAATCCCCTCTTCAGAGATCTGCCCAACCCTTCTGATGGTCGGGTAGAAGAAAGAACGTTTTGAGACATTATCACTACTGTAGACGCTCGCAATATACCATTACTGTTGCGTATCCCCGTTAGTTCTCGTGTCTGGACCGGCTATATGAACGGTCGCGGATTCTCAACCCTTTTGACACCATAAAGACACAACAAGTAAAACAAAACTTCTTAATATATGGACTAAACACACACACACACACCATGTGACAGAACAACTAATGTGTCCAGGGATCCATACCTTTGGTCCCTTCTCTTTACCCTCCCCTTCGAATACACCAAGTGAGACCAAATGAGCTTTGTTGGGCAGTGACCCCAGAGTCAGGGAGCTGACACTGGAATTTAAAAGGTTGGTCTTCTAGAAAAATCGGAACAAGTGGCTAAATCATCTGAATAGTTGCAGCATTGGACCCGCAATAAGTGAATTGTAGGCAAAGGTTAAGCCATCCTCGAACCATGGAAAGAAGGAAGATAGGGCGGTCACGTATGGCGACGTTAAGCTGATTGATCCGAAGAGGTGCGCAAGTTATTTTAATCGATAATTGGTCGAGGACCCCAGGAGTGAGAGGGCTAAGAGAAGGGTACCACGTCCCATTAAGGCACAACGTCGCATTAGGATACAACGTCGCATTAGATCCACCAGTAGAGTATCTTACTAAAGTTCTCCACCTTGCGCAAGTCACCCACGTCTTTTCCGATGTCTGGAAAAGGAGAACCGTACGGACCAATTTCGCCTTTGTCTCGAGGCTTTAGTCCTCCTCAGCATCAGAAATAGCTATCCAGTTGCCGGTCAACAGTATGGGTTTCGTAATAAGCACAGCATGACAACAGAGCTGCACGCCATATCCACACATATTAGTCGAGGACTCCAATCAGAGCAAGCCGTGTGATAGAACAGTAATATTGGCGCTTGACTTACCTACCTCTACCTCTCCTGCCGCCACCTCCAGACGGCATTTAGATCGTAACGTATGCGGATGATAGCACGATCTTGGTGTTAGGTTCCTTTCCTGATGTCATTTGTGAAAAGCTGAACTTCTATTTGGCAGATCTTATCAGCTTTTTCCACGCGAGGTATATGCAAGTATCCACCGCTAAGGGCCTGTTTCACTATGTCGAAAGAAAATGAACACCTAAACTTTGGTTTGCATGGCAATATTGACTTTGTGTTTGCTATAAAACAACTACAACGTTTAAAAATCATGCACGAGTTTAGCTGTATTTCTTTCCTTTTCATTTTCGTTCGACATAGTGAAACAGGCTGTAAATCTACGGCCACTCTGTTCACCAAATGGAAAGCAGAGGTAAGAACAGAGTTGAATGTCGTAGTCGATGGCATTAGCCGACATATCGCATTATATGAGGTCAACAAGGTTTCTTTATATGCATCCCAAGTGATGCTGGCTAGAGACTTGAGTACCTTGTGTCTAAATCACAGCTTGTTGCAGATGGCTTATAAGTCAAGCGCTTTCGAATGTCAAGCGCCACCACCATCACTAAAGCCTCAAGATTCTGTTCGACAAAAGCCTCAAGAGTCTGGGCGACAAAGGCGAAATCGGTCTGTACGATTCACCTTTGCCTGCATCCTTTCCTCCTTGGCTCCTGTAGCGGGAACACCCTGTACATTTTTTAGAATTCGGGCTATATGTGGCTAGTGACAGCTTGAGAACTTTAGTTATATATTCAACTCCCTGTTCATTCTGCTGTTTTATCATTTCCATGGAGTTATCGTAACGGACGGACGGACAGGGCTAATTCAGTTATCTGGCCAAGGTTCCTCTATGCCCTACAGCCCTGGGCTGTAGACGTTCATGAAGAATGTGGGTTTAGCTGTGCAGGTAAAGAGATGCAGCGTATCGTGCTGTAGCATACAACGGCCATTAATTGGAAGGTGATATCATGGCACTCTGTATAAGTGAGAACACATAAACTACCGGCCTTAACTCTCGTCGGCTTGGGTTGAATTCGATGCTTCTGTGCCAGATCTTCATCTACATGTACCTACATATATTATTTTAAAAAAAGTCCCTCGGTATGAAATTGAGAAGAAAGAGGCTTGTATATTTTTCAATCATGGCTCATTATCGAAAAAACGAATTGGCTGTACTGCGTCTTATATGCCCACCAAGCCTGATCACAGGTTTTTATTCCATAGAGCCCAATACGAATTGAGACGACAGCACCGTCCGGATCTTAGTTTAGCTAAAACTACACTTTTTGCCTTGGCAGCTGGCGCCCAATGTACTGTCGTCCAGCGACTTGAGGACCTTTTTCCTACTTCTGGATTGCTCAAGTGAAGTCTTCTCTATGTCCTTAGACAGTTTAGCATGGTTGGCGATATCGGAGGCCTTTGATAGGTCAAGAGCCAGAATGACTGTTCGCTCGTACGGGCTGTTCTGGTTCAATCCTCCATTGATATGTGGACATGGCGTATAATGCTGTTGTAGTTGGGCAATTGCTTCTCATATGGTTATCTAAAGACAAATTGACACTTGTCAAATACTCAACTCCAGGTTCAGCCAGTGACTTAAACATTGAGATTCTGTGAGGGTCCAACATTTTGAATGGTTTTGTGTTTCGAATGACATCTGCAAATTCGCTTATCGCGAATTGTGGCGATCAGGGCAGACGAGAGGGCTGATATACGGCATATCACACTTCTCTTCCTCCTATCGCTCACAGGGTATTGTATAAACTGTCGGTTATAGCAAGACGCGTATCTATTCGGATCTGTCACGCCGATGAAAGTAACAGCCGGTGTGCATCCTTGTGGAGTGGAGTGGCTGTAACCTCATCCTTGTATTCTGGAGTGATTTATCCATTACCCACAATTTACTCAATCCTGTACCAATGGTTCATTGTTTCAGGTGGTCTAGCCACTTTTTACGGTTATGCTCGCAAACTAACCTATTGACTTCAAGAGTAAGTTCCCTAACTTTTGGGTATTATCCTCTCTGAAAAAAGCTAATGATGACATTGAAGTCCCCTAGCACCCCTAAATGCGAACTAATATGGAGCATATAACGCAGGCACAGGTATTCATAGGCGGCATATACACATTAAACAACTCTACCTCGGCAGTCCCACACTTTACTGCTACCCCCATACATTCCATGTATGGGTCACTGGACAGACTGGTGTACAGGCGATGGTGAGTTTTGTTTCCTGGATCGCGGCGACCATGATGTTTCTCCGACCCATAAAGTCTACAATATCGTTGACTTTGGTGAGGATACTGTGAAGCTGAACAACAACAAGGGGTGATAGCTGCTGCTTTTGTTGCTGTTGGAGAGAATACGACGACGATGAATTCGTCCACGAAGTAGGGAGATGTTGTGGCTCAACAAGCAGCAACATAACTCCTATCACAGTAGTCCTTGAACCGTCTAAAAGCGGAACAGCTTCGGAAGGAACAGATCTGCGGTCCAGGGGTTTTATCTATCCCGGGTCGGACCAAAGTGCTTGGAACTGACATTGCGGTCGCTCCCAAGACGACAAAAGAATACACGAACAGAAATATGTAATTGTTGTTCGTAGATAACTCCGAATAAATCTGGTTCACGGCACAGGCCGCCGTGGGGTTGTGCGATTTTGGTTGTTGTTGTAGCTGCGGCTGCCAAACCGGCCGAAACACTTTTGGTATCGTGTCAATCCGGTACGAAATAACCCGCTAACGTGGGTGCTTCTATTTGTTGTAACAACAAAGCTACTGAAGTTAGTTGAGCACGTTTGACAGGACAATTGAAAAGGTGCAGGGTATCGTGCGGGCCTGTGTCGCATGCTGGGCAGATCTTTGCCTTATAAGAATTTGCAGGCTGCACCATCCGTAGCGTAGTTGAGCCAAAACTTCTTTGGTTTGTCGTGGCAGCTGCCGCTCCTCAGCTACGATAGAAGATCGCATTCATATGATGGCTGTTTATGACATCTGCGGATGTATCTGTGTGAATACTATTCAAACCTGTTTGATAGGCTTTTTGATCTAAGGGTTCTCTCTTGTAACGTTTTACCTCTCTTTCTAGATCATGAAGATCTCTTCTGACATGTAGGGGTGGCGGGGTATTCTGACAGGTTTGAATATTTTTTTCATCGCAGCCTGTCGCAGATAGCTGTAGCATGAAGATTCTGTCGAATGTGACCCCATAGAATTTTTGGGTAGTTTGTGGTCGGAATTCTGCTACCATCGACCATTCAACTCTGATATCACCTCTGCCGTTCATGTGGTGAACAGAGTGCCCGCAGATTTAGTGGCGGATCAGTCAAATAGGAGTTAGGCCTTTCCACATGACATCTGGGAAGGTAGCCGACTCCAAGATCGTACAATCATCCGCATACTTTACGATCTCAATGCCGTCTAAGGGAGGGGGGATTGATGGCTTATAGCGACTTATACAAATGTGTGGAAATGGCGTGCAGCGCTGTTGACGTGTTGTGTTGCTTACGGATGATCGGAAACTGGATAGCTATTTCCGGCGATGGGGGGGGGGGGGGGGACTAAAGCCTCAAGGGTCTTCGCTACGAGCGACAAAGGAAAAATTGGTCTGTACGATTCACCCAGGACCACCCTGCCGTTTTCCAGACTTCGGGAAAGATGTGGATGGCTAGCGACAGGTTGAGAACTTTAATAAGATACTCTACTCCCGGCGCATTCAGCTGTTTCAGCACTACCATGTAGATGCCATCAGAGTCCAACGCTTTGCGTTTCTGATGACATTCGCAACATCATCCATTGTAAATTGTGGTGGTTCATCCTCGGCAGGATGACATCTAATGCGACGTAGTACCCTTCTTCTTCGTCACTCCCGGGGTTCTCGACCAACTGTCGATTGACATAACTTGCATACCTCTTCGGATCAGTCAGCGTAACGTCGCCAAACTCGACTTAGGTCCTATCCTTCGTCTTCCCAGGGTTCCGGAGTGATTTAACTGTTGCCCACAATTCACTTATTCCGGCTCCAATGCTGCAACTTTTAAGATGATTTAACCACTTGTACCACTTATGCGCACCGAACAACCTGTCAACTTCCAGTGGCACCTCCCTGACTCTGGGGTCACAGGGGTTGGCACGGCGAAGCTCATCACGCTCATTTGCTAATCCTGTCACCTCTGCTGGGAAGTTTTTCCTCACTTCGGGTATTCGACCAGCAGGTATATGACGTGCGCCTGCAGCAGTGATGATGTCTCGGAACGTCCTTTCTGCTAGCCTAAAATCGGAGGGGTGGGGCAGATCTCTGAAGCGGTGATTAGTGATCTCTCTGAAACTAGGCTGATTGGTGAAAGTGCTGCGTTCAGAGGTGATGAAATCGGGTGGTCTGCTGATGGATATAATTATGGGAAGATCGTCTGATCCTAAAGAAACCACGGGTTGCCAGGAGACGTCATTTGTCAGACCAGGTGACAAGATGGTTATGTCTGGTGAACTGTGACACTCACCGGAAATTCTGGTGGGGTCGTCCCCATTGACCTCGTTTTCGAGGACCGAATGCCACAAATCATGACAAACATTAAAGTCCCCCAAAAGAGTGATATTGTTGGATCTATAACCTGGAGTACAGCTATTTATCGGCGGGATGTATACGTTCAGCAAACTCTACCTCTTCCACACCTGACCGCTTCCCCCATACATTCCATGTACGGGTCATTAAAGCCAGGCTCAAGGGAGATAAGTCTGTATTGAACAGACTGGGGCAATAGGAAAGCTAGTCCCCCACCTCCACTTCTGGTGCGATCTTTCCACATTACGTTGTAACAATCATAACGCTGTTAGCTGCAATTGTTGTTGAGATTGGTTTCCTGTACCTCCCCGACCATGATATTCTTCCGACTCATAAAGTCCACTATTTCCTCGATCTTATCTCGAAGTCCATTGCAATTAAGTTGCAAAAAGGATGTTTTTTGCGATTGGAACAACAACGGCTGGTTTTAAGTGTTGCGTGTGCGGCTGCTGTTGGGTGGACTGCGGGGATGTGGCGTAACATGACGACGACGACTCACAGGGACTGTGTGTGTGTTTACTTGAGATGTAAGAGGAACCAAGATAAATCCTGGGCTTTGCCATGTTAAAGCCGGTCGGGACCGTTGCTTGGTATCGTCGCTGTACAGAAAAACGATACAAATACAAACATGTGTACACTGAGGTGGCAACCGCTGGGAGGAACACGGGTGTTTTTTGGTTTCAGGTCAATCCGGTATCGAAGAACCCGCCGCCGTGGGATCGCTGTGGCATTCGGTCCTCTTAAATGACCAGAGGGGCAAAGTGCTGGCTGAGCAGATTGATAGCTCTATATTTTGCAAGGTCAATGAGGACGCCCCTACCAGATTTAGCGGAGAGTGTCACAGTTAGCCAGACATACCGTCGAGTCACGAGGTATGGCGCCGCAGAACACCGCACTTTCACCTATCATGGCAAAAAAGTATTGGCCGAGTTTTAGAGAGTTCACTAATCACCGCTTCAGAGATCTGCCCAAACCTTTTAATGTTCGGGTAGCATAAAGGGCGTTCAGAGACATCATCACTCCATATACCTGCTGGTCGAATACCCGAAGTGAGACCAAACTTCGCAGCTAAGGCGACGAGATTAACAAATAAGTGGGATGAGCTTCGTCATGCAAATCCCAGTGACCCCAGAGTCAGCTGACAGTGGAAGTTAACAGGTTGATCGGTGAGCAGAAGCGGAATAAGTGACTAAATTATCTGAAAAGTTACAACATTCGAGTCGGAATAAGTGAATTGTGGGAAACGGTTAAGTCACTCTCGAACCCTGGAAAGATGGAAGATAGGACCTCAGTCACTTTTGGCGGCGTTACGCTGACTGATCCGAAGATGTTCGTAAGTTATTTCAATCGACAGTATATCTAGCACCCCTGGAGTGACACGACGAAGAGAAGGGTACTACGACGCATTAAATCACTTCCTGCCGGGGATGAGCCACCACAATTTATAATTAATGATGTTCCGAATGTCATCAAGAACGCTAAATCATCCAAAGCTTTGGGTCCTGATGAAATCTCCATGGTAAACCTGAAACAGTTAGATGTAGAGTATCTCACTAATGTTCTCAACCTGTCGCTAGCCACCAACATCGCTCCCGAAGTCTGGAAAATGAGCACGGTGGTCCCGCTACTGAATGTAGCCAGGTAAGGATACCATCAAAGGTAAATGGTAGAGACCGATTACGCTTTTGTCGTCCTTAGCACAGACCCTTAAGGCTTTAGTCCTCTTCAGCGTCAGAAATAGCTATCCAGTAGCCGATCATCAGTATGGGTTCCGTAAGCAACACAGCATGACAACAGCCCTGCACTCCATCTCCACCCATTTTTGTCTAGGACTCAACCAGGAAAAGCCGTGTGATAGAACATTGATGGTGGCGCTTGACTTATCAAGCACTCAAGCACTACACGCTGTTTGAGGACATTGAGCAGACAACACTCTGGCCAAGTCTGAAACCATGGATAATCAATTATATGTGTGGACGCCAGTCGTATGTGGAATTCAGGAACAATATGTCCAAACACCGTTGTGTGAAACAGGGAGTTTCCAAGGCGGGGAACTGTTTAAGAATTCCGACCACAAACCACCCCAAAATTCTAGGGGTCACATTCGACAGCTGTTCGTGTCGTCCGCGCATGCCCCAGCTATCTGCAACAAGCAGAAATATAGGAATATGGTTCTCAAGTCCCTGGCCGTCAGAATGCCACACTGAGAACTGCAACATGGTGCCTCCTCATTTCTTCAGTGGATCATCTAAATGAGGAGACAAAGATTCTTTCACTACAATCCAATGTCATGCTTTGGTTGCAATACTTATTCGGGTGTTACTGTGAGAGCCATCCTAATCACCATATGGCGTATAGAACTGCGCCACCCAGGCATGTCAGGATATTCATATACGCTCGGGATGGTGCAGCCGTCAGAATTTCCATAGGGCAAGGATAGACGACAAAGCGCAAAACATCTGCCCAGTAGAGGTCCGCACGACACACTGCACCATTTCAACTGCCCTTCCAAACCTACCCAACTAACTCCAGTAGATCTGTGGTTACATCCCATCGAGTCAGCCACATTCCTAGAACTGGAGATAGATTCAGAGCCAGATTAAGCAGAAAATGAAAATAAAACGCTGTAACAACAATATATACAGTTGATAAATTTCCCAGGAGGGTCCACTTTAAGGTCTGCTTTTAATTCCATTAGGATACATCAATTCCACAAAGGGTGTCGACTATTCGTCTTTGTCACAAGTTCTAGACGGCTATTGCGGATTATCCCACATAATTAAATTTATTAATTGAATGGTGAAAACAATTTGCAGGTGAAAAACAAACGAACAAAAGAAACAACAACAACGTTATCATAACATTTTGTTTTTGTCTGATATGAGACTTGAGTGTGTGCGGGTATTGTCGGAGGGGTGTCAGAATAACTTCGAAATGGTTCCCACATAAGATTTTTCTGTAATTTTTGTTATTGGATTTTTTATTGAAAACTCAAAGATTTGAAGAAACAATAAATCAATGATAAATACCTTTATTATTTAGTTTATTAAAGTATCCGTTAGTCCGGTGGTGACTTTTGAAACGACTAGACGACAGTCGGTATGGAAATACATTTTAAAGAATTTCTAATATTCTTGACCTTTTTGGGTGAGTATGAGAGGAAGAATTTACTCCCATGTCTGTAGTTGTTGTAATAAAAAGTTATTGTTGTTTCATTTAGTTGGCATTAATGCCGTTACAACACCATGCAATTTGCGTGAGACACCTGAGGGTGGTGTTTGTGTTTGCAATTCGGAATATTGTGATTATCTAGATGACCCGACACCGGAAAGTGATGTGCAATATGCATTAGTATCATCATCAAGGGTAAGTACAGTCGAACTTCTCTATAACGAGATAGCTGCTGAGGACGAAGTTTTATAAAACAATTCTTTATAGCGAATTATTCGTTATAGAGACGTTCGTTATAGAGAAATTCAACTGTGTTGGGAAAATGTTCATAATAATTGTTCCACTTAATAATGCATTACTAATTTATCTCATTTATAGGCTGGCCTAAGATTTTCCACCACCACCAGCCTATTCAATCGCTTTAGTAAACAATATGTCTTGGATTATGATCAGCTGGTCGAGAGACAACAAATCGATAATATTACAGCCCATATGAGTGAACGTGGTAAGTTTTGAAGTGTGAAAGTTTTGTGTAGTGTTAAATTTGGTCAGTTCTCTTGGAACGAACGAACTTTTATTTTTGTGGATTTTAATGGTATATCCGATACAGACATACATGCATATTTTGCAACAACACTCCAACAAGAAATGTGTTGGGATTTATGATTTAGTGACAGTTGTTGAATTGCCAATTTATGCGATTAATATTTGGCAGGTGAACATCTTTATGGCTCAATACTGATAAGTTTTTAAATGATAAGTCTGTGTATAATATTTGCACGCATCTGATTGGCTTATTCTTTGACTTTTCTGCTAATGTTGGCCAATCCATTCGATAGTTAAAGTGCCCACCGACCATTTGAATTGGTTAGCGAAAAATTTCAAAACTATCCTCGAACAAAATCTATTCGAAAATTTTGAATTTCTGTGAGGGATGTACCCAAAATGGTCAGTTTGCACACAGTTTTCATATATTCTACTCACAAAAGTACACATTTTGTCCATTAACGACTTTAATGTTCATCACGAGTTGTGGCATTCGGTCCTCCGAAACGACATTAGGGGGTTTTGCTGACTGAGCAGCTTGATAGCTCTACGTTTTGCAAGGTCAATGAGGACGCGACTACCAGAATTAGCGGAGAGTGTCACAGTTCGCCAGACATAACCATCGTGTCACCTGGTCTGACAAATGTCGACATCTGACATCTTCTCCCCATAGTTATATCCATCATCACCTCTGAACGACACACTTTCACCAATTATGGGAAAGCTAATTGGCATAGTTTCAGAGAGTTCACTAATCACCGCTTCAGAGATGTTCCCAGCCCTTCTGATTTTCGGGTAGCAGAAACGACGTTCCGGGACATCATCACTGCTGCAGTCGCACGCCCTATACCTGCTGTTCGAATACCCGAAGTGCGACCAAACTTCCCAGCAGAGGCGACGGGATTAGCAAATGAGCGTTATGAGGTTCGTCGTGCCAACCCCAGTAACCGCAGAGTCAGGGAGCTGACACTGGAAGTTAACAGGATGGTCGGTAAACATATGCGAAACAAGTGGTTAAATAATCTGAAGAGTTGCAACATTATAGGCCATTTAAATATGACATCGTTAGCCGGATTTAGCGCATTATCAGGTTTTATTTGCTAAATCCGGCCAAAATCTACCAGATTTCCCATACAAAAATAAAACCTCGTATAGAGTGGATTTGTTTTAAATCCGGCATAAATCCTCGTATACAACTCTGTTGTTTGCAACAAGGGGGAAACATTAAATTTGTTTTGATATACAAAGTTGATTTTAATCAAGCAAGACTAATATTTACGATGTCAAACGATAAAGTAATTAATTTTGCTTATTAGTTAGCATTAGTAGCATAACGTGCTAGCAGTTTCAATATTAAACAATAAATTTGTATTTTACCGTATGTTGTTTGAGACAAATTCAATGTACAACAACTTCTTTTGACGTTTCAAATTCGATCAGATGGGCTGATGCATCTACCTTGGTAATTGTGCTATGAACAAAATTCAGCTGACTGTCATTTAAATCCTCCAAAGGTATATCTAAATGCAATGAGATTTGTACTGGATTTATTAAATCCAGTTGAGGATTTATGACTAGTCTAAATGAACTATTAGAGCCGGAAAAAGTGAATTATGGCCAACGATTAAGTCACTCTCGAACCCTGGAAAGTAGGATGATAGGGCGTCAGTCACGTTTGGCGACGTTACACTGTCTGATCCCAAGAGGTGCGCAAGTTATTTCAATCGACAGTTTGTAGAGAACCCAGGGATTGACAGAGCGAAGAGAAGGGTAATACGTCGCATTAGATATCTTCCTGCCGGGGGTGAACCACAACAATTTACAATGGATAATGTGGCGAATGTCATTAGGAACGCTAAATCATCCAAAGCTTTGGACCCTGATGGAATCTCCATGGTAATGCAGCTGGATGAGCCGGGAGTAGAGTATCTTACTAAAGTTCTCATCCTGTCGCCACCCACATCGTTCCCGAAGTCTGGAAAAGGTGAATCATACAGGCCGATTTCGTTTTGGTCGCCCGTAGCAAAGACCCTTGAGGCTTTAGTCCCCCACAGCGTCAAAAATAGATATCCAATTGCCGATCAACAGCATGGTGCTCATCATCAGCATGGGTTCCGTAAGCAGCACAAGCCGTGTGATAGAACAGTGATGGTGGCGCTTGTCGTCGTAAGTGGAATTCAGGAACAAGAGGACCAAGCACCGTAAAGTGAAACAGGCAGTTCCCCTAGGTGGGGTGATATCTCCGGAACTGTTTAACCTCTACCTTTCATGTGTTCCACCCCCTCCAGACGGCATTGATATCGTAAAGTATGCGGATGATTGTACGATCTTGGTGTCAAGTACCTTCCCAAATGTCAGTTGTGACATTTGACTGATCTTACCACTTTTTTCCACGCGAGGAATATGCAAATATCCGCGACTAAATCTACGGCCACTGTGTTCACTGTATGGACGGCAGAGTTGAGTACTGAGTTGAATGCCATGGTCATAGGTAGCGGAATTTCGACCACACACTACCCCTAAATTGGTCACATTTTACAGCATGTTCATGTCGTCCGCGCATGCCATAGCTATCGGCGACACGCTGAGATGTAGGAACAAGGTCCTCAAGTCCCTAGACGCCAGCACTTAGGGTGTAGATAAAGATACCTTGTTGAGCATATATAACGCGATAGGTCGGTCTGTTGTAAGCTATGTGGCGCCAGCATGGACAAATATTTAAACTTGCTAGATGCCGCCCTGACAACTGCAGCAAGGTGCCTCCTCATGTCTTCAATGGAACATCTACATCTACAAAGATTCTTCCAGCACAGCCACACAATGACATGCTCTCGCTCCAGTACTTGCTTGGGTGTTACCATGATAGCCATCGTAATCACCATATAGACTCTTTCTGCTTTAATAGATCCTTTCTGAAAAAATGTGTGCTTCTATAGACCCTTTCTGAAAGAAAATGTGCTTTTATAGACCCTTTCTGAAAGAAAGGCTGCTTCCATTGATCCTTTCTAAAAGAAAGGGTGCTTCTCTAGACCCTTTTTGAAAGAAAGGGTGCTTCTCTAGACCCTTTTTGAAAGAAAGGGTGCTTCTCTAGACCCTTTTTGAAAGAAAGTGTGCTTCTCTAGACCCTTTATGAAAGAAAGGGTGCTTCTCTAGACCCTTTTTGAAAGAAAGGGTGCTTCTCTAGACCCTTTTTGAAAGAAAGGGTGCTTCTCTAGACCCTTTTTGAAAGAAAGAGTGCTTCTCTAGACCCTTTTTGAAAGAAAGTGTGCTTCTCTAGACCCTTTATGAAAGAAAGGGTGCTTCTCTAGACCCTTTTTGAAAGAAAGGGTGCTTCTCTAGACCCTTTTTGAAAGAAAGGGTGCTTCTCTAGACCCTTTTTGAAAGAAAGGGTGCTTCTCTAGACCCTTTTTGAAAGAAAGGGTGCTTCTCTAGATCCTTTTTGAAAGAAAGGGTGCTTCTCTAGACCCTTTTTGAAAGAAAGGGTGCTTCTCTAGACCCTTTTTGAAAGAAAGGGTGCTTTTCTAGACCATTTTTGAAAGAAAGACCGGATCTGGTATAAACACTTTCTGAAAGAATGGCTGTTCCTATAGACCCTTTCTGAAAGAAAGTGTGCTTTTATAGACCCTTTCTGAAAGAAAGTGTGCTTTTATAGACCCTTTCTGAAAGAAAGTGTGCTTTTATAGACCCTTTCTAAAAGAAAGGCTGCTTCTGTAGATCCTTTCTTAAAGAAAGGGTGTTTTTATAGACCGATTCTGAAAGAAAGGATGCTTTTGTAGAACATTTATGAAAGAAAGGGTGCTTTTATGGACCCTTTCTGAAAGAAAGGGTGCTTTTATAGACCATTTATGAAAGAAAGGCTGCTTCTGTAGATCCTTTCTTAAAGAGAGTTTGTTTTATAGACCCTTTCTGAAAGAAATGATGCTCTTATAGACAATTTATGAAAGAAAGGGTGCTTTCATTGACCTATTCTAAAAGAAAGTGTGCTTCTATAGACCCTTTTTGAAAGAAAATCTGAATCTGTACATCCCTTCTGAAAGAAAGGCTGCTCCTACACGCAAAAAAACAACGGCCTCTCTAACATATGTCCCAAACATATTTTGCAGCAAACATATATATGTTTGCAACAGTCCCAAACATAATATATTTTTGGGTCTGCAAACAAATATATGTTTGAGTGCAAACATATATATGTTTGGGTGCAAAGATATTTATGTTTGGGTGCAAAGATATATATGTTTGGGTGCAAACAAAGATATGTTTGGGTGGAAACAATTTTATGTTTGGGTGCAAACATTTTATATGTTTGGGTGCAAAAAATACAAACCCAAAAGGCACAAAAAAAAAAAACAAACACATGCACCAGTGGGCGCTTCCTGAGAGCAAGGGAGCGTAAAATTCAATGTAAAACAC
Source organism: Musca autumnalis (assembly GCF_047663935.1). NCBI lineage: Eukaryota > Metazoa > Arthropoda > Insecta > Diptera > Muscidae > Musca > Musca autumnalis. The sequence goes on from NW_027411644.1 coordinate 220,288,233, forward strand.
TTTTAAATGTGCGCTCACTTGCTCTCAGTAAGAGCTTACTGGCTATCTCTATAGTATACACACAAATGTTGTGGTTTTTTATTAAAAGGCAAAAGAACAACAAACACATAGGTACATACAAAATTCCAAAGAAATACACAACACACTTTAATAAAAGAAAAACTGATTGAAATAAAATGTAGTCACACTTTTAAAAAGGAAAAATATATAGAAACGTAGTTGAACGCTTCTCCTTAGTTGTGAAATAAAACAAATTGTCCTCATAGTTGAAATCATCAGCGGGAAATCGGCATCTAGAATCAAATGATTATGTAATGTAATAAATATATATGGATATGCCATATTTCAAATATACATAAGTATGTATGTAATTACCAATATTAAATGCGATTTCTTCCTTGTCCAATAAAATAATTCCATTCAACTTTCCGATTCAATTATAAAATGTATTGGGCATTTAATTTACTAAAAACACAATTTCTTTAAGAAAACACAAAACACTGATTTATTCACTCACTTTACCGTCTTGACTCTACAAAGGCAACTAAAACACTGAAGAAAGAAAAAATATAAATCATATCATTTCTTCTTTTCTTCTTCGTTGGTTAACAACAACAAAACAAGAAACACACGAGTTTGACGCATACATGCCACCAAAGCCCCCTTCTTCGCTTCTACGTCTTCTATTATACAATACACACAACTCTTTATTATAAAGCAGCATTCCACAGCCGCCAGAGCACTGTTATTACTCTCGTTGACAAACATCCTCTCTCCACCCATGAAAAAAATGTTCTAACATAAAAAATATGTTTTACCCAAACATATCAAATTGAGATATGTTACAAAATGTTGCAAACATATATTTGTTTGGATCCAAACATATTTCTAACATAAATTTTTCTGCGTGTATAAACACTTTCTGAAAGAATGGCTGTTCCCATAGACCCTTTCTGAAAGAGAGACTGCTTCTATTGATCCTTTCTGAACGAAAGTATGCTTCTATTAAACTTTCTGAAAGAAAGTCTGCTTCTATAGACCCTTCTGAAGGAAAGGCTGCTTCTATAGGCCCTTTTTGACAGAAAGGTTGCTTCTATTGATCATTTCTGAAAGAAAGACTGCTTTTATTGACCCATTCCGAAAGAAAGACTGCTTCTATTGACACTTTCTGAAGATAGACTGCTTCTATTGACCCTTTCTGAAATAAACGGTAATGCTTTTTTGGACTTTGTTGCTTTTAATTCGTCGATATGGACCCCAAATGAAATTATAGTGCAATAATCTGGGCTGCAGTTTATATGGGGTTGTTTTCCTGGTATCCATTTTAGGGCATATTGTGTACGTTGCAAATTTAAAAAAATTATGTAAAACAATTTTAAAAAAATTACAAAAATATTTTGGCAACGTTTGCCAACACTAATTTTTGATCTGCCTTATAGCCGGGGCTGTTATTTATCAGACTAAGTCAAAACTTTTGATAAATGTTTGCGCCATTCGGAAAAATCCCGGATTTTCTCAAGTAAAATAGGAATAATTTATGTAAAGCAAATTAAAAAAAATATTTTGGTAATGTTTGTTAACACTAAATTTGGGTCGGTCTTATAACCGGGACTCTTATTTATCAGAATAAATCAAAACTTTTGATATAAGTTTGCGCCTTTCCGAAAAATCACGGATTTTTCTCAAGTAAAATTGGAATAATTTACGTAAAGCAAATTTAAAAAATTAAAAAAATATTTTGGCAATGTTTGCCAACACTAAATTTTGGTCGGTCATATAACCGGGGTTCCTATTTATCAGACTAAATCAAAACTTTTGATAAATGTTTGCGCCATATGGAAAAATCACGTTTTTTTCTCAAATAAAATATGGGTAATACAACCAGTGCTTACCCAGATAGCATTTAGAAGACTGTTTTTTCAAAAATCACATTGAGGAGTCTTTTTAGAGTCCTTTTGGTGATCAAAAATTGATTAAGTCGCTTGTGTGATCAGAAAGGGACTCGAAAGTGACTCCCTGTAATGATTAAAAAGAGTTCAATTTAAAATACAACAACAAATGTGTAGCAATCACAAATAAATCATTGAGGTGTTTAAAATGTGACAATTTTTTGTTATTTATTGTCACATTTTGAGCATCTGGAAGATTGAAAAATGCTTAATCAAAAAAGGGTCATACAGGTGTTTGAAAAGTGATTATAATTATGTATACTCTGATCATATTTTGAACAGTTAGGTGATTAAAAACTGATTGCTTTGTTTTATTTTTATTTGGTTGTAAATAAAAAAATAAAATTCTCATATACACTTTCTACAAAATTTTGATATAAATGTAACGTATAATATTAAAGGTACAGACAAACACAACACAACAGGTTTTGCCAAGTGAAATGAAGAAGCAGTATACTAACCACCAAGCAACATAAAGGATAATTAAAAGACATAACAAAGCAGAAAAGACTATAAAACAAAGGAAAGAAACAAAGAAGAATAAAAAGAAAATTTTTTTAATTTATTTCGTCTAACAAAAAGACTCATAAATGACTCCCTAAAGACTCATAAATTATTATAAACATGACTCTAAAAAGACTCGAAAAAGGGTCCGAAATTAATCAACAAAACACCAATAAATGATTGAAATACGACTCGAAAAAGACTCATTTGTGATTTGTTTAGAAGAGTCGCCTGAGGTTATGTTTTCCTACCGACAAAGGAGTCATTTATGATCAGAAAATGAGCTCATATTCTAGCTTTTTAATCGTGCAGTCGGATCAAAAAAGACTCGAATTTGATTAAAATTTTCAAAAAATGCTGACTGGGTATTTCGAAATATGTATGTTGGTATTTATAGTAAATTCATAATAAATTTGTCTTATTTTTAATTTTATCCTTTCTGTACCAAATTTCATCGGCATTTTAGGATAATTTTATGAAATACACTGAATCATGTACATTTCGGTTATATTACAAAAAATCACCATGATATATTAGAGCTTTCGTGCAATTGAATAAGAAAATCGATTAAAAATATGTGGGGACTATATATAAATCTGAACCGATTTCAACCAAAATTGGAACATTGTGTTCTAGGCTAGTTTTGTATGTTTGTACCAATTTTCAGCTTGATCGGACCTATATTACGCTTTTAGTACATTATTTCTCACATATACGATACTAATATATATGGGAGCTACATATATCCAAATCTGGACCGATTTTGATAGTTTTCTACAAAAATAGTCCTTGGACCAAAGATATCATTTGTGCAAAATATTATATCAATCGGATTATAAATGAGGGTTTTCGGAGTTTTAATCAACTTTAAACATACATTACTCCTATGTGCGTTGGTTATTTTGATTTTGAGAGGTATCCTTGAAATTAGTGACACTTTGTAAGGACTAAAAATGTCTTTGGAAAGATTTTTATGGAATAATACCCTTATCATAGAAATTCGCCACAATTTTTACCACCTAGGAGAAGTACAATTTATTAATTTATTTGAAATGGTTTGCTTCCCTTTACAGCTACCACACGTACCGTAAATCTCAACATCGATCGTGAGAAGCAATATCGTAAGATTGTAGGATTTGGCGGTTCATTTACCGGAGCTGTTTCATATCTTTTGGAGAAATTACCTCAAGCCGTGCAAGATCATTTATACAAGTGAGTAATGGACTGGGAACATACATATTTGTGCAACCACTAAAATCCCGTCTTTTCCCGCAGGTCCTATTATGGTGACGATGGTTTAGCCTTTAATCTAATGCGCATGTCCATTGGTGGCTGTGATTTCGATTTAGCTCCCTGGGCCTATAATGAAGAGCCAGCTAATGATGCCAATTTGAGTAATTTTACCAAAATTGATCCACGCGATCAAACCAAGGCGGAGCAAATCAAACGTTTAATGGCTGTAGCTAATCCGAAAAATTTACGCATTAAAGGTGCTGCCTGGAGTGCACCACCATGGATGAAAACAAACAATCGTTGGACAGGTTTCGGCCGCTTAAAGAAGGAATACTATCAGACATGGGCCGACTACCATTTGAAATGGTTGGAAATTATGGAGGAGAATGGTCTTCCCATATGGGCCATTTCCACTGGCAATGAACCCATGAATGGTTTGTTGTTCATGTATTTTGTGCGATTCATGAGTATGGGTTGGCATCCGTTGAGTCAGGCGGCGTGGTTAAGTGATCACCTGGGTCCCACCATACGCAATTCCAAATACAAGGATTTGGTTATTTTCGGCAATGATGATCAACGTTATACCTTCCCAACGTGGTTCAAATTAGTGAGTTGTTTGATGCAGAATATTAAGAAGTTATGCGGATATATTGATATTTTCTTTTAGATGAAATTATCTCGTCGCGATTCCTTGAATTATTTGGATGGTTTTGCTGTCCACTGGTATTGGGATGAGATTTTCAAGCCCACATTCATTGATAACACTTTGGCATTATATCCCGAGAAAATCCTTATTATGACTGAATCTTGTATTGGTGATAAACCCTGGCAAAAGGCTGGACCAGTTTTGGGTTCCTGGTATCGTGGTGAAAAAATGGCCCGCGCATTCTTGCAAAACTTGCAACACGGCTATAATGGTTGGATTGATTGGAATTTAATTTTGGATGAAAATGGTGGTCCCAATTATGTAGACAATACCGTCGATGCTCCGGTTATTGTGGATACTGCTAGTAAGTTGTCATGAAATAGAAGAAGAAAGAAGGTTTTGTAGGTGAATTTTGGTGCATTTTTTTAATTGTCAGATCCCAGTGAAATTTTGAAACAACCCATCTTCTATGCCATGGGTCATTTCTCCAAATTTATTCCCGAGGGTTCGGTACGCATTGATGCCGTACGTAGTAATGTCAATATCGACAGTGTGGCCTATTTACGTCCTGATGGTTCAGTTGCTGCAGTACTTTTCAATAGGTAAGTTTCTCAAATTGTTTTTATGTCTATTATGTTCGGAGATAGATGTGATGATTTTTTTTTATTTTTGTATTTACAGTGGCAACGCTCAGGTGGAAATCAATGTTATCGATAGTGTTCGTGGAAGTGCCATTATTGTTTTACCCCCAAGATCTATCCATACAATGATCTATCACTAAGAAATGTTTTTATATTTTTTGAAAATAAACTTTATATATTCAAATTTATTTAACAAATAAGAGCCATCTATTGGAAAATGTATCTGATGCCATAAGATTGGCTAAATCAAAAGGACAGGATGAAAGTCCTTTTTTATTTAATTATATGAATTTATTCATAACGTTTGCCCCATAAGCCGAACTAAGAATAGATTTACAATGGCATCGGTCCCTTTTTACAATCTTTACTTTACTTCTCCAATTTTGGATGCCAGCACTTTCTTTTAGAAAGGTTATATAGAGGCACTCTTTCTTTATAAAGAAGCACCCTTTCTTTCAAAGAGAGTATAGAGAAGCACACTTTCTTTCAGTGAGGGTGGACACAAGCACCCCTTCTTTCAGAGGAGGATCTACAGAAACACGACTTTTTCAAAAAGGGTCTATAAAAGCACCCCTTCCTAAAGAATAGGTTTAAAGAAGCACATTTTCCTAGAGAAAGGGTCTATAGAAGCACCCTTTCCTACAGAAAGGGTCTACGGATGCAACCTTTCCTACAGAAAGGGTCTATAGAAGCGCCGTTTCCTACAGAAAGAGTCTATAGAAGCGCCCTTTCCTACAGAAAGGGTCTATAGAAGCGCCGTTTCCTACAGAAAGAGTCTATAGAAGCGCCCTTTCCTACAGAAAGTGTCTATAGAAGCACGTTTTCTTCCAGAAATGGTCTATTGAAGCACCTTTCCTGCGGAAAGGGTCAAAAGAAGCACCCTTTTCTAGAGAAAGGGTCAAAAGAAGCACCCTTTTCTAGAGAAAGGGTCAAAAGAAGCACCCTTTTCTAAAGAAAGGGTCAAAAGAAGCACCCTTTCTAGAGAAAGGGTCAAAAGAAGCACCCTTTTCTAGAGAAAGGGTCAAAAGAAGCACCCTTTTCTAGAGAAAGGGTCAAAAGAAGCACCCTTTTCTAGAGAAAGGGTCAAAAGAAGCACCCTTTCTAGAGAAAGGGTCAAAAGAAGCACCCTTTTCTAGAGAAAGGGTCAAAAGAAGCACCCTTTTCTAGAGAAAGGGTCAAAAGAAGCACCCTTTTCTAGAGAAAGGGTCAAAAGAAGCACCCTTTTCTAGAGAAAGGGTCAAAAGAAGCACCTTTTTCTAGAGAAAGGGTCAAAAGAAGCACCCTTTTCTAGAGAAAGGGGCAAAAGAAGCACCATTTTCTAGAGTCTGTAGAAGCACCCTTTCTTTCAGAAAGGGTCTGTAGAAGCACCCTTTCTTTCAAAAAGTGACTGTAGAAGCACCCTTTCTTTCAAAAAGGGTCTGTAGAAGCACACTTTCTTTCAAAAAGTGGCTGTAAAAGCACCCTTTCTTTCAAAAAGGGTCTGTAGAAGCACCCTTTCTTTCAAAAAGTTGCTGTAGAAGCACCCTTTCTTTCAAAAAGGGTCTATAGAAGCACCCTTTCTTTCAAAAAGGGTCTATAGAAGCACCCTTTCTTTCAAAAAGGGTCTATAGAAGCACCCTTTCTTTCAAAAAGGGTCTATAGAAGCACCCTTTCTTTCAAAAAGGGTCTATAGAAGCACCCTTTCTTTCAAAAAGGGTCTATAGAAGCACCCTTTCTTTCAAAAAGGGTCTGTAGTAGCACCCTTTCTTTGGAAAAGGGTCTGTAGTAGCACCCTTTCTTTCAAAAAGGTCTGTAGAAGCACACTTTCTTTCAAAAAGGGACTTTAGAAGCACCCTTTCTTTCGAAAAGGGTCTGTAGGAGCACCCTTTCTTTCAAAAAGGGTCTGTAGAAGCACCCTTTCCTTCAAAAAGGGTCTGTAGGAGCACCCTTTCTTTCAAAAAGGGTCTGTAGGAGCACCCTTTCCTACCGAAAGGGTCTGTACCCTGTACCCTTTCTATAGAAACGGGTCTGTAGAAGCGCTCTTTCCTCTAAAAAAGACACCATTTCTTTCAGCAAAGGGTCTGAAGAAGCACCCTTTCTTTCAGCAAAGGGTCTGAAGAAGCACTCTTTCTTTCAGCAAAGGGTCTGAAGAAGCACCCTTTTTTTCAGCAAATGGTCTGAGGAAGCACCCTTTCTTTCAAAAAGGGTCTGTAGAAGCACCCTTTCTTTCAAAAAGGGACTGTAGAAGCACCCTTTCTTTCAAAAAGGGACAGTAGAAGCACCCTTTCTTTCGAAAAGGGTCTGTAGGAGCACCCTTTCTTTCAAAAAGGGTCTGTAGAAAAACCCTTTCTTTCAAAAAGGGTCTATCACGGCAGCCTTTCTTTAAGAAAGGGTCTATAGAAACCCGCTTTTTTCAAAAAGGGTCTATAGAAGCACCCTTTCCTAAAGAAGGGCGTTAAAGAAGCACATTTTCCTAGAGAAAGGGTCTATAGAAGCACATTTTCCTAGAGAAAGGGCCTATAGAAGCACCTTTTTCTACAGAAGGGGTCAAAAGAAGCACCCTTTCCTACAGAAAGGTTATAAAGAAGCATCATTTCTTTCAGAAAGGGTCTGTAGAAGCACCATTCCATACAAACACACTTTCTTTTAGAAAGGGTATATAGAAGCACCCTTTCCTAGAGAAAGGGTCTATAGAAGCACCCTTTCTTTCACCCTTTCCTACAGAAAAAGTCTATCACCTTAGGGTCTGTAGAAGCACCCTTTCCTACAGAAAAGGTCTAAAGAAGCACCCTTTCCTATAGAAAGGGTCTATAGAAGCGCCCTTTCTTAAAGAAAGTGTCTATAGAAACACCCTTTCTTTCAGGAAGGGTCTGTAGAAGCAGTCTTCCTTTCAGAAAGGGTCCATACAAACACACTTTCTTTTAGAAAGGGTATATAGAAGCACCCTTTCTTACAGAAAGGGTTTATAGAAGTCCGTTTCTTTTAGAAAGGGTCTATAGAAGCACCCTTTCTTACAGAAAGTGTGCGTAGAATGACCCTTTCTTTTAAAAAGGGTCAATAGAAGCACCCTTTCTTTTAGAAAGGGTCAATAGAAGCACCCTTTCTTTTAGAAAGGGTCAATAGAAGCAGCCTTTCTTTTAGAAAGGGTCAATAGAAGCACCCTTTCTTTTAGAAAGGGTCAATAGAAGCACCCTTTTTTTTAGAAAGGGTCAAAAGAAGCACCCTTTGTTTTAGAAAGGGTCAATAGAAGCACCCTTTGTTTTAGAAACGGTCAATAGAAGCACCCTCTCCTATAGAAAGGGTCAATAGAAGCACCCTTTCCTATAGAAAGGGTCTATAGAAGCACCCTTTCCTATAGAAAGGGTCTATAGAAGCACCCTTTCCTATAGAAAGGGTCTATAGAAGCACCCTTTCCTATAGAAAGGGTCTATAGAAGCACCCTTTCCTATAGAAAGGGTCTATAGAAGCGCCAAAGGGTCTATAGAAGCACCTTTTCCTACATAAGGGGTTTAAAGGAGCACCTTTTCCAACAGAAACGGTCTATAGAAGCACCCTTTCCTACAGAAAGGGTCTATAGATGAACCTTTCCTACAGAAAGGGTTTAAAGAAGCACCCTTTTCTACAGAAAGAGTCTATAGAAGGACCCGTTCCTACAGAAAGAGTCTATAGAAACACACAAGAGAAAAGGTGTATAGAAGCACCCTTTCCTACAGAAAGTGTCTATAGAAACACCCCTTCTTTCAGAGAGGGTCTATAAAAGCAGCCTTCCTTTCAGAAAAGGTCTCTAGAATCAGCCTTCCTGTCAGAAAGGGTCCATAGAAGCACCCTCTCTTTTTCAGAACTACCTATAGTTTGACATTTGAGGTTAATAGTGTTCACAAAACTTCTACACCAAAATATGTCAACGTAGGCATACGTTTTGGTCTAGCCCCCACATAACGGTACCTCCCGATTTTCGGTATCTTGAGGATGTTTGCTCATTGACAGAACTAGCTGTAGTTAGACATTTCACGTTCCCAGAATTCCCAAAACACGACATCCACAAACATTTTTCAACATAAGTCCATGTTTTGTTTTACCCCCCATATAACGTTATTTTTCGATTTTCGGTATTTTGAGGATTATTTGACCGAATTATCTGTAATTTGCCATTTTAGATTAACAGAGGCCTCAAAACTTCTCCATCGAAAATGTCATGTCCATGTTTTGGAATCGCCCCAATAAAACGGTACCTCCCGATGTTTCGGTGTTTTACCTATATTTTTTACATAACTATCTGTTATTTGATATTTGAGGTCGCAAAACTTCAAAATAGGTTCATGCTTTGGTATAGGCGCCATATAACGGTACCTAAATTTTTCGACAGAACTACCTGTAGTTTGGCATTTCAGGTTCCCAGTGGTCACAAAACATCTCATAGGTCCACACTTTATTAAAGACATTTTTAGATACATTTTCTGACCTAATTTCAGAATAATTGACCATGTTACTTCAGAATATTTTATGATGGCGGAGGATATAAAAATTTCGGCCGGCCGAATTTAATATTTTTTACTTGTTTCTTTATTGCTTACTACTTTTAGGAATGGAACGACCCATAGTTATGCCTTTCTAAAATTGCAGAGAGAAAACATAAACGAGAGATTAACTAAACCTAAAAGACCCCTACAAAAACCTCAAAAGAATGTAGAAAAAATAAATAAACATTCATATGTGGTGATAAGAAGATCAGGGGAGCATGCCACCCTGCTGATTTTATTGGGCCAGTGTAAACAAAAATTGATAGAGAGTGGGAGAGACAGAGAGCGCTGATTTTAATTCTGTTAGACGCCAATGTATTTTATAGCGTTATTGACTGACCGCTGCGCTGGCTGGAACCTACTGCTGCGTTTGTTTGCGAAAGTTCGAAAGCGGAACCCACCACTAGCAGTTTGTGAAGAGTAGTGTTAAATTGAAGCTAGCGGATGACGGTCGCAGAAACGAAAAGTGAAATTTCGAACATTAAATGAAACTACACGAGAGTGCAGTATTTGTTGTTAAAAATGAAAAGAAATAGTTTATTATTTAATTTATTAATTTTATTAATTATTGTGTATTTTGTTGGTAAGTTATTAAATGCAATTGTTGTTGTTGTTGTAATAATATAAAATTGTACATTTGTTGTTTGTAGATACCACAAATTCACAATGTGATCTTGTAGAAACGAAGTATGGCTTGGTTTGCAGATGTTCCACAGATTATTGTGATTATCTTGAAGAGCCTAAACTTGAAGCGGATACTTCGTGGTTTATGATTTCATCGAGTAAAGTAAGTCGAGTTTATATTACAAATATTTAAATTTAAGAATTCTTTAATATTATTTGTTGTTGTTAACACTGTGTAATTGAAAATTCTGGGATTCCAATCAACTTTTTATACCCTCAGCCTTTAGGCTAAAGAGGGTATTTACACTTTGATACGACCAAAAATGTGCCTCATCGAAATAATGGTTTTAGAACCCAAGTATGTTTGTACGATATCCGTTTCAGACAATTTTGAGTAGATCTAGCAATGTCCGTCCGTCTGTCTGTCTGGCTGGTGCGCACGATAACTCTCGAACGGATCAATCGATTCGGTTCAAATTTTGGGTATCGAAATATTTTGTCCAGATTCGATTTAAGTTCGAAGATGGGCCATATAGATCCACTCCTTCAGGTACCTCCCCCACAAATGTTCAAAAATTGTCGCAAACTTGTGCGCACGATTACTCTTGTAGGGAATAACCGATTTGGTCCATACTTTGCACATCGTGTAATTTATACCAAACTTAGATTAGGTTCCAATATGGACTCAAGCGGTCCACTCCTTCGGGTACCTCCCACACAAAATTTCGGAAAAGTTCAGTTTAGGACCTGGTCTCGAATCTCTTTGATTTCTGTTTACACAAGTTGTATTCGCTGTCCTCTATACGACGCTGTAAGTTTCATTAGGGGCAAGTCCATACTTCCTGAGAAAATAGACTGAAAGTTACAAAAAACCCTATGACACCGTGTGTAGTGGTTGGAGCGCAAGATAACTCTCGAACGGATCTGCCGATTCGGTCCAAAATTTGGCTTTCGTAATATTTTGTCCAAACTTAGTTCAAGTTCAAAGATGGATTATATCGGTCCGCTCCTTCCGGTACCTACCCCACAGAAGTTCGAAAATGTTCGGAAAATTTGTGCGTACGATAACTCTTGAAGGGAGTAACCGATTTGGTCCATACTTTGCACATTATGAAATTTTTACCAGACTTAGATGAGGTTCCAATATGGACTCAATCTGTAAACTCCTTCGAGTACCTCCCACACAAAATTTCCGAATAGTTCAGTTTAGGACCTGCTCTCGAATCGCCTTGGTTTGTGTTGTACCATCTTGTATTCACTGTCCCCTATACGAAGGTACAAGTTTCCTCAGGGGCAAGTCCATACTTCCTGAAAAAATAGCCTGAAAGTTGAAAAACAAACCCTATGACACCATGTTTATGGGTGGAAGCGCAAGATAATTCTCGAACGGAAATGCCGGTTCCGGCCAAAATTTGGCCTTCGTAATATTGTTTCCAAACTTAGTTTAAGTTCGTAGATAAGCCATATCGGTCCACTCCTTCAGGTACCTACCCCACAAAAGTTCAAAAATATTCAGAAAAATTGTGGGCACGATAACTCTTGATGGGAGTGACCGATTTGGTCCATATATATTATGAGAATGTGTAAAGTTATGATATTATGAGAATGTGTAAAGTCTCATAATATCTACCAGATATAGATCAGGTTCGAATATGGACTATATTTGTCCACTCCATCCCGTACCTCCCACACAAAATTTTGGATAATTTCACTTTAAGACCTGCTATTGAATCACTTTGATTTTTATTGAAGCAACTTACATTCGCTGCCTCAATTACGATGGTAAAAGTTGTTTCAGGGGCAAGTCCATACTTCTTGAGAAAGCAGCCCGAAGGGTGTAAAAACCGCCTATGGCACCCCCATGGTCTATGTCGGTCCATTCCTTTAAGTACCTTTTCAGCAAAATTTTTGAACTTTAATCATAATCAATATTTTTGTCGGTTCATACGAGATCAAAATTTTAAAACCGCCTAAATACATAAGTTGTTTTGTGAAAAAAAGTGTTTCAATTTGCACAGGCTGAGGGTATATCTCTGTCGGCAAAGCCGACTGATACTTTTTTATTTGTTTATAAAAATATTAATTTGCATAAATATAAATCAACTTTATTATATCCGACTTCGGCTATACTGCAATTTAATAATTAACTGCCGTTTTTTATTTAGAATGGATTGCGATTCCACCAAACTGAGGGAAAATTTACTGCTGGTACTGTAACAAAAATTGAAGATTACCACAAAAATGCCACACCGAAATCCAGAGAAGAACGATTTAATCCAGACGCCATAATGGTGGACAATAGGAATTCTTTAGGGAAAATATTTGGATTTGGCCCATCTAATGGTAATTGTTATTGCATTAATACTAACTATGCTTCTACATAGGTTTCTATGCTGCTACAACAACAACTAGACACATAAGGGAGTTCACCAATCACCGCTTCAGAGAACTGCCCAAAACTTCTGTAAGATGTAAGGTAAGCAGAAAGGATTTTTCGGGACACACAATTACAGTCTAGGTGAGATGAAATTTCCCGGCAGAGGAGGTGGGACTAGCAAATAAACGTCGACCCTAGTGACCCCTCAGTTAAGGAACTGACATTACAAGTGAATTGGTTGGTCGATGAGCACAATCAGTACAAGTGCTTAGATCATCAGGAGAGTTGCAACGTTGGAGCCGGAATTAGTGAATTGTGGGCAACGGTTAAGTCACTCTCGAATCCTGTAAAGAAGGAAGATAGGACCTCAGTCACGTTGGCGACGTTACGCTGATTGATCCAAGGAGGCCTGCAATTAATTTTAATCGAAAATTCGTCGAGCACCTCTGGAGTGACAGGTCGAAGAGATGAGTTCTATGTCGCAATAGATCCCTTCCTGCCAAGGAGGAGCCACTACAATTTACACACAATGTGGAATCTTCATGGTAATGCTGAAACAATTGAATGAACCTAGCGATGAGTATCTTACGAAAGTTCTACGAAAGTTCTAAGCTAGCAACACACCGAAGCCTGGAAAATGGGCAAGGTAGCCCAGCTACTGAAGCCAAGCAAGGATGCCAGCTAAGATGAATCGTACAGACCGCTTTCGCCTCTGTTACCCGTAGCAAAGACTTTTGACTTTTATTTCTCCCCAGTATAGAAAATAGCTATCCTGTTGCCGATCACAAATAAGCATGGGTTCCGTAAGCAGCACAGCACTGCATGCCATCTCCGAATAAAGCAGGAGAGAACTCAATCACAACAAGCCCTGAGAAAAGTGTTAGTGGCGCCCGATATAACAAAAGCATTTGATGATGTCAAACACTCCATGCCGTTTGAGGACATCGAGCAGACTACCCTCCGGCTAACGTTGGATAATGAATTATATTTGTGGACACCAGTAGTATGTGGAATTCAAAAACAAAAAATCTAAAGCCCTTGAAGTAGGGAGTTCCCCTAGGTGTAGTGATATTTCCGAGACTATTTAAGATCTACCTTTCCTGTATTCCACCACTTTCAGAAGACATAGAGATCGTATAGTATGCGGATGATTGTACGATCTTGTTGACAGGTACCTTTCCTAATGTCATTTGTGAAAGCCTGAACTCCTTTTTAATCAATCTTGAATGTCCTGGTCGATGGCAACAGAATTGGAAAGCTATGCGGCACCACATTGCACTTATGCGATGGAAAAATATTCAAACCTGTAGGAATGCCGCCCTGTGAGTAGCATGCCATTAGTGGACAATTTGCAAGATGAGTCAAAGATTTTTCCGGCATGTTCTTGTAGCATTACTTACATGGATCTTGTCGTGAGAGTCATTCCAAACACCGCGTGTTGGATAGGACTTCTCCACCAAGGCTTGTGAAGAGGGATCTTCTTGATCTAGGAAGACAGAGAGAGATTGTGGTCCAACGACATTAAGAGAGAACCTCTTAGATCAACAAGCTTATGAATTAGGTTTAGATGACATTCATACAGATGCAGTCCCAGATGCCATAAACAACTATCGTGTGAATGCGGTCATCGGAGTGAATCCCCCATCTATCACACCTGAAGAACGTCAGCTGCCAGGATAAACCAGACAGATGACACACCTTCAAAGGGTCTTCTTCCATAGAAGACAATTAAAAAGTCTTCTTTCCATAGAAGATCTTCAAAAGGTATTCTCTACATATGTAGAAGACAATGTATTATTTCCGTAAAAAACTTCGAAAGGTCTTCCTTCCATAATATAACTTCAAATGGTAGTTTTTCCATAGAAGACTTCAAAAGGTCCTCTTTCCATAGAATACCTTTAAATAGGTCTTCCTTCAATAGAAGACCTTCAAAAGGTTTTCCTTTCAAAGAAGCCCTTCCAATCGTAGTCTTTCCATAGAAGACCTTCAGAAGGTCTTCTTTCCATAGAAGTCCATCAAAAGGTCCTCTTTCCATAGGATACCCTCAGAAGGTCTTCCTTTAATAGAAGACTTTGAAAAGGTCTTCTTTCCGTAGAAGGTTTTCTATTCATAGAAGGCCTTCAAAAGTCTTCTTTCATGTCTTCTTCTTTTAACAGAAGACCTTCAGAAGGTCTAAGGTCATAGAAGACCTTAGAAAGGCCTTCTTTCCACAGAAAAACTTCAAAAAGATTTCTTTCCGTAGAAGGTCTCCTTCAAAAGGTCATTTTTCCATAGAAGACCCTCAATAAGTCTTCCTTCAATAGATAGTTTCTTTTCCATGGAAGACTACAAAAGGTCTTCTTCCCATAGAATATCTTCAAGTAGGTCTTCCTTCAATAGAAGACCTTCAAAAGGTTTTCCTTCCAAAGAAGCCTTTCCAAACATAGTCTTTCCATAGAAGACCTTCAAAAGGTCTTCCTTCATAGAAGACCTTTAAAAGGTCTTCTTTCCATAGAAGGTCTTCTTTTCACAGAAGGCCTTCAAAAGTCTTCTTTCAGGTCTTCTTCTATTAACAGAAGACCTTCAGAAGGTAGTCTTTTCATAGAAGACCCTAGACAAGTCTTCTTTCCATAGCAAAACCTTCAAAAGGATTCCTTTCCGTAGAAGGTCTTCTTTCCATAGGAGACCCTCACAAGGTCTTCTTTTAATAAAAGACTTTCAAAAGTTTTTTTTCAATAGAAGACCTTCTTTCCATAGAATACCTTCAAAAATTCTTCTTTGCATAGAAAATCTTCTTTCCACAGAAGACCTTCATAAGATAGTCTTTTCATAGCAGACCTTCAAAAGGTGTTCTTTCTATAGAAAACCTTCAAAAGGTATTCTTTCTATAGAAGACCTTCAAAATGTCTTCTTTCCATAGAAGACCTTCAAAAGGTATTTTTTCTATAGAAGACTTTCAAAAGGTCTTTTTTCCATAGACGACCTTCAAAAGGACTTTTCCGTAGAAGTCTTCTTTCCATAGAAGGCCTTAAAAAGGTATTCTTTTCATAGAAGAACTTCAAAAGGTCTTCTTTCCATAAAAGACATTTAAAAGGTATTCTTTCTATAGAAGACTTTCAAAAGGTCTTCTTTCGATAGAAGACCTTTAAAAGGCCTTCTTACCATAGAACACCTTCTAAAGGGCTTCTTTCCATAGGAGTCCCTCAAAAGATCTTCTTACCGTAGAAGACCCTGAAAAGGTCTTCCTTCTGTAAGAAACTCTCTAAAGGTCTTATTTCCATAGAAGACCTTCAAAGGGCCTTCTTTCTATAGAAGACTTTCAAAAGGTATTTTTTTCTGTAGAAGACTTTCAAAAGGTCTTCTTTCTATAGAAGACCTTCAAACGGTATTTTTTCTATAGAAGACTTTCAAAAGGTCTTCTTTCTATAGAAGACCTTCAAAATGTATTCTTTCCATAGAAGACCTTCAAAAGGTATTTTTTCTATAGAAGACTTCAAAATGTCTACTTTCCATAGAATACCTTCAAAAAGGTCTTCCTTCAATAGAATACCTTCAAAACGTTTTCCTTCCAAAGAAGCCCTTCCAAACATAGTCTTACCATAGAAGACCTTAAAAAGGTCTTCTTTCGATAGAAGACCCTCAAAAGAACTTCGTTCAATGGAAGACCCTCAAAAGGTGTTCCTTCAATAGAAGAGCATTAAAAGGTCTTCTTTCCATAGAAGGCCTTCGTCTTCTTTCTATAGAAGGCCATCAAAAGGTATTCTTTCTATAGAATACCTTCGAAAGATCTTCTTTCCACAGAAGATCTTAAAATGGTCTTTTTCCAATAGAAGACATTCAAAAGTTCTTCTTGCCATAAAAGACCTTCAAAGGGTCTTCTTTCCAGAGAAGACCTTTAATGGTCTTATTTCCATAAAAGACATCAATAAGGTCTTCTTTTCATAGAAGACCTTCAAAATGTTTTCTTTCGGTTGAACATCTTCAGAGGACAAATTTTCCATAGGAGATCTTCAAACGGTAGAAGACTTTCAATGTATCTTCTATCCATAGAAGGCCTTTAGACCCTTGAAAGGTTTTCTTTCCCAGAGGACCCTCTTTTTTCCGCAGAAAATCTTGAAAAGGTATTCTTTCTATCAAAGACCTTCAAAAAGCCTTCTTTCAATTGAATATCTTCAAAACATATTCTATCCATTGAAGGCCTTCCCAAGGTAGGAGACATTCAAAATGTCTACTTTTCAGAGAAGATTTTTAAAATATTTTCTTTCCTTCTTCTTCGTAGGAACTCTATCAATGGATTTCTTCCCACAAAAGACCTCCAAAGGGTGTCCTACCAAAAGAATACCTACAAAATGTGTTCTACCCTTCAAAACGTTCTATAGAAGACCTTTTTATGGTCTTCTTCTCATAGAATTAATTAAAAACGTGTTCTTAAATAATGATGTCTTGCGTCTTGGAACCTAAAGTTCACATTTATCTTTTTATAGCTTTTTCACAATACATCGTTCATATTACTTCGTTCCTATTTGTACTTTTCTTATATAATTCGTATTCTTTATTTCAGTATTTTCGTTACCCATTAGATTAGCAAAATCCTCAGCTTCCATTACCATCAATCGTAACAAAACCTATCAAAAAATCACGGGGTTTGGAGGAGCATTTACCGGTACTGTTGCCTACTTATTGGACAAATTAAAGCCTGAACTGCAAGATCATCTCTACAAGTAAGTGGTAGACATTTCATTAAATTAATTTTCAATTAATTGTTATTGAAATATTCTCCTCTGCAGATCATATTATCACAAGGATGGCATTGGCTACAACATGATACGCACCTCGATTGGTGGTTGTGATTTTGATTTAGAACCTTGGGCCTACAATGAAATGCCACAAAATGATGCAACCCTCAGTAATTTTACACAACTTGATAAACGTGACATTTTAAAAGTGGAACAAATAAAGAGACTGCAACGAGTTACGGCCATCAAAGATTTGAAAATTATGGCTGCAGCCTGGAGTCCACCGCCGTGGATGAAAACAAATAATAATTGGACTGGTTTTAGTCAATTAAAATCGACCTATTATCAAACATGGGCCCTGTATCATCTCAAGTAAGTAGAGCAAAAATGGAAATTTAAATATTAATTAATACAAATTTAGTTGTCCAACATACGAGGGCAGTTCGGAAACTTCTTAGCCTAGCACAAAAAGCGCGGTATAAACAGGAAAAAATTAAGTGTTTTGGAAACTTCCATCTCTGTTATGAACACATGTTAAATTTTGTTTCGATCTGGCAACTCCTTCATATAGAAACAGGTGTTCAAAAAGACGCATCCGCAATTTTTTTACAATGGTAAAATTAGAAATGCGTGCTGTCATTAAATATTTACATAAAAAAGGTTTATCGGGACAAGAAATTTATAATGATATGGTGAATGTGTTAGGTGAAAGTGCTCCTTCATATGCAACAGTAAAAATTGGGTTGCTGAATTTAAACGTGGTCGTACAAGCATTGAAGATGAACCACGTATTGGACGTCCAAAAACAGCAACAACAACAGAAATTGTAGCCAAAGTGCATGATATGGTATTAAATGATCGACGAATAAAAGTGCGTGAAATTGCTAATATCATGGGCATCTCAAGTGATCAAGTCCATTTAATTTTGCATGAAGAACTACAGATGAAAAAGCTTTCTGCAACATCGGTGCCGCATTTGTTAACAGTTGATCAAAAACGCATAAGAATGAACATTTCTCAAGCTTGTTAGGATCGTTTTAAGCGAAATAAAATGGATTTTAAGCGTCCTTTCATAACTGTTGATGAGACATGGATCCACCACTATACTCCAGAGACAAAAAACAATCCAAACAATGGACTGAAGCTAAAGGAAGTGCCCGAAAGAAGGCAAAAACAATTCAATCGGCTGGTAAGGTTATGGCAACGGTTTTTTGGGACTTCAAAGGTATTTTATTGATTGACTATCTGCAAAAGGGTAAAACAATAAATTCAGAGTACTATTGCAACCTTTTGGATCAATTAAATGTACAAATTCGAGAAAAACGTCCTGGCTTACAACACAAAAAAATAATTTTTCATCAAGACAACGCACCAGCGCACAAGAGTGTTTTAACAATGGCTAAAATCAACGAATTAAAGTACGATTTAGCTTCCAGTGACTTTTACTTGTTTCCAAATCTAAAAAAAATCCTTGCTGGCAAGCGTTTTACCTCAAATGAAGATGCAATTACAGTTGTAAACGACTATTTTGAAGACCTTGAGGAAAACTATTTTAATCAAGGGATAGAATTGCTAGAAAAGCGTTGGACTAAGTGTATTGAAGTTTCAGGAGATTATATTGAAAAATAAAAATATTTTTGAAAAACTAACTATTCTCTTTCGTTGATAGGCTATTTATTTCATTTTCATTTTATTTATTTTTTCCCCCGTTTCTTCTTTAACATTTCATTCGGCCACAGATTTCTTGAATTGATGCAGGCCAAAAATATAACGATTTGGGCCATATCCACTGGCAATGAGCCTCTAAACGGAGTCATTGGTTGGTTTTTCGTGCATTTCATGAGTTTGGGTTGGACACCACGAAATCAGGTATGTAGAAAAGTATGTTGATACAAGCACACACACAAAAGCGTTGCAGCGTTTATTAGGGTGTATGGAATGGTACATCAATGGGATTGAAATAAAAAATTCTCGAAAGTTACAAAAATCGTCAAATCGTTAGCGGGAAAATCGAAATCGGTCTGTACAATTCACCTTTGTTGGCATCCTAGTCTGGCTTCAATAGCGGGACTACCATGCCCTTTTTCCATATTTCGGAAGATGTAAGTGACTTGAGAACTTTCGTGAGATATTCAACTCTCGACTCATCCAGCTGTTTCAGCATATTTTCTCTGGAGAGAAGATCTTTTGAAGGTTTTCTTTAGAAAGACATAATTTTAAAGATCTTTCATGGAAAGAAGATCGCTTGAAGTTCTTCTATAGAAAGAAGGCCTTTTGAAGGTCTTCTATGAATACAAGATCTCTTGAATTTCTTCTTTGGACCTTTTGAAGGTCTCCTTTAGAAAGACAACCATTTGAAGGTTTTCTATGGATAGTAGACCTTTTGAAGGTCTTCCCGGCAAAGAAGGCGCTTTGAAGGTCTTCTATGGAAAGAAGGTCTTTTAGAACTCTTTTATGGAAAGAATAATTTTTAAAGGTATTGTATGGGAAGACGACCTTTTGAAAGTCACATACATTGTGAAGGTCTTCTATGGAGAGACTACCTTGTGAAGGTCTTCTATTAAAAGAGTACCTTGTGAAGGTCTTCTATGGAAAGGAGACCTTTTAAAAGACTTCTGCAGAAAGAAGGCCGGTTGAAGGTTTTCTGTGGAAGACTGACCTGTGAAGATCTTCTTTGGTAAGAAGACAATTTGAAGGTCTTCTATGGAAAAAGGGGTGTTGAAGGTCTTCTATGGAAAGAAGATCGTCTATGGATATGGTCTTCTGTCGAAAGACAATCTTTTGAAGGTCTTCTATTGAAATAAGACATTTTGAAGTTCTTCTTTGGAAAGAAGCGGGTTTCTTTGAAATATATCTTTCAGAAGGCCTTATTTGGAACGAAGACCTTTAGAAGGCTTGATTTATCTTGGCAGTTGACGTTCTTCAGCTGCGGTAGATGGGGGACGTACTCCGAGGACCGCACTCGCATGCCAGTGGTATATTTGGCATATGCGTCTGCACGTATGTGAATGCTATCCGAATCTGCTTGCTGATCTAGGCGTTTTGTTTTATATTTTTTTATACCTCTCTCCCGATCATGAAGGTCCCTCTTGACATGACTGTGGGGGAGTCCTATCA
Organism: Musca autumnalis; assembly: GCF_047663935.1. Lineage (NCBI taxonomy): Eukaryota > Metazoa > Arthropoda > Insecta > Diptera > Muscidae > Musca > Musca autumnalis. The sequence continues at coordinate 220,308,538 of NW_027411644.1, forward strand.
CCATAGGGTGATTAGGATAACTATCACGGTAACACCAATGGCATGCTGCGAGAGCATGCCATCGTGTTGCCGTATTGAAAGAATCTTCGACTCCACATGCAGATTGTTCACTGATGATATGGGGAGGCATCCTGCGGCATTCTGACAGTTTTAAATATTTTTCCATCGCGTTGCACTTATATTGGCGGAATAGGAGTTCAGGCTTTCACAAATGGCATCAGGAATGTACGGCAAGATATTACAATCATCCGCATACCTTACAAACTCAATGCAGTCTTTAGATGGTGGAATACAGGAGAGGTAAAGAGAAAACAGTTCCGTAGGTATCACCCCGCATTGCAGAACTCCCTGTTTCACTCTACGGGGCATGGAATTCTTGTTTCTGAATTCAAAGTAGGAATTGCGTGTACACATTAAATTAATAATTAATCAATCACACGACAGTGGGTTCTTCGGTACCGGTTTGACCTGAGACCGAGACTAGCATCAAACATGCTGCTACAACAACAACATATAATTAATGTTTCAATGTCTTGAAACAGCGTTTAGTGCTTGACAGTATTTAAGGCCTTTGAATAGTCGAACGCCAACACACTCTGTCCTATCGCATGGCTTGTTCCTCGACTAATATATGTGGAGATGGCGTGCAGTGCCTTTGACGTGCTGTGCTGTATACGGAACCCATGCTAATGATTTACAACTGAATAGTTATTTCTGATTTTGGGGAGGAGTAAAGCTACGGGCGACAAAACCGATATCGGTCTGTATGATTCACCTTGGCTGGCATCCTTGCCTGGCATTAGTAGTGGAACCACCCTGCCCATTTCCAAAATTTCGGGCACGATGTAGGTGGCTAGCGTCGGGTTGCGAACTGTGGTCAGATACTCGACTCACGGCGCAGCCAGCTTTTCAGCATTACCATAGCAATTCCATCCATTCTTAGGATCAGTCAACGTAAAGTCGCCAAACGTGACTGAGGTCTTTTCCTTCTTTCCTGGATTCGATAGTGACTTAACCCTTGTCCACAAATCACTTATTCCGGTTTCAATGTTGGAACTCTTCAAATGATTTAGCCACTTGTTCCGCTGGTGCTCACTGACGCAACTGTTAACTTCCAGTGTCGGCTCCCTGCCTCTGAAGTCACTGGGGTTGGCTCGGCGAAGCTTCATATGCTAATCCCTCGCTGGGAAATTTGGTCTCATTTCGGGTATTCGATCCTCAGGTATATAACGAGCGGCTTCATCAGTGATGATGTTTCGGAACGCCATCTCTGTTGCCCGAACATCAGAAGGATTGAGCAGATCTCTGAAGAGGTGATTGCTGAACTCTCTGAGGCTGGGTCATTGATTGATGAATGTGCGGCGTTCAGAGGTGATGATATCTGGTGGTCTGCTGATGGAGACAATTATGGGGAGATGGTCTGACCCAAGGGAAACGTTAAGTGATGTCATTTGTCCGATTAGGCACCGCAATTGTTACATCTGGCGAACTGTGTCACACTCCGCTAATTCTAGTAGGAGTGTTCTCATTTACAGTGCAAAACGTAGATCTATATATCTGCTCAGCCCCTCTGGTCATTGGCGAGGACCTAATGGCAGAACTCATGGTGAACATTAAAGTTCCCTAAGACCAGAGGGTTATGACATTCCAAAAGCGGGCTAATGTTGGTCCTATAACCTGGAACACAGATATTTATCGGGGAGATGTATACGTCAAGCATCTCTACCTTGGCAGTTCCACACTTGACTGCTATCCCATGTATGGGCCATTGAAAGTTTTAGCAAGGTAGGTCTGTATAGAACACACTGTGCGCATCGCCCCGTCCAAGGTATTCTTCCGACTCATAGACTCCAATATTTCCTCGATCTTACCTCGGAGTTCATTGCAATTAAATTGCTAAGAGGATGCATTTCAAGGATTGGAACATTGGCTGCTGTTGGGAGACTGCGGGGGAGTCACGTATTCTGCTGACAACAACAACTCACTGTCGTAGTCACTCACATGGACGAGTCCAGAACAACACCTGAGATGCACCCACTACCGAAATCTATTGCATCTCACTGAAGTTTGAGTGTGCTGAATGCCGATATGACAAACTGAACACAATTAAATTGGTCCTAGAGTTTCCTCCATCCAGGTATTCCTGGATATGCTGCTCCTACAACAGAAAAAACATACAAATATAAACGTATGTACACTGGGTATGTAGAAGTTTTGTGACTACTGGGATCCACAAATGCCAAATTACAGCCAGTTCGGTTAAAAATTGTAGTTAATACCGTGTATCGTGAGGAACCGTTATATGGGGGCTATATCAAAACGTGGGCCGATAAAGCCCATCTTCGAATTTAACCTACCTATGGAAAAAGTTCACTCGATTGTTATAACAACAGATGGATCGGCCTATATAAATAAGAAAATGGTTATGCCGAAGGTGGCTTATTTACATTACTTCGTAATGGGGAGTTTTGGGTCATGTGATGTCCAAGTGTTTTCTGGGTAGTAAGTTTGTATGAACAGGGAATCTCAAATGTCAAATTACAGCCAGTTCGGTTAAAAATTGTAGTTAATACTGAATATCGGGAGGTACCGTTATATGGGGGCTATATCAAAACGTGGGCCAATAAAGCCCATCTTCGAATTTGACCTACCTGTGGAAACAGTTCACTCTATTGTGAATTGTTTTTCTATAGATTGCTGTATCTATACCACCCTATTATACATTCAGCTTCTTGTTCCTTACGGGTTATTTATCTTCGTCCCAATTACATTCTTCTTGAGAAAAATGTTCCTTTCTCTTTCGCTTTTATTAATGACAATTTTCATTCTTTCATTTCATTTAGGCAATTTATTTAAATGACTACCTCGGACCAATGCTGAGGAAATCTCAATTCAAAGATGTTTTGATATTCGGCAACGATGATCAGCGTTATACATATCCAACATGGTTCGAAAGGGTAAGTTTAGTGTGGCAAATTTTCTATGGATGATTAAGATTTGAAAGGCAATTAGATATTGGATATACGTACCTATGTAGATCACCAAGTGGGTGTAGTGACCGAAGAATTTTACAAAGATATAAATAAGTTCTGTGGGAGGATATAGACACAGTTACAATTTATACTACATGGTTACATCTAATTAATTAATATTTACCTTCCTCAAATGTCATTGATGTATTTGTTACTTAACATGTTCCCCCTTTCCTTATACAGATGAATGCCACCAACCCGGAATCTCTAAAATATCTCGACGGTCTTGCTGTTCATTGGTATTGGGATGATGTCTTTGGTCCAGAATTGATTGACAACACTATGAAATTATATCCCGATAAACTACTGCTGAACACAGAATCGTGTGTTGGAGATAAGCCATGGCAAACACATGGCCCGGAGCTGGGTTCATGGGAACGTGGCGAGCAATATATCAAAGCATTTCTCCAGGATTTGCAGCATAACTTCAATGGTTGGATTGATTGGAATTTGCTGTTGGATGAAAAGGGTGGTCCAAATTATGTCAATAATTTCGTAGATGCACCAATTGTGGTGAATACCAGCAGTAAGTGAAGCAGATAACTTCGATGACTTATTTTACTTATGATATAAAATGTCAATATTTTTAGATTATTCCGAATTCTATAAACAACCAATGTTTTATAGCATTGGTCATTTCTCGAAATTTATATGGCCGGATTCGAAACGCATCGACGTGAAAGTGACAAGTCTGCAGCAATCGTTGAGCGCAGTGGGATTTCAACGTAGCGATGGTGTAATTGTTGTTGTCATATTTAATAGGCAAGTGATACATTGTTGTGTACATGGCGGGTGGTGGAGGGATGAGTATGTTTAACTCTTGGCACGCGTCTTTTGTTCAATACCCTTCCGTCTGCAGTCATGTGAATGAAATGCATATCTTGTTGATGTAATGACTGGTACTTGAAACGTTTTAGTTTTCAATTGAGACATTTTACTAACGCCTCTCTCCCTCTTAAGTAGAGGAAAATTTATGATTATGTCTTAAATTTTATACCTCGATATGTGATGATGTCTTATTTCAATTGGTGGAGTTCTAGTTGGAGAATTCATATCACTTGAGAACAAGTAATAATTGTGGTAATTTATGGGGAAGAGTGTTCGGAAACTCACGAGGGTAGGTATGGAAAGTGAGGTAACATTAATTTACCACTTCTCCGAATGTGGATTGCTTTATCCGTAAATTAGGATAGATTCATCCAGCAGTGTGGGTTGTTGTTACCTTAGCAGCAACTTTCGTTGTCCAAGGCAGTTGTTATTCTTCCGCTGCCACGGATGGTAGGTGATATCCGCTGACAATATTCATGCGATAGGCTCTTAAAGCATCAGCGACTGCATCAGTATGAATATCTTTCAAACCTTCCTGATAAGCTTGTTGACAATTTTTAGTGGTAGTATATAGAAATTGCCTTTCTGTCAGAAAGGGTCTTTAGAAACATCATTTCTTTCAGAAAGGGTCTTTAGAAACATCATTTCTTTCAGAAAGGGTCTATATAAGCTCTCTTTCTTTCAGGATGGGACTATTGAAGCACCCTGTCTTTCAGAAAGGCTCTACAGAAGATCTCTTTCTTTCAGAAAGGGACTACAGAAGCACCCTTTCTTTCAGAAAGGTTCTATAGGAGAACCATTTCTTTCAGAAAAGGTTTATAGAAGCTCTCTTTCTTTCAGGAACCATTTCTTTCAGAAAAGGTTTATAGAAGCTCTCTTTCTTTCAGGAACCATTTCTTTCAGAAAGGGTCTATAGATGCACTCTTTCTTTCAGAAAGGGTCTATAGATGCACCCTTTCTTTCAGAAACGGTCTTTAGAAGCACCCTTTCTTTCAGAAACGGTCTATATAAACTCTCGATCTTTCAGGATGGGACTACGGAAGCAGCCTTTCTTTCAGAATGGGTCCATATAAGCACCCTTTCTGAAAGAAAGGGTCTATAGAAGAACCCTTTCTTTCAGAAAAGGTCTATAGAAGCACCCTTTCTTTCTGAAAGGGTCTATAAAAGTACCCTGTCTTTCACAAATGGTCTATAGAAACACCCATTCTTTCAGAAAGGTTCTATAGAAGAACAATTTCCTTTAGAAAAGGTCTATAGAAGCACCCTTTCTTTCAGGAAGGGTCTATAGAAGCACTCTTTGTTTCAGAAAGGGTCTATAGAAGCACCCTTTGTTTCGGAAAGGGTCTATAGAAGCACCCTTTTTTCAGAAAGGGTCTATAGCATGGATAGGCAATGTGCGCTTACTGAGAGCAAGTGAGCATACATTTCAATGCATTTTACATTGAAGTTTTCGCTCACTTGCTCTCAGTAAGAGCACATTGCCTATCCATGGTCTACAGAAGCACCCTTTCTTTCAGGAAGGGAATACAGAAGCACCCTTTCTTTCAGGAAGGGAATACAGAAGCACCCTCTCCTTTAGAAAGGGTCTATATAAGAACCCTTTCTTTCAGAAAAGGTCTATAGAAGCACCCTTTTACTGAAAGGGCCTATAGAAGCACAATTTCTTTCATGAAGGGTCTATAGAAGCTCTCTTTCTTTCAGGAAGGGTCTATAGAAGCTCTCTTTCTTTCAGGAAGGGACTATAGAAGCACCCTTTCTTTCAGGAAGGGTCTATAGAAGCACCTTTTCATTCAGAAAGGGTCTATTGAAGCACCCTTTCTTTCAGGAAGGGACTACAGAAGCACCCTCTCCTTTAGAAAGGGTCTATAGAAGCACGCTTTTTCGGAAAGGGCCTATAGAAGCACAATTTCTTTCATGAAGGGTCTATAGAAGCTTTCTTTCTTTCAGGAAGGGACTATAGAAGCACCCTTTCTTTTAGAAAGGGTCTATAGAAGCACCCTTTCTTTTAGAAAGGGTCTATAGAAGCACCCGTTCTTTCCGAAAGGGTCTATACAAGCACCCGTTCTTTCCGAAAGGGTCTATAGAAGCACATTTTCTTTCTGAATTGTCTATAAAAGCACATTTTCTTTCTGAATTGTCTATAAAAGCACCCTTTCTTTCAGAAAAGGTCTATAGAAGCACCCTTTCTTTCAGAAAAGGTCTATAGAAGCACCCTTTCTCTTTGAAAGGGTCTATAGAAGCACCCTTTCTCTTTGAAAGTGTCTATAGAAGCACCCGTTCTTTCAGAAAGGGTCTATAGAAGCACCCTTTCTCTTTGAAAGCGTCTATAGAAGCACCCTTTCTCTTTGAAAGGGTCTATAGAAACACCCTTTCTCTTTGAAAGGGTCTATAGAAGCACCCTTTCTCTTTGAAAGGGTCTATAGAAGCACCCTTTCTCTTTGAAAGGGTCTATAGAAGCACCCTTTCTCTTTGAAAGGGTCTATAGAAGCACCCTTTCTCTTTGAAAGGGTCTATAGAAGCACCTTTTCTCTTTGAAAGGGTCTATTGAAGCACCCGTTCTTTCCGAAAGGGTCTATAGAAGCACATTTTCTTTCTGAAAGTATCTATAGAAGCACCCTTTCTCTTTGAAAGGGTCTATAGAAGCACCCTTTCTCTTTGAAAGGGTCTATAGAAGCACCCTTTCTCTTGGAAAGGGTCTATAGAAGCACCCTTTCTCTTTGAAAGGGTCTATAGAAGCACTCTTTCTCTTGGAAAGGGTCTATAGAAGCACTCTTTCTCTTTGAAAGGGTCTATAGAAGCACCCTTTCTCTTTGAAAGGGTCTATAGAAGCACCCTTTCTCTTTGAAAGGGTCTATAGAAGCACCCTTTCTCTTTGAAAGGGTCTATAGAAGCACCCTTTCTCTTTGAAAGGGTCTATAGAAGCACCCTTTCTCTTTGAAAGGGTCTATAGAAGCACCCTTTCTCTTTGAAAGGGTCTATAGAAGCACCCTTTCTCTTTGAAAGGGTCTATAGAAGCACCCTTTCTAACGAATCATACCCTCAGGACTTTGGGGTAGTTTGTGTCGGAACTATTGACACATTGAACTGCACTTTCAGTGGGAGCTCCGTTTCCACCGTCCATATGGTGAACAGTGTGGCTGTTGACTTAGTGGCGGATGTTTTGATATTCTTCAAGTGGAAGAACTCAACAAGATCAATGAGATAGGCGTTTAGCCTATTAACGGTGGAACCTGGCGCCATGAGCGTACAAGCATCCGCGTACGTAATTAACTCAATGTCGTCGAGAGGGCGTGGAATTGCTGAAAGGTAGATGTGAAACAGTTCCGGAGATATCACCCCTCCTCGTTTCTGAATTCCATGTATGACGGGCACAACCCAAACAGTTGGTGATCCAACGTTTCAAACAAGGCCTCGAACTGCTTAGCATGGCTGACCGTATCAAAAACTTTGGTCAGATCCAATGCTACCATAATTGTTTTGTTGCGCGGTTAGTTCTAGTTGAGACCTCGGCTATCGGGGTGTTCGATAAATTGTCGGTAAAGGTAGCCTGCGCACTTCTTCGGATCTGTCATAACTACACCGTTAAACATGACAGATGTCCGGTAATTCTTCTTACTAGCGCACAGTGGATCCACTTGTATGGAGAAAGTGGCCAAAAATATTTCCCGTGTAAATATCAAGCTAATGAGCTGGTTACAGCTTTATGTTGCTGCGAAGAGTGTTTTATGAAACCATGAGCGTAACATTCTCCCCCCTTTCCCCTCTGAAGGGGGTATACGGTAAGAATTGTTTTATGCTGTTAATACCAAATGACATGAACAAAGGTCTCGATTATCTTATGATGCAAAAATATGCTTGGGGAAACAAAACAATCTACAAAACATCATAAAATCCAACCAATTTAGCAGATTAAAAAATTCAAAATTTTTGTCTGAAAATTGGTACAATTTTTAATATAGATCTTATAGCGTTCTTCTTGGAAGTCACGTACCGCCAACGTAAGAGAAATTTGAAAGAAAATTTCTTCATCTTTCCACTGATACCAATTATGTTAGTGTACGTGGTCAGATAACAGAGTTATACGCTAATATATCCATAGAAACCCTATTCTAGGGCAGCTTTAGTCAGCGGCCCACCATTTATAGTCTGGCACTAGATGGCAGCTGATTTTAATACTGAATAATCTTAAATCCATGAGCTACTTTGGAAAATTATTCCCGAGGTGGGCACTGGTGGGCATCATGACTAAAACCTTAGGTCAAATTTAAGTATATGATCGAATTGGCATTACAAAATACACCAAGATAATATGCAGCTAACTAGAATTCCACAACACGCAAAAACACTATTTTTAATGAAAATTAAGCTATTACCTCCGCCCTCAAAATCCGCTATAATAATTTGCTATACGTATTAGTTTCGCGATATTTTGAATATATTTACTTGCACTTAAAATATAGGTTGTATTCACAACAAAAAATTATTAGTCAAATGTTCCGACTTTTAAAGCTGTTCTTAAGAAGATCGCGATCGAATGAAACAAAAATTAATATATTTTAAAAAAGGTCCATGTCATAGCTGTCAGAGTTGCCAGATGTTGTACCAAAATTTTGACATTAATTTTTTTATTTTTGGCCAATAGGTGGATCCACTGTGCAGCGTTCGATAACGCCTTAACCGTTGAAAACAATTTACCACAACCGGTTCCAATGTTGCAGCACTTCAGATGTTCTAGTCACTTTTTCCGCTTGTGTTCACCGACTAACCTATTGATTTCCATTGTCAATTACATATCTGATTCTGGGGTCGCTAGGGTTTGTACGGAGAAGCTCATCACGCTCATTCGATAATCATGTTGCCTCTGCCGAGAAATTAGGTCTTATTCGCTTGGTATTCGACCGACAGGAATATGGCGAGCGCCTGCAGTGGTGATGAGATCTCGAAAATTCTTTTCTGCTACCCGAACATCAGAGGGATTGGGGAGTTGTCTGAAGCGTTGCTTGGCGTTCAGAGGATACGAAGTCGGGTGGTCTATTTATCAAGATGAGGATAGGGCTTGCCAAGTCACATCATTCATCAGACCAGGTGAGATGATGGATATGTCAGGCGAACTATGACCTTTAATCCTGGTGGGTCCGTCCGCGTTCACGATGCAAAATGTGAATCTATCTATTTGCTCAGCCGGCTTTGCTTCTCTGTTCATTCCCTAGGATGAAATGCCGTAGCTCATGATGTGCATTGAAATCTGCTAGGACCAGCCGGTTATCACCTTCCAACAGTGGTCTGATGTCCAAGGTGGTTAATAAAATAAAATCACATTTTTCGCCCCAACTTATTATTCGACCCTCCTCTTCTCATGTTAAGTGCACCCGTTTATGATGGGTAGGGTGACATGTCTCTTTAAATCTCAACTAAAAATTGTTAATAGTTTTTATAGTTTATTTTCCGCTTGATACACTTGAGAGTACTCAATGCTGGTGCATCTGTTCTGCTCGACATTAACAACAATGTTTTAAATGGTACACATATCCCATATACATACGGATGTATGTTATTATATTTTTGTACATAAGAATGTCTGTGCATTTGCATTTCTCTTAACCGCTACTACTCGAGATTAATGCCATTTAATTTCTCTCTGTTTTTCAGTGCATCAATTCCCCAGGATATTACCCTAAATGATGGCATTCGTGGCACCACCATTGTTAATGTACCTCCTCGATCAATTCATACAATGTTGTACAAGTGATTTGGGGATGAATGATTGAGGATATGAGCAAAGAGTGAATTGTGTGTGGGGAAATGCACTCAAACCATTTTGAGTGACTTTTGAGGAAATATTTTATAAATAATAAAGTTGTTTTTGTTTTATATTTATATACATACATACATTTTTTTGGAACGGATTATAATAACTTAGATGATCTATAGGAGATATGACCATTTAAAATTTGTAAATGTCTTGTGCAGTGCGATTTTTTGGCCACAACCTCTAGACAACATAGGGATCTTCTGTATTCTTGACATTTGTGAAAGGTTAAACTGCAATTTAGTCAATCATACTCCGTTACTTCGCGCTATGAATATGCACTGAATGCCACTGAATCTCCAGGTCGACGTTAGAACAGTTCTGACCACAAACTATCCCCTTCGTCTTTAAGATCAGATTCGATAGCATGTTTAGGTCGTCGGCGCATGCCATAGCTATAGGCGGCAAATGTAGGAGTAGGTCCAAAGACCTCATGTCCCTAGCCGACATCAGTTGGACATAAAGAAACCTTGTTGAGTACCTATAACGCGATAGGTCTGTCTGTGGTAAGTCTGTGATAAGCCAGTTTGGTCCTTGAAATAAGTATAACGCAACGAAAGTGTATTAGATCTGTCAGAACGCTGCCCTGTGAACTATAACAAGGACAATTTACCATTTCAGTGGACCATTTACATGATGGCATGAATATGCATTCGGTACGTCAGCATAATTATATGCTTTCCTTACAGCACCTGCTTGAGTGTTATTGCAGGAGTAATCCTAATTATATTATGGTGGATAGGACAATCCCCCGCTCCCAACGATTCTGAAAATCAATAATTCTATCTAGCAGGAATCAATAGAATTCATCTAGTTTCAGTCTGTGAAGGCATAAATAATTATGCAGTGAATCCCGTCCATCAGCAGCGGTTGCATCTTTGGATTCACATATTGAATTAGGTTCGAATTAAACATATTATATCGCATACTCTTACGTCAACAACAACAATATACTGACATATACATATGTTCTCATAACATCCCCGAAGGTACAAGGTAGACTTCTCTCATATCAGTGTGTACATGCGATTCATAATGGCTCACTGATATGGGGCCTACTTTTTATCGTCGAGTACGAACAACATGTCTTTCGACACCACTTGTAGAGACATTTTTCATGGCTGAAATACTTAGGAAATAAATGCAAGCCCACATTACGCTAAGGAAATTTGCGAAAATGTTGACGTTCTGGTTATGGATTGAACCACACAACTTCTGAGTGCACGGCGTACGTGCTTACCATTGCACCACGGTGACTACTGATACATTAGAATCCCTAATACATCCATCACTCATTCGTATGCCTACACAGCATGCACACAAATCATACCCACGGTGCTCTTGAATCAACTTTAAATGGAAGGCGTTTACACCTGAGAAGTTTTTGCGGATTCATGTTTTGTGGTATTCGGTCCTCGGAAACGACCAGATAAGTATAGTGTGGCTGAGCAGATTAATGGCTATAATTTTTGTGCGGTCAATGGAGACGCCCCTACCAGAATTAGCGGAGAGGGTCACAGTTCGCCAGACATAGTAATCGTGTCACCTGATCTGACTAATGTCGTCACCTTGCTACCCATCCTTTCTCTTGGGTCAGACCATCTCCCCATAATTGTCTCCATCAACCGACCGTCCGATTTCATTATTTTTGAATGCCCCAATTTCGTAAATCGTGGGAAAGCTATTTGGTCAAGTTTCAGAGAGTTCACTAGTCACCGCTTCAGAGATCTGCCCAATCCTTCTGATGTTCGGGTATGGGAAAGGACGTTACGAGACATAATCACTGCTGCAGGCACACGCGCATATACCTGCTGGTCGAATACCCGAAGTGAGACTAAACTTTCCAGCATGTGCGAGGCTAACATGAGGCTAACAAATGAGCGTTATGAGCTTCGTCGCGGCAACCCCAGTGACTCCAGAGTCACTGAGCTGCCACTGGAAGTTAACAAGTTGGTCGGTGAGCAACTGAAGAGTTGCACCTTTGGAGGCGGAATATATGAATTATGGGCAACGGTTAAATCACTCTCGAAACCTGGAACCTCAGTCACCTTTGACGACGTTACGCTGACTGATCCGATGATGTGCCAAAGTTATTTATAGACAGTTTTTTGAGCACCCCGGGACTGACAGGGTGAAGAGAAGAGTACTGCGTCGCATTAGATCTCTTCCTGTCGAGGATGGACCACCGCAATTTACCACCACAATCATCCAAAGCGTTGGATCTTGATGGAATCTCGATGGTAATGCTGAAACAGCTGAATTTGCCTGGAGTGGAGTATCTCACTAAAGTTCTCAACCTGTCGCTAGCTACCCACATCGTTCCTGAAGTCTGGAAAATGGGCAGGGTGGTCCCGCTACTTAATGCAGGCAAGGATGTCAGCAAAGGTGATTCGTACAGGACGGCGTAGGAAAGACCCTTGAGACTTTAGTCCTCCCCAGCGTCAGAAACAGCTATCCAGTTGCCGATCATCAACATGGATTCCGTAACAGCGTCGCACGCCTTCTCCACACATATAAGTTGGGGGTTCAACTAGAGCATGCCGTGTGACAGAACAGTGACGGTGGCGCTTGACTTATCAACAGCCTTTTATATTGTCAAGCTTTCCTAGCACTACTGTCAGGGATCGGAGACGCCGTGCAAAACATCGGCCCAGCATGCGGCATAGGCCCGCACGGCACAATGCACCTACCAAACCTACTCAACTAACTCCAGTAGAACTGTCGTTATATCCCATCGAAGCAGCCACATTAATAGATCTGGAGATATATCCAGAGCCAGATTAAGCAGAACAAGCATAAAAGTATCAGTCGGCTTTGCCGACAGAGAAATCGCCTTAGCCTATGTGAATCTAAACTTCCATCTACAGAGATATCGAATGTCTTTTCAGAATTTTGTGGTCCTTTTTAGACATTTGAACTTGCCGACAAAAATGTGGATTAGGATTAAAGTTCAAAAGTGTTGCGGAGGAGGTACTTAAAGATATGTACCGACATAGTCCATAATGGATCTTACTTTGGGAGTCATATGGTTTCGATATATATCACGCCATTTCAGTGGTCATCTTATAAAGGAACCATGGACTTGTCCACGCAAAACATAATATCGCTGTAAACAGGACCACAACGAACAGCAACGGTATACATTTCCAAAGGATCTTCGAACAGACCCTGAACTGCACTTAGACACAAATGTTGAACTTTTGTGGGGGTACCCTAAGGAGAAGACCGATGTGGGCCATTTTAGAAGTTAAACTAAATTTGGACAAAATATTAGGAGATTCGACTGAACTAAACTGAAACTAAGTTTGGACAAAATATGACGAAGCCCGAATTTTGGACCAAATGCATTGATCTTTTCGAGAGTTATCGTGCGCTCCAGACAGCAGGACAGACAGACGGACATGGCTAGGTCGACTCCAAAGTGTCTGAAACACATTTCGTCAAAACATACTTGGGGTCTAAAACCATTATTTCGATGAGGCACATTTTCATCGTATCAAAGTGTGTATACCCTCTTTAGCCTAAAGGCGAGGGTATAAAAAACAAAAATGGAATAATGTATTCCATTTTTCCAGAGAACCTTCTAGACGACACTTAGTAGGTCATATCTACACTAGGGATACGCATTGGAATGCAATAATCGGTTTTTCGGTTATACGGTTTTCGAAAAAAAAAACTTAAAACTCGATTTTCGGTTAGTCGATTATTTGAGAGTGTACTAAAAGTCGACTTAAACGCCGAAAACCATTTTCGTTGATGCGATTCGTGGTTTTAGCACACCCAATAGTCAACTACGACTAATAGTCGTCCGCGATTAATAGTCGACTACGAATAATAGTTGACACCGTTATTCGAAATTCGGTTAAGAATAATCGATTATCCGGTTTTCGCAAAGTCAATAGTCGACTACGACTTTTAGAAATGTTGCGGCTTATAATTGATTAATCGATTATCGATCGAAATCGATTCTACGTATCCTTACTCTACACTAAAGACTCTTAGTAAGTTTTATCTCTTAGAAGGCGTTCTATCTATAGAAGACGATGGGAGGTTTTCTATCAATAGAATTCACTTCGGAGACCTTGTTTTTGAAAAACAGCCTTAGGAGGTGTTATACATATCTAAAGAAGATCTTTCGAGTTATTGAATACCATTAAAAGCCTTCTACCTGCAAAAGGTCGTTAGATGATGCTCAAGAAAGATATTTCGCTTATATTATGAGAGTTTCAATAAAGTTGAGATAGTTCAACTTGGTTTATAATTGAAATTTGTCTTCAAATGACCATTTTTTCGGTCTTGGACCATTCTGCCTATATCAGTAATATATTTCCGTATATACATATATATTTATAAATATGTTACTGCACACTATCCATCACACATCCCAACCTTCAATTATGCATTTTTGGTGAACTTTTTTTATGGGGCGACCGGAATTTTGTAAAATTTCCATTTCACTGACAGCCTCATAAAAATCTATTTTAATTTAAATTCCAAAATTTGTTGGCAAATAAACAAAAATTATTTCTTGGCATTAGGATTATGATGGCATGCCACAATTGACATAATTTGTAACAAAAAAACATAATTCGGTAATAAAACGCACGCATCCATTCAAATATTAGGATGCATTTAGTTTTTAAAATACAAAAAATGATTTTAAAAACAAAAAATAGTATTTAATTATAAAGCAAGAAAAATACATTCATACATATGTAGGTAAATATGAATGTGTGGGCTCCACAATTGTTGGAAATCAAGAACGAGAGAAACATTTCCATGTAGTTGTGTGTGTGTGTAAATGCATCGGAACATCTCACAAAAAAATGAAAACTAAAAACATTGTTCTGCATTATTAAAAATTGTAAATTTATTAAACATTTTTCATAATTTCGTTACACACGACTGACAGTTGTCACTCAGCGTAATCCTTCGTGTATTTATGATCGGTTCCCATCCGGAGTAGTTCATCCAGTTTTTGTGTTCATCGCAATGATCATCATAACGACGAGGCGCATCGCATCATTCTCAATGAATGAAAACACTCAAAAATGTATTCGAAAAAGAAGCATGTAAGGGGATAGATTGCAATGCCTCTCTTGCTTGTACTTCGAAATACCCACAAAAAAGGGAATTTCTCGTCCATATCCATTTGTTGGTGTAAAAAAACATGAAATGCTTAAGTGACTTTTCATTGTAAACACATGAAATTTGTTTACAAGCACACACCCGCCTCCACACAAATTCATTGTGGTACTTGCATTGTGGGTCTTGGGAATTTGTTTGTGTGAACTTTGCGAAGAGTTTGGACTATTGATTGGGGGATTACTAAGCAGATCCTCAAAGATGAATCCCTATAGGGTCCTCTATTCATAGAATACATCCTAAAGGTCTTTCTGTAATTTGAATGTTATTCTATAGATAGAAGACCACCTAAAGCTCTCCTTCAGAAGAAATATCCCCTAAAATAGGAAACCTTCTAACGGACTTCTATGGCTAAAAAATCTTTTAAGACTGTGTTCCAGAGTTGGACAATCTCGTTAATCGTTCACTGTCCTCCTTCAAAAACGTATGAGTAATGTTATACATTCAAACTACCGGAGTCCATTGAACGAGATAGTGAATCGGATCGTTCAATTGAACGAGATTGGCATAACTCTACTGTGGTCTTTTATAGATAAAAGATCGCCCACTGTTCTTCTATAGAAATAATAAATCATAAGGGCTTTTATAAATAGAAAACCTCCTTTCAGACAAGTTGGCTCAGAGTTATGAACGACTTTTACAGAGTCAGGGAAAAAAAGAATCAGTTGATTCCCTTATGTAGTTAGTTAATGACAGTGACTGTGTTTGGGAAGATACAGAAAGCTGGAAGCCGTACTAGTTGCTGTGATTCCATGTGGGATGTCATCTTCTGCACTACCTCCATGAATTTTAACAGAATACTGAGTCGAGTCGACTTAGTCTAAAAGCATACTTATCATCATGTTTGCTACATACCTAACCAGGAAAGCCTACTTAATAAAATTCTCTCTCTTCCACTGGAGAATCATCTATAAATGTTTATACTAGGAGAGTAACATAGATTTTAGAAATACTAGGAGAACAGATTTGCACAAATTCAGATCGCTAGTGGCTACTGGGCAGAGCGACTATATGCTATGAGGTCTCCTGTCCAATCAACTACCATGGGAAAAATAACTAGCTATTTTCCGCAAAGCAGCTAGGAAATCATCCAAAAGACCTAGTTGGGATGCCTACAAGGATAATTTCAATAAACCTAAGGGTAAAGTCGAGAAAACTTAGCAGAAGTCGACTGGATGTAGACGATTTTAATGTTAGAATATCCGCAGGAAAAAGAGAGAAACTCTTGAAACTCCAAGTGCCAAATTGGAGCCAATTTGGGAGGAAAATTTAGGTAAAATCCTCAAAATACCTTAAATCAGGAGGTACCGTTGTATGGCGGCTATACCAAAATATGGACCTATCTTGACAATTTTTAGTGGAGAAGTTTCTAGTCAGTTAAGAACCTCAAATTTCAAATTTCAGCTTGTTCGGTCTTAAAATGTAGATAAAATCCTCAAAATACCTTAAATCGGGTGGTACCGTTATATGGGTGCTATACCAAAACGTTAACTTATATAGCCCATCTTCGAACTTGACCTGCCTATGGAAAAAAACGCTCGGGGGCAAAGTTTTAGCGTTCTATCTCAATTATTGCGGACGCTAGAGTGATTACAACAGACGGGCGGAAAGACGAACATGGCTAAATCGTCATAGAATTGTATCCTGATCAAGAATATATATATACTTTATAGGGTTGCAAATGATAAGTTCGATGTGTTACAAAAAGAAAAACAAACTTAATATACCCTCCATACTATGGTGGAGGGTATAAAAAATCGCAGAGACCGGTCCGTCAAAGTGAAGACCTGTGTTGACTATGTTTGAGGGAGAGGTTGTGCTACCACTGCACAGTGGTCGCTGCCATTGGCCAAAATTAAAAAATGCAAGTCGAATTTTTGGTACTAAATGTTAAATTTCTCTAAAATAAATTTGTTATGGATTACTTCTTACTGTACTCTTTGAAAATAGCATCAAAAAAGAGAAATTTTAACAGGTTGGATTTCGAGGCGAATTCAGTACAAAATTTAAGTCAAAGTAAAATATTAATATGAAACTAAATGAACTCTATATTGACCATACTTAATTCGAATACTGAAAATAAATGTATTAACTTAATTTTTATGCAATTTTGTGTTTGTTTGGGATTAATTATTGAATACGTGTGCTGACTGACGGACGTTTGTAATGTCATTTCTTCAGAATAATTAAATTTCATGTAAAGTTTTTGTTATGTTCCCCCTCTTTCCCCGCAATAATTTTTTTTAGAAGATACTTAGTAGGCTTTGGATTCTATTTGCAAAATATCAGCTGCGTCTTTCCGCGACTTTGGAACTTGTTCCCAAAATACTAAGGGTACCTTTCAGGGTGTTTTTGTCATTTTGCAGGTGCAGGTGATACATTTCACCTTTTTAAATATATAGAAGAGACACTGTGCGGTTCAGTTATATGAAGGATACGCCAAAATGTGGTCCTCAATGTAAAATTTGGAAAATTTAGCCAATTTGATTGATTATTACGGTTAGAACCCTAAAAATACCAAATATTGGGCGGTACCGATTTAAGGGGGAAACATCAAAGGGTCGACCTACATTAATCGACAATTTTCTGGGGGGTAGCCTACCTCAAGGAAAAATTTACTGGCATTTCGGTCATTTCGAATTAATAATTTATTTAAAACCCTCAAAATTCCGAAAATCGTTCGGTACCATTATGTGGGCACCCTATCAAAACGTGGACCCAATTCAACAAATTTTTGCAAGAAGGTTTTCTAACACTAGGGAATATCGATAGCCAAATTTCAGCCCATTTCATTGAAAGATGTGGTCAAGACCCCCCAAAATGCCAGAAATCAGGGGGTACCGGCTATACCTAAAGTTGGACCTATCTTGATTTTTTTTGCTCCTTTTTATTTGTGTTGCTAAACTAGCCTTTGCTTCGTATTGATATCTGCACAGGAAGTATTTTTGGCCGCTCTTCCCATAAAAGTTCGACCACAGTGCACTGGGAAACTCAAATATCAAATTACAGGTAGTTCGGTCAGAAAAACGTATCTAAAAGTCTCGAAATACAGAAAATCGGAAGGTACTTTATATATGGGGCCTGTACCAAAGCATAGGTCCATATTGACAATTTTTGGAGAAGAAGTGTTGTCACCACTAAGAACCTCTAAGGTCGAATTACATCTATATATATATATACACGGTGCTCTTGAATCAAATTTAAATGGAAGAAGCTTACACCTGGGAAATTTTCGCGTATTCTGATACTATAATGTTCATAGATGAGAAAAATCAAAAAACAAAAAAAAAATCGCCGGAGCGCTTTTTAAATAAATCGCGATTCAAGTTGACATTTTTAGGGGTTGTTTAGGTTTTCACGATTTTGCTTAGAAACCGCAAGTCCTATCTATATATATACTCAGAAAATGTCGCCAACATTACTGAGGGGTACTTTGCCAACGTTGAAAATTTTGATGTTTGCCTGACCGGGGAATCGAACCCACGACCTTCAGCGTGCAAGGCGGGTGTGCATACCATTGCACCACGTTGGCACCCGTCAAATTACATCTAGTTTGGTCAAATGTTAGTAAAATACAAAAAATCGGGAGTTCTTTTTATATGGGGGCTATACCAAAACAGGGACTTATGTTTACAATTTTCATTGAGAAGTTGTGTGACCACTGGGAACCTCAAGTGTCAAATAACTAGTAGTTGTGGCAAAGAGTGTAGAAAAAATCGTCAAAATACCGAAAGTCGGCAGGTACCATTATATGGGGGCTATTCCATAACATGGACCTACATATGTTGAAAATTTTTGATGAAGAAGTTTTGTGACCCTGGCGAACCTCAAATATCAAATTATTGGGAGTCCAATCAAAAAATGTGGCTAAAATCCTCAAAATGCTGAAAATAAGGAGGTGCCGTTATTTTGGGGCCTGTACCAAAACTTGGACGTATGTTGTCAATTGTTGGTGGAGAAGTTTCGGGACTGCAGCGTACCACAAATGTCAAATTACAGCTAGTTTGGTTAAAAATACCGAAAATCTGAGGGTACCGTGATATCGGGGCTATACCAAAACATGGATCTATGTTCACAATTTTTGGTGGAGAAGTTTCGTGACATCAGGGAAACTCAAATGTCAAATTACAGCCTGTTTGTAGCTAAAATCCTCAAAATACCGAAAATATGTAGGCAAAGAAATACTCAATTCCTTTAATATTGCTCCGAATAGAAAAAATATTTTTTCTTGAAAATTTTCTGTATTAAACTGCGATCAATTATAGTTTTATTTGGTAGAGGGATTCGAATAATTACTATTTTTTCTGTTTCTGTATGTCGAAACGAAAATGTGTGCGAATGAAACACACCCAAACTTTAGTTTTCGAAATATTATGACTCTTGCTTTTGCTTCAAAACAAAAACTAATTTTAAAACATACACACGAGTTTGGTAGTATTTCATTCGCACACAGAAACAGACTGTTAATTTTCCAAAATTTGGCAATACAATTGCGTATTGTGGGAAACATTTATTATTTTACAAAAAAAAGAGCGGTGTTAAGTTCGGCCAGGCCGAACTTGTTACACCCTCCACCACGAGTTTTCTTGAAGTAAAATGGAACAATTAGTTTCCTTTCATTTATGAAGAAGGCTAAATACCCAATTTCAGCAAGTTCGGTAAAATAATATGGATAACTTTGAAAATACCGAAATTCGGGAGGTACCGTTCCATGGGGGCTATATACAATTTTTTGCCGAAAGTTTTTAGACTAAAAGAAGACTAAGTACTAAATTTCCGATATTTCGGTAAAACCTTCAAAATACCGAAAATCAAGAGGACCTCTACCAATAACTCTCTTCAGGAATGTTTTATAACCCCATGGGAGACTAAATAACAAATGTCAGTCTTTCGGTGGGATATTGACGTCACAACTTTCAGAATTGGGGAAATCGGACGATACCGTTCTATGGGGGGCTATATCGAAACGTGGACATATACACCGAATTTCAGTCAGAAAGGCTTTTACCCCCAACAAAGACTAAATACCAAATTTCAGCCATTTCGGTGAGTTGCTGTGGCCACAACCTTCAAGATACCGGAATTCGAGAGATACCGTTCTATCGGGGCTGTATGTACCCACAAGTTTCAGGTGGAAAGAAGACTAAATACAGACATTTTTGCAATTTGGTCTGATAATGAGGCTATACCTTCAAAATACCGAAAATCGGGTGGTACGGTTCCATGGGGGCTATATGAAGGCGTTGACATATACCCAAATGAAGATCAAATACCACAACCATAAAAATACCTGGAATAGGGAGCTACTGCTCTATGAGGGCTATATGAAGGCGTAGACCTGTACCGACAGGTTTCTGGGGTAATGTTTTATACCCCCATCGAAGGCTAAATATCAAATTTCAGCTATTTCTGAGGAATATTGAGGTCAAAACCTTCAAAACACCGAAAATCGGGAAGTACGTTCTATGAGGGCTATATGAAGGCGTGGACCTATATCGACAAATTTGATATGGAACGCTTAATACCCCAAACGAAGATCAAATACCAAATTTCGGTCATTTCGGTGGATTATTGTGGCCAACCTTCAAAATACCGAAAATCGGGAGGTACCGTTCTATAGGCGCTATATGAAGCCGTGGACCTGTACTGGCAAGTTTCTGAGGGAATGTTTTATACCCCCATCAAAGACTAAATATCAAATTTCAGTCATTTCTTAGGAATATAGAGCCCACAAGCATCAAAATACCGAAAATCGGGAGATACCGTTCTATGGGGGCTATATGAAGGCGTGGACCTATACCGACAAATTTCTGGGCGTATGTTTTGTACCCTGAACGAAGACTAAGTACCAAATTTCAGCCATTACTGCGTGATAATGAGGCTAAAACCTTCAAAATATCGAAAATCGGGTGGTACCGTTCTATGGAGGCTATCTCAAAACGTGGGCTGATATAGCCCATTTGCAATATCAAACATCCGAGGAGTAATAGAAACTTTTATACCAAATTACAAAGCTCTATTTTTAAAATTGCGAGCTGTATCTTGATTTCAACAGACGGGCGGACAGACGGACATGGTTATATCGACTTAGAAATTTACCCTGATCAAGAATATGCGAGTATCGAAACTATAGTATTCCCTGCCTTACCCCTGGGCGAACAATGCCAAATCTTTTCCACTAATAAACTAGTTGTTTTAAAATATTAAAACAACAACAATGGGATTAAGCCAGACTATTTAAAAAAAAAAACAAAATTGCAAACGCTATCCCAAAAAAACGCCACAATGTTTATAACTGATCAAGAATATATATACTTTATAGGGTCTTCGATGAATATTTCGTTGTGTTACAAACGGAATGACAAATTTAATTAAACCCTCCATATTATGGTGGATGGTATAAAAAAATGAAAAATAACTTTCCATAGATTAAAAAGAATAACCTCTAGTGACTTTCCTTTCAATTCATTAGAATTTTTGTTGCTTGATGTACATATTTATGAACTTTATGCCATAATTATACTAAACAACACAATATATAAACTCTGTTTTCTACTAATACCGTAAAAAGATATTTTATTTTGAAGCTAGATTCGGTAACATTTTCGTTATCATATTTGCATTTTCCTACCCTCGTGTTTTCTTCTTGCTTCCAGTTTGTGAGTGCCCACAAAAACTGATGCTGGTGATGCGACGTGTTAAAGTGTCACGCAAAATTAAATTTTTAAAATAAATTTCCCGTCGGTGTCTTCTGGAGTTGATCAAGCGAATAGTGAGCCCAAACATCAGCGCAACTGAAAAAAGAGTAGCTAACTAAACATTGGGCGTTCAATTGATACTTCAATTGCTGTTACCGCTCCCAAATATACATACATAACTATCTCAATTGTTGTGTAACAAGTTACACGTTGTTGTATCGGTTATGCACCGAGGAGGATCATATATCCTTTGTGATGTTGTAGTCGTGGCTATTGAAGAGAAAAAACTGTTGTTATTGTGTAATTTGAGTTTTATTTTATAGACAACATACAATTACTGGGGAACGAACAGTCGTAGGAGGAAGAGAACAAATTTATGTGTTTCCTCAGGAATATGTTTTTTTATTTTGTTTGAACGCCTGACTAGTTCGACTTCCTTTAATTTGTCGTTTAAGGAGACAATTTAAAGGACCATTGGGAATAGATGATTTAAAATGTTAACAGCTGCAAATCAATTCTTGTGAAAATCATTTGTTTTCCGGCGGCGATTACAAATTGTTACAAAACGCCTGAATAAAAAAAATTGTGAGTTTGACAATGAAGATATTTACTTACTTAGTTGGTCCCTACAGAACATTTGTCCCATAAACCGAACTAAGAAAATATTTCCTCTCTATTGTTTCTTTACTTTTCCAATTTGGAAAACCGAGTTTTTCAATATCGTCTTTCACTCCATCGAAGCCTTGGCCTGCCAGTTCTTCGTGTTCTTCTTCGGCCCGTATTTAAACGCCTTTTTAGAGGGTTCATCATCGCTCATTCTTATGATATGGCCTAGCCAACGCAATCGTTGTGTCTCCATACGTATAACTATACTGATGTCGTTGTATGGCCAATACAGCTCGTGGTTCATACGACGTCGATATTCACCATCAAAGCATATTGGCCCGTAGATTATTCGAAGAATTTGTCTCTCAAACACACCAAGCCTTATCTGCTTGCGCAAGTACTCAGGCTTCGGAACCATACATTAGCAAGTGTAGTATCAGTGTTTTGTAAAGTGATATTTTGTTTAACGAGATGTGACTTTGTTTTTCAACTGCTTGCCAATGTAGAATCTGTGGGTCAACACAATTCTTCTTCTAATTTCACAACTTATGTCGTTTGATGTGTTTATGGTGGTACCGAGGTAGACAAAGTCTTAAACTAACTCAAAATTATACTTACCACTTCCACAGTTGGTCCTAGTTCTGAGGATGTATTGCGCGTCGATACCATACACTTGGTCTTGCCTGACCCACCTCAAACTTCTAAGAGGTATCAGTTACTTCTTTTACTGATCGCCCATGATGTCAATATCATCAGCATAAGCAAGTAACATGTAGCTATTTGTGTATATTTCTTTTGACGATTGCATCTCTTATAACCTTTTCCAGCAGGGAGTTGAAGATATTACACGAAAGGCTGTCTCCTTGCCTGAAACCTCTATTTTAACTGAAGGCCCGTTATAAGTTAAAGTCATCGTACAAAGCCGAAAGAGGTTTGTGGGAATACCAAATTCAGGCATGGCTTTAAATACCTTTGAACGTATCTGGTCTATGTTGGATTTTCCGGGTCTAAAGCCAAACTGATATGGCCCAATTGTTTTGTTGACGTATATACATATGACACACTATCTCATAACCAATAGAAAACTGACTTATGTCCCTATGATGCCTAGGTTTCAATCATCGGGTTAGGGATATCGAACGGGTCAGGTTTTCAAAAATCACGCGATTAGGGATTTTGAAATTCCTTATCCCGATTTTTCGGGATTTTTGGGGTCAATTTCCGTACTGCGGGATTTGTCGGGACTTGCCGACGTTGCAACTGATTGTAGAATCGCCCAAAATGCCACATTTTTCTCTTTGGTAGCAGCATGACACTTCTGGTCATACCATGGTTTCCTTCGTTGAGGTCTCTGGCATCCAAGTATGGACTTTCCGGCTATTTAAAATTATACCACATTTCCAAGCAATGGCGACGGGACTAGAAATTGAGTATGATCGAATTGGTCGTGCAAACCCGGAAGACCCAACAGTTACAACTTTTTAACGCCTAGTCTGAAATGCGTGTCTTACGACACCACTTGTACAGAACTTTTCATGGCTGAAATACTTTGAAAATGTAAGCCAACATTACACTGAGGGGATTTGCCAGGAATTGAACTGCAGATCTTTTGAGTGCGTGGCGGACGTGCTTAGCACTACACCAAGGTGCCACCCAGTTCTTGATAACCTTTATATATTAAAGACCCTTTTAAACATATATCCATATGTATATGAGGGCCATGTAGGACTATTTAAAGACTTCTTTCTATTTTTAGAAGTCCTTGTAAAGTCTTCTGTCTATAGTAGACCCCCTTAGGACTTCCATGTATAGGAAGCCTTTTAGAGTCAACTGTCTATAGGATTTCTTTATACATAATCGAGACCTTTTGAAGTATTTTACCTTTAGGATATATCTTAAGATATTTTATCTATTGGATACCTCTTGAGATTTTCTAATAAAAGGGGATGTCTTGGGGTAGTATATCTATAAGAGTCTATAGAAAAAATCGACTCAGACCCCTGATTATGGTTTTTTCTATAGGAACAAATCTTCTCCGACACCTGAGGACGGTTTTTCCTATATACAAAATCTCCTCAGACCCCTGAAGATGGTTTTTTTCTATAGGAAAATCTCCTCAGACCCCTTAGGATGGTTTCTCATACCCCTGAAAATGGTTTTTCTATAAAAAAATATCCTCAGACCCCTGAGGATGGTTTTTTTCTATAGAAAAAATCTCCTCAGACCCTTTAGGATGGTTTTTTCTATAAAAAAATCTCCTCATACCCCTGAGGATGGTTTTTCTATAGAAAAATCTCCTCAGGCCCCTGAGGATGATTGTTTTGCCATAGAAAAATTCTCCTCAGACCCCTTACGGTGGTTTTTTCTGTAGAAAATATCTCCTCGGACCCCCGAATATTGTTTATTCTATAGAAAATTCAAACCCCCCGAGGATGGGTTTTACTATAGAAAACATTTCGTCAGACCCCCTGAGGATGGTTTTTTCTATAGAAAACATCTCCTCAGGATAGTTTTTTTCTATAGAAAACATCTCCTCAGACCTCCTGAGGATGGTTTTTTCTATTAAAAATCTCTTTATATCACTGAGGATGGTTTTTCTCTATAGAAAACATCTACTCAGACCCCCGAAGTTGGTTTTTTCTATAGAAAGTATTTCCTCCGACCACCTGAGTATGTTTTTTTCTATAAGAAATCTCCTAAGACCCCTGAGGATTGTTTTTTCTATAGAAAAAAATCTCCTCAGACCCCTGAGGATGGTTTTTTCTATAGAAAAAATCTCCTCAGACACCTGAGGATGGTTTTTTCTATAGAAAAAATCTGCTCAGACCCCTGAGGATGGTTTTTTCTATAGAAAAAATCTGCTCAGACCCCTGAGGATGTTTTTTCCAATAGAAAAAATCTCTTCAGAACCCTCGGGATGGTTTTTTTATAGAAAAAAATCTCTTCGGCCCCTGAGAATTGTTTTTTCTATAGAAAGCATTTCCTCCGACCACCTGAGTATGTTTTTTTTCTATAGGAAAAATCTCTTCTGACCCCTGAGGATGGTTTTTCTCTATAGAAAACATCTACTCAGACCCCCGAAGTTGGTTTTTTCTATAGAAAGTATTTCCTCCGACCACCTGAGTATGTTTTTTTCTATAGGAAAAATCTCTTCAGACCCCTGAGGATGGTTTTTTTCAATAGAAAAATCTCCTCATACCCCTGAAGGTGGTTTTTTCAATAGAAATAATCTCTTCAGACCCCTGATGATGGTTTTTCTATAGAAAGCATATCCTCCTACCGCTTGAGGATAGTTTTTTCTATCGAAAAAATCACTTCAGACCTCCTGAGGATGGTTTCCTCTATAAAAATCTAATCATATCACTCAGTAGGTTTATTTCTATAAGAAATCTCCTTAGACCCCTGAGGATTGTTTTTTTCTGTAGAAAAAATCTCCTCGGACCCCCGAATATTGTTTTTTCTATAGGAAACATTTCCTCAAATCCCCGAGGATGGGTTTTACTATAGAAAACATTTCGTCAGACCTCCTGAGGATGTTTTTTTTCTATAAAAAAGTCTCTTCAGACCCCTGAAGATGTTTTTTTCTATAGAAAGCATTTCCTTCGACAACCTGAGGATAGTTTTTTCTATAGAAAACATCTCCTCAGACCTCCTGAGGATGTTTTTTTCTATAAAAAATCTCTTCATATCACTGAGGAGGTTTTTTTTCTATAAGAAATCTCCTAAGACCCCTAGGGATTGTTTTCTCTATACAAAAAAATCTCCTCAGACCCCTGAGGATGGTTTCTTCAATAGAAAAATCTCTTCAGACCCCTGAGGATGGTTTTTCAATAGAAAAAATTCCCCAGACCCCTGAGGATGGCTTTTTCAATAGAAAAAATCTGCTCAGACCCCTGAGGATGGGTTTTCCAATAGAACAAATCTTCTCAGACCCCTGAGGATGGCTTTTTTCTATAGAAAAAATCTCCTCAGACCCCTGAGGATGGTTTTTTTCTATAGAAAAAATCTCTTCAGACCCCTGAGGATGGTTTTTTTCTATAGAAAAAATCTCCTCAGACCCCTGAGGATGGTTTTTTTCTATAGAAAAAATCTCCTCAGACCCCTGAGGATGGTTTTTTTCTATAGAAAAAATCTCCTCAGACCCCTGAGGATGGTTTTTTCTATAGAAAAAATCTCCTCAGACCCCTGAGGATGGTTTTTTTCTATAGAAAAAATCTCCTCAGACCCCTGAGGATGGTTTTTTTCTATAGAAAAAATCTCCTCAGACCCCTGAGGATGGTTTTTTTCGATAGAAAAAATCTCCTCAGACCCCTGAGGATGGTTTTTTTCTATAGAAAAAATCTCCTCAGACCCCTGAGGATGGTTTTTTTCTATAGAAAAAATCTCCTCAGACCCCTGAGGATGGTTTTTTCTATAGAAAAAATCTCCTCAGACACCTGAGGATGGTTTTTTCTATAGAAAAAATCTCCTCAGACACCTGAGGATGGTTTTTTCTATAGAAAAAATCTCCTCAGACACCTGAGGATGGTTTTTTCTATAGAAAAAATCTCCTCAGACACCTGAGGATGGTTTTTTCTATAGAAAAAATCTCCTCAGACACCTGAGGATGGTTTTTTCTATAGAAGAAATCTCCTCAGACCCCTGAGGATGGTTTTTTCTATAGAAAAAATCTCTCAGACCCCTGAGGATGGTTTTTTCCATAGAAAAAATCTCCTCAGACCCCTGAGGATGGTTTTTTCTATAGAAAAAATCTCCTCAGACACCTGAGGATGGTTTTTTCTATAGAAAAAATCTCCTCAGACCCCTGAGGATGGTTTTTTCTATAGAAAAAATCTCCTCAGACCCCTGAGGATCGTTTTTTCTATAGAAAAAATCTCCTCAGACACCTGAGGATGGTTTTTTCTATAGAAAAATCTCCTCAGACCCCTGAGGATGGTTTTTTCTATAGAAAACATTTCTTCAGACCCCTGAGGATGGTTTTTTCTATAGAAAAAATCTCCTCAGACCCCTGAGGATGGTTTTTTCTATAGAAAACATTTCGTCAGACCTCCTGAGGATGTTCTTTTCTATAAAAAGTCTCTTCAGACCCTTGAGGATGGATTTTTCTATAGAAAACTTCTCCTCAGACCTCCTCAGACCTCCTCAGACCCCTGAACTTCTCCTCAGACCCCTGAAGATGTTTTTTTCTATAGAAAGCATTTCCTCCGACACCCTGAGGATAGTTTTTTCTATAGAAAAAATTTCCTCAGTCCCCTGAGGATGGTTTTTTCTATAGAAAAAATCTCCTCAGACCCCTGAGGATGGTTTTTTCTATAAAAAAAATCTCCTCAGACCCCTGAGGATGGTTTTTTCTATAGAAAAAGTCTCCTCAGACCCCTGAGGATGGTTTTTTCTGTAGAAAATATCTCCTCGGACTCCCGAATATTGTTTTTTATATAGGAAACATTTCTTCAAACCCCCAATGATGGTTTTTACTATAGAAAACATTTCGTCAGACCTCCTGAGGATGTTCTTTTCTATAAAAAGTCTCTTCAGACCCCTGAGGATGGTTTTTTCTATAGAAAAAGTCTCCTCAGATCCCTGAGGATGGTTTTTTTCTGTAGAAAATATCTCCTCGGACTCCCGAATATTGTTTTTTATATAGGAAACATTTCTTCAAACCCCCAATGATGGTTTTTACTATAGAAAACATTTCGTCAGACCTCCTGAGGATGTTCTTTTCTATAAAAAGTCTCTTCAGACCCCTGAGGATGGTTTTTTCTATAGAAAACTTCTCCTCAGACCCCTGAAGATGTTTTTTTCTATAGAAAATCTCTTCATAACTCTGAGGAGGTTTTTTTCTATAAGAAATCTTCTAAGACCCCTGAGGATTGTTTTTTCTATAGAAAATAATCTCCTCAGACCCCTGAGCATGGTTTTTTCAATAGAAAAATCTCTTCAGACGCCTGAGGATGGTTTTTTCAATAGAAAAACATCTCCCCAGACCCCTGAGGATGGTTTTTTTCAATAGAAAAAATCTGCTCATACCCCTGAGGATGGTTTTTCCAATAGAAAAATCTCTTCAGACCCATGAGGATGATTTTTTCAATAGAAAAAAATCCCCCCAGACCCCTGAGGATGGTTTTTTCAATAGAAAAAAATCTGCTCAGACCCTTGAGGATGGTTTTTCCAATAGAAAAAATCTCCTCAGACTCCTGAAGATGGTTTTTTAATAGAAAAAATCTCGTCAGACTCCTCGGGTTGGTTTTTTTTTTATAGAAAAAATCTCTTCGGCCCCTGAGAATGGTTTTTTTTATAGAAAGCATTTCCTTCGACCCCCTGAGGATTGTTTTTTTTCTATAGAAAAATCACCTCAGACAGCTGAGTATGGTTTTTCTCTATAGAAAACATCTACTCAGACCCCCGAAGATGGTTTTTTATACAGAAGGTATTTCCTCCGACCACCTGAGGAGGTTTTTTTCTATAAGAAATCTCCTAAGACCCCTGAGGATTGTTTTTTCTATAGAAAATAATCTCTCTCCATGGTTTTTTCAATAGAAAAATCTCTTCAGACCCCTGAGGATGGTTTTTTCAATAGAAAAAAATCTCCCCAGACCCCTGAAGATGGTTTTTTCAATAGAAAAAATCTGCTCAGACCCCTGAGGATGGTTTTTCCAATAGAAAAAATCTTCTCAGACTCCTGAAGATGGTTTTTTTCAATAGAAAAAATCTCTTCAGACCCCTCGGGATGGTTTTTTTTATAGAAAAATCTCTTCGGCCCCTTAGGATGTTTTTTTTTATAGAAAGTATTTCCTTCGACCACCTGAGGATTGTTTTTTCTATAGAAAAATCACCTCAGACCCCTGAGTATGGTTTTTCTCTATAGAAACCATCTACTCAGACCCTCGAAGATGGTTTTTTCTATAGAAAGTATTTCCTCCGACCACCTGAGTATGGTTTTTTTTTATAGAAAAAATCTCTTCAGACCCCTGAGGATGGTTTTTTCAATAGAAAAAATCTCCTCAGACCCCTGAAGATGGGTTTTTCAATAGAAGTAATCTCTTCAAACCCCTGATGATGGCTTTTCTATAGAAAGCATTTCCTCCTACTCCTTGAGAATAGTTTTTTCTACCGAAAAAATCACTTCAGACCTCCTGAGGATGGTTTCTTCTATAAAAAATCTAATCATATCACTGAGTAGGTTTTTTTTCTATAAGAAATCCTCTTAGACCCCTGAGGATTGTTTTTTTCTGTAGAAAAAATCTCCTCAGATCCCTAAGCATGGTTCTTTCTATAGAAAAAATCTCCTCAGATCCCTGAGTATGGTTTTTCCCTATAGAAAACACCCGAAGATGGTATTTCTATAGAAAGCATTTCCTCCGACCCCCTGAGTACGGTGTGTTCTATAGAAGATATCAAACCCCCGAGGATGTTTTTTATAGAAAACATTTCCTCAAACGATTGAGTGTTTTTTATTATTATCTTAGTATGAGAGCAGTAAACTTGAATTCTTTGGAAGATACCCATGGTACCTGTGTGCAGATTTCGCTACTGTTCCTACAGTAGATTGTCATTACGCTGATATGCTATCTTTATGTGTATATATGTGTGTATGTTATGTTAAATTTGTCACATCAATGTATTGATCTGAAACGTTAATAGCCACTCGGCTAACATTTTTAATCTTTAAAAAAATTAAACTCCATCAAAATCAAAATTTCCTAAACCACTATTTCCGGTTACAAGAGTATCATGGGCGGCATTTTTAATTCATTCCGTATGAAAAATTGATTTTCATAATGGTTTAGAAGAGAAAAATTCTTAAATGGATTTTCCCACTTATCCCCGTCGTCTTGACACATACTTCAACTACATGTTTGAAAAAAAAAAAAACAGAAACAAAAAACATTTTATAATCTTGTTCTCCATTTAAATGGCAATGTTTTTGACTTACCCCACCCTTTCTTCGTTAAGCCATACTAATGAGTAGCTATTAATATTAAATACTGGCTGTCATGTCATATTCAAAATTTCATGAAACTAAAAAAAACGACAGTCAAAAACATGACACAACAACTCATCACCAGACAACAAGGCAAGGCAAACCAGTCAGTCCGCCAGCTTGCCAGCCAGCCACTAAACTACAACCCTTCTTCTTAGAGAGTTGAAATGTGATCGTGAAATTGTTGTGAAGGCACTCATTCGCCCATGATCAGCATCATCGTCATATGGGGGAGTGAATGAATTTGAAAAGTGGGGACTTGAAATTTGTAAAAGTTGTCATCGAGATCAAAGAAACAAAAATAAATAACGAAAAATATTATTTACGAAATATGAACATCGATTCATACTTGGATTGATGCGGACAGACAGAATACTACTACAAATACTACAAAGTACATTAATTCGTACATGTACATAAAGATATGGCTTCTGGAATACGCATGGCAACTAATATTCACACTTTTGAATTATAAATTGGAGATTATAAAATTTGATAAATTCGTATCTTCCTGTCACAGTAAAAGATTTTTATACCCTCCACCATAGTAAATCTAGAAATGTTATACCATCCACCATAATAAATCTAGCGTACGCAATAATTGGGCTAGAACGTTATATTTTTGGACCCGAGTATTTCTTCCATAGGCAAGTCAATTTCGAAGATGGCCTACATTGGCCCACGCTTCGGTATAACGTCCATATAACGGTACTTCCCGGTATTTTGAGGATTTTAGCTACATTTTTGGACCGAACTACCTAAAACTTAACACTTGAGTTTCCCAGATGTCACAAAATATCTCTACCAAAAATTGTCAACATAGGTCCATGTATTGGTATATCCCCCACCAGGAATGAACGTAGAAACTCATTTCGGGGGCCCACTAGTAAAAATATGTCATGCCCCCTCCCCCCTTTTGCGTACGTCCCTGGTCCCACACAAAGGTATCTCCTGATTTTCGGTAGGTTGAAGATTTTAGATACCCTTTTTGACGAAAGTACCTGCAATTTGACTTTTGAGATTCCCAGTCGTCACAAAACTACTCCACCAAAAATCGCCAACAAAACTTCTACACCAAAAATTGTCAACATAGGTCCCTGTTTCGGTATAGCTCCCATATAACGGTACCTCCGATTTTCGATATTTTGTGGATTTTAGCTAAATTTTTTGACCGAACTTAATGTAATTTTACATTTGAGCCTCCCAGGTTCATGTTTCGGTATAGTCCCATATAACGACACCTCTCGATTTTCGACATTTTTATGGTTTAGCTACATTTTTTGACCTGTAAAAAACATTTGAGCCTCCCAATGGTCAAAAAAACATCTCCAATTTTTAGTCAACATAGGTCCATGTTTAGGTATAGTCCCCATATAACAGTACCTCCCGATTTTCGGTATTTTTAAGTACCTGTAATTTGACGTGTCACAAAACTACTCAACCAAAAATGTTCAATATATGTTCATATTTATATCTTTGTAGAATTTTAGCTACTTTTTTACGGAACTATCTGTTATTTGACATTTGAGGTTCCCAGGGCTCACAAATCTTCTCCATCAAAAAATGTCGGGATCAATTTAAAGTTCAGAATGTCTTAATTATTATAGGTCACTTTTGTTGAAATGCACCCAACCAAATGGTACAACAACCTGGGACCTGCAGCTTGATTAAAAAAAATGGAAAAATGGGATGCATTACCGACTATTGTGATATCTCCGGTGTTTGACCACCTACGCAAACCTACTTTGCATTGATGTAAAAGTGATATTTTCTTCTTTCATTGGCAACCTTTGCTTTTGGAATACTCTACTATAAGCGGAGACATTCACATAAGAATAAAAGCTTGTATTTTCCCCACATAAGTTTTGTGCTCATTCGACCCCTGAATATTATACGACCGTCATCAAAATCAAAAGACTACTTCCCCTCTGAGACTCCCATCAACACACAAAATTCCGTGACGATCCGATCAAATTTGATTTTGGAAGGCTACCAACCAAAGCCCACCTACTCCAACCCTCTTTACATCGTTGTAAAGGTGATATTTTATACAATCATTAACAAGTTTTTTTCTTTTGGTATCCCCTTATGGAAGCATAAATATTCGCTTTAGAATAAAACGCTGACTTTTTCTCCAAATAAGTTTTTTGCCCATTTCGACCCCTGATTATAATCCGACCATCATCAAAATCAATAGACTTTTTCCCATCCGGGACGATCCGATACAAATTGCGACCTGTAGCGTGATTATAAGGTTTAAATCGACAGACGGACGGATACACATAGCCACATCGACTCAGCTGGTCGAAACATTCATTTTGGTGGTATATACATATGTATAAGTTTAGGTGTACGACCATTATTTCGATGTTACAAACAAACTTTTTGGCCAAACCAACTTATAGTATCCTCTCTACATAATGGTGTAGGGTAAAAAAACGATAACAACTTGGAGTTTGGGAGGGTTTAGCATTTCCGAAGGTGACGAAATGTGTTTTAGAAGTTTCAACTGACAGATCCAATCAACAGAGTCTATTTATTATTATTTATTCCTTTTTACTCCAATGTGGAGCATAGGGCCACAACAAAATTGTTCCATTCTAGTCTATTTAATGCTAAATGTTTAACTTCATTCCAACTTCGACCCGTACTCGACAGACCTTCTCCATGTATTTGCCGGTCTACCTCTCCTCCGGCTACCTTGCGGATTCCACTCAAGCGCTTGTCTGGCAATGTCGTCTCCATCCTTCCGTAGGGTATGACCTATCCATTTCCATTTCCGTCTCGTTATTTCTATGCTAACCGGTTCCTGTTTAGTTTCCAGCCACAGTGAGATATTCGATATGGTGTTGGGGCAGAATATGCCCATTATTCTACGCAAGCACCTGTTTATGAGTCTATTAAAAGTAAGAAAATATCAGTTAGCCGTACTGACAGTCTCGGACCCTCAGTCTCGGACCTAAAGAAAAGAAGTAAACACATTTTTCGAGTTATCGACAAAAAGTCGTTAAAATTAAAATTCTTAAAATTTGGGTAACACGGTGTGTAATTTTTTGAGTCATGGTTTATTAACCATATTCTGACACCGCAGCCTTATAATAATACTAATTGTTCCACAAACATCCCGTACGGGACAAGGGAGACTTCTCTCATATCAATGAGTGCACCCCGATTCATATTACCACAATGACATGGGAACTACTGTTTATCGCCGAGTCCGAACGGCGTGTCTTAAGACACCACTTTGTAGAGAAGTTTTACATGGCTGAAATACTCAGGAAATGTCGCCAACATTACTGAGGGGTATTTTGCCGCCGTTGAAAATTTTGATGTTGACTGGCCGGGGAGTCGAACCCACGACCTTCAGAGATAAAATTATAAAAATCAAATATTTTTAAAAGTTTTTGGCTATTCTCACATTTAAGAACCGATCATAGACATTTCGTATTTTCCAGAAAGTTATTCGCTGATATTTTTGCTACATTATTGTGGTCCATTGTTCTCTTGAATTTTGAACGGTTTAGTATCTATGGATCAGGAACCGAGAAAAGAGCATAAAAATCTCATTTGATTTGCTATTTTGGACCATTAAGAACCGTTTCTACAGAGTTCGTATGTTCTAGAAAGTTGCTTATTGAGGTCTAAGGTACATTTTTATAGTTGGTTGTTTGCTTCAATTTTGATCGATTTAATATCTGTAGACCAAAATCCGAGAAAAAAATAACAGGGAAATATGACTTTGACGAGTTTGACCTTGAAGGTGAGGTTGAATGGATTTTATGTGTTCACAATTATTACTCTTTAAGACGAGAGCTACAACTTTTCCTCTACGAGTAAAACCAAATTCTTAGCTGTTTAAAAGATATGTGCTTGACAAAATGATCCCTTTTGACATCAAGGCTTCAGGTCTTTGGGGGCCCATAACCGCGAAAGTTGTAGTGGTAGAGAAAAACGCCGGGACACGTATCTTCTTATTTTTGGTCTTCTATCACGCAGCGGTATCAGAATATGGTTAATAATTTTCGTGTCGCACAGTGTAATTAAAGACATTTTCTGTAAGTCTCAATTTACATTAGGCCATTTTCCTTGCGGCAATTGTCAGTTCAATGTAGAGAGAGGTTAGGCATATAGTAACCCTTTGCCTCTCAATACCCTCTCTCCCCTACAAACTGACAATTGCCGCAAGGAAAATTTTCTAATGTATATTGGGACTAAGATAGCAACTAAAATGTAGTCGATATCAAAAGTACTGCCAACTTTAATTAAAACTTTTCATTCATAATTTTGGGTTTTAACTCAAAAAATGAGTTATAGAATTCCACTACTGACGTCTATTGGGGTTTTTTGAGTTTTTGCGATGTACAACGTTTGGACCAAACCGGTTTCCCCCTTAGAGGGTTATCTTGCGTACTACCCAGTTTAGTTGGTACCGGTAAGCTTTTTTTGGACAATTTTCTCAGGCAGTATGGATTTGAACCCAAAAAAAATTGCGGCGTCGTAAAAGGCCCGCAAGAAGAAATTGTTGCAAAAAGAAATCAATGCGATCCGAGACGAGCTGTTATGCTATGGCCAAATCGGTTACTCCTCCAATTCGTTACTCGCTCCCATTTTATCAAAATGTTTTGATCTCTTGTGGGGGAGTTACCGGAAGGAATGGACCTGTATGGTCTACCTTCGAACTTCGAATTAAGTTTGGACAAAATATTACGATACCCAAAATATGAACCGAAGGACGGGCGAACATGGCTAAATCAACTCAAAATTGTCTGTAACGAAACTATTATTTCGATGAGGCACAATTTTGGTCTCTTTTAAGGCTATAAGCTAGGGGTATACAAATGTGAACAATTTCGTTATTACGGTTGACATGTCCGTGTGAAAATAATGATATAGTAGGTTGTTTTGGGTGACGTAGGGGATGAAAATACCAAGCAATGGCACTTGAACATGACAAAGCCCAGGACGTATCTTGTAGTTGGTCAGAGGTGAAAATATCTGGTCTCCATCTTCACCCCCGTGAATGAAAGTCTTACTACAATTCGGATAAAAGATACGCGTTTCAACGTCAGTTTTATTTGCGCTTATACCCCAGAAGACACTGAAGACAAGGACGAACAGACCATAGATATATTTTTCGAGCCCATGTCCTGCCCATAACATAAATATTATTCAGGCGATTTTGATGCCAAAATTGGAAAGCAGAATATCTTTGGCTCAACAGTCGGGAAATCCAGTATCCACAGTGAAACGTCTGAATATGGAATGAGACTGATAGACTTCGCAGAGGAAAAAAACGGAAAAGATACAAAATGGAAGTTTGACATCGGTAGGCTGCAATCATAAAATAGCCACAGCATATTGCACTCAACTGGCCCAGTTGCTAAATCAAAGCACTCATCGTCCGATAACATATCAGCACAGATACAAAGTGTTACACTCAATGCGAATAGTCGCAAAACCCATACTTAGATACTAGGGCAGTGTTGCCAAATTTGACCATTTATCGTCATTTTAACGATTTTTTGGCACAAAATTGGAAAATGACGATTTGATGATGTTATGCCCGGAAATGACAACAGGATAATTGTATTTAAGTTAGCTTTACTGTTAGCTGTACATCTTGTAGTCAGTCCCATTGTCCCATATCTAAGTTCCACTCTTCCACTGTGCAACGAACAAATTGAAAATAATGGTTTCGGTTTTAGTATAGCCGATGCTGGTGATAGATATTAGCGGTGAGAGAATGGTGCTGTCGCACCTAAGAGGGAGTGCTGTGATGTCAACACAGCTGACAACGTGTGTCAAGCTAATTTGCCATGTTACAACCGACACTCGGAGGCACTCGAATTTCCTTCAACATCAAATGTTGACAGCTACAATGCTCACTCAGAGTTAGGTAATGCAAAAAAGTAGCAGCATCTTCTTAAGATCTCATATAACAAGAAATTGAAATGTACAGTAAAGTTGTGTGTATATACATTAGGGTGGTCCAACTTTTTCCCATTTCAAACATTTACTGGGAACCACAAATACCTTTGTCATATTGTATATGTTTAAACGAAGTTAGTCGAAGGGTTTCATTGAAACTTTTAGGTATTTATAGGTCGAGTTCTTCACTGCAGCAACTTTATTATATCTCTTGGTATGGAAATCGACCTAGGAACCTTTTATTTCATGATATTGTTTCAACAAAAACTATCTAGTGTGTCCAGGGACTTAAAAACACAGGAAGTTTCAATTAGGTGATTTTCTAATTTGAGAGAGAGAGAGGGAGAGACGATTGAAGCAAAAAGTGACTGTTTTCCTTCCTGATGATGAAAATGTTTGATTCCAAGTTTTAAGTTATATGTCATTCTAATTGCCTCTTGGATTATTCCAGTTGACCCATCCTAATGTACAGAAAAATAAAACCACATCCATTACAGAAAAAAAAACAAAACTCCTCTACAAAAAATAAAGAAACTATTACACATAACAACAAAACTGTGTACAACTGCAACTGTCAACACTTAAGCGATGCCACCCACTGCTACCCAACTCACAGTGTCTGTTGTTGGCAGTGTCGCGTTAAATGAATCCTAATTAAGATCTCAATGTCAGTGTTTGCTGCTACACTACTTGATGTAAGAAGAGCATAGTTGACAGTTTGTCTGAGAGTATTGATCCAATTACAAAAAAGAAAACACCGTTAAATAGCTTCAACTTCTCATTTTCCTCTTTAAGTGGCCGAAGTGGTAATTGTTTCAATGAGTGGCGGCCGGAGTGTAAGGTATGTTTGTCTAGTAAGTAAGCCCTAAAGATAAACAAAATCTTAAGTGATTGACACCTTCCGGATGTAATCACTTAGAAGGTACTTTGGTTTGCCGTGTGTTCTTCTCCTTCAGGATAATACACATTTTCATAAATATTGACATTTATTTAGGCAGACGAACAGAAATAGGAGATTTGACTACTATGGCGTTTGAAAGGGAAACCAATATTAAAAGTAAGCATATTATTTTAATACTTGTACATCTATAGTTGGGTGACGTGGGGAATTAAAAGAATATAGGAATGGTCCTGGCTGACTTTAAAATGGTAAATACCAGGACTTATATTAGTGCCACTTGCATCTAAAGTGAACACTAACCTCACAGTTGCGTCAACTGCCCCAACACAGTGGTTCAAAATTGTCTTTTCCTGGTCAAAACTCTGTAACTTTTGAACGGATAGAGATATTTTCATAATTTTTTTTTGTTCGACAGATAACATAATCAGATTTCCGATGTATTAGAATTTGGTATAGTAGTTGCAGAGGTCAAAGTTAAAAATTTGATTGTTTTCATATTTTGCATCAGAATATGAGTGTTTTGAGTTTTTCGTACATTCTAACTTTTTTAAAAAGCAAGTTAAATAAAACACTGTAAAAAGGTCAGACACCAATAAACAAACCTTAAAAATACAAAAAAATTAAAAAAAAAATCAAAAAATTATTTTTTCCGAAATTTAAAAAATTCTCCTTGGGTTTTCATAAAACTCATATAACTTTTATAAAAATTCATATATTAAACCAGTAAGGAAAGGATCAAAGTCGGGCGGGCCAACTATATGATACCCTACACCACTGTGAATATGTAAAATATATATGGGGATATATAAAAATCAGAACTGATTTCGATATAATATGGTACACTTATTACTAGATCAAATCCCGTCACACATTTTAAGTTTCATTAAAATTTGACAGATATAGAGTGTTTGGTGTAGCAAATACATGAAATCGGGCAAAAATATATATGGGAGCTAATCTGCAGTGATTTCGATATAACTTGACACATTTATTTCTAGTCCGAATTCAGTCACACATTCCAAATTTCAGCGAAATCTACGTATATGGCGTGTTTGGTTGATGTACTTGCGGAAGTACTCAATTCAACGCTGATATTACTGTCATACAGAATTAGTTAGCCGCAACAAATTCAAATATTTGGATATTCATGGAACCGATCAGATCAAGTCAATAGAGAACAAATTCACAGGAAATAGAGAGAAATGGAAAAAGCGGGGGTGTGAAAAAAATGGAGATGTGCAGGAGCCAGGATGAAGTCTGAAAATTCTACCAAGAGGTAAAACATCAAACTGATGGTTTTGGTACCGGCAGATATAGACAGTGTACTCAGGATATGGAAATACCATTTTTCCAAACTGTAGGTATTCAGTACTAGCGAGGACGACGAATATACTACATATCCGACACCAGAAGACGGTATTGAGTGTACCGCCCGGCCAGGACGAGGTGAAGACAGCAATAATCCGGCTGAAAAAATGATAAAGCATCAGGAGCCGATGGTTTAACAGCCGAGCAGTTCAAAATCGGAGTCGGCACGCTGATAAGGTGTATTCATCAGCTAGTTTGCACCATCTAGCAGGAAGAACGAGTACCCGACGATTGGATCCTGAACATTCTGTGTCCCGTCCATTAGATAAAACTGTGTGCTCTAATTATAGGTTCATACATCTGCTCCCTATTGCTTATAAGGGATATTGTGCTAACGACTTAAGCCTATGGTCAAGGAAATAATTGGCCATACCAATGCGGCTTCAGAAGTGGCAAATAAACCACTGACCAGATATTTACTCAGCGGAAATCTAGGAAAGAACCAAGAGATGCAGAACGACTCCTAACATCTTTTTGTCGATTATAGAGCAGCCCCTTACGTTCAAAGGTATTCCAAGCATGTTGTAAAAAGTTATACGAGACGCAGATGTCAAAAGAATTGGAACAATATACATATACACACAGCCACATGTTACTTGCTTATGTCGACGACATTGACATCAGTTGGGCTATTTCAACAACAATTTCATTTGTTTGTTTTGTAGTTGTTACAAAAACAAATGAAATTTTAACAACTTTTCAATCGATAAAAGTAGCAGAATAGACCTAAAAGGGGTCGTTCGGTAAAGTAACTGATACCGTTGCAAAAGTCAAAAGCGAATCGGCTAAAGTCTGTCTGGCAGTAAACGGCGATAAAACCAAGTTGATGGTATCGACGCGTAATACGTCCACAACCGTACGCACGAACTTTGAATGTTGGTACCTACCATTTTGAGGTAGTAAAAGACTTCGTCTACTTTGGCAACCTCATAAGCACAACACACAACATCAGTTGTGAAGTAAGAAGAATAGTGTTGGCCAACAGATGTTACTTTAGGCTAATTTTAAGAACCTCGTCAAACAAAACTAACGCTCTACAAGACACTGAAACTACCACTGGCCCAGTCCGCGTTGTCGGTGAATATCGACGTTTTGTGAACCACGAACTGCATCGGCTATACAACGACGTCAGTACAGTTAAACGTATCGAGTTGCACTGATTGCGTTGGCTAGGCCATGTCTAGAGCGATGATGACCCCACTAAAAAGACGTTTTAATATGGCCCCATGGCTACGATATCCGGAATTGGCAAGACATAGCAACAAAACGAGAGCAATGGATATCTATTCTTATTTCGGCTTATGGGACAGACTAACAATTGCTTCTTTGTGTTAAATAAAAAGATTAAAAACTAAACCACATTCCGTCAAACAATTCTAATAATATGGTTCAGAAGCCTGGGTACTTGCCTAAGCAGTAAGAAAATTTCGTAAGAATGAGCGATATTGAACCCGCTAAAAAGGTGAATGAATACGGGCCGTATGGCGTTACACGCAAAACTGGACGATCAAGGATTTGATGGAGTATACAAGTGTTGGGTGAGTATCGAAAAACACAGTATTCCAAATTTGGAGAAATAGAGCAACAAAAAGAGAGGGAAGGAATCGCTTATTAGTTCGGATTATGGGACAACTTTTCTGTATAGGGCTAACTAAGTAAGAAGTAGTGGTCTTCAATGAAAAAAATCTACTTGTCTTCTATAAGATGAACTAGCGGTCTTCCATATGGTCTTCTATAAGACGAACTATTGGTTTTCTATAGCAAGAATTCCTAGTGGTCTTCTATAAGGTCTTCTTATTCTATACCTAGTGGTCTTCTATAAGAAGACCTAGTGGTCTTCTATAAGAAGACCTTGTGGTATTCTATAAGAAGACCTAGTGGTCTTCTATAAGAAGACCTAGTGGTCTTCTATAAGAAGACCTAGTGGTCTTCTATAAGAAGAACCTAGTAGTCTTCTATAAGATGACCTAGTGGCCTTCTATAAGAATACCTAGTTCCCTTCTATAAGAAGACCTAGTGGTCTTCTATAAGAAGACCTAGTGGTCTTCTATAAGAAGACCTAGTGGTCTTCTATAAGAAGACCTAGTGGTCTTCTATAAGAAGACCTAGTGGTCTTCTATAAGAAGACCTAGTGGTCTTCTATAAGAAGACCTAGTGGTCTTCTATAAGAAGATCAGTGGTCTTCTATAAGAAGACCTAGTGGTCTTCTACAAGGAGACCCAGTGGTCTTCTATAAGAAGACCTAGTAGTCTTCTATAAGAAGACCTAGTGGTCTTCTATAAGAAGACCTAGTGGTCTTCTATAAGAAGACCTAGTGGTCTTTTATAAGAAGACCTAGTTGTCTAGAAGACCTAGTAGTCTTCTATAAGATGACCTAGTTGTCTTCTATAAGAAGACCTAGTGGTCTTATATAAGAAGACCTAGTGGTCTTCTATAAGAAGACCTAGTGGTCTTCTATAAGAAGACCTAGTGGTCTTCTATAAGAAGACCTAGTGGTCTTCTATAAGAAGACCTAGTGGTTTTCTATAAGAAGACCTAGTGGCCTTCTTATTGTGTTGTTGTACTAGGAGAATCTTTGCCTCCTCATATAGATGGTCCACTGAAGACTTGAGGAGGCATCCTGTTGCGGTTCTCAGGGCGGCATTCTGACAAGTTTGAATCTCTTTCCAATGCGTATCAACTAAATTCGGGGACCAAGCTGGCGCCACATAGCTTACCACAAACCGACCTATCACGTTATATGTAGTCAACAAGGTTTCATTATCTGCACCGCAAGTGCTGCCGGCTAGGGACTTGAGAACCTTCTTTCTGTATTTCAGTTTGTCGCCGTCCATGTGGTGAACAGAGTGGCCGTAGTTTTAGTGGCGAATATCTGCATATTCTTCGCTTGGAAAAAGGTGGTAAGATCGGCTAAATAGGAGTTCAGTCTCTCACAGATGTCATCAGGGTAGGTACCTGACGCCAGGATCGTACAATCATTCGCAAACGTTACGATCTCAATTCTGTCTGGGGGGACAGAATACAGGAAAGGTAGAGGTTACACAGTTCCGGAGATATCACCCCACCTTGGGGAACTCCCTGTTTCACTCTACGGGGTTTCGACTTCTTGCTCCTGAATTCCACATACGACGAGGGATGTCTGCTCAATGTCCCCAAACAGCGTGTAGTGCCTGACAGTATCAAAGGCTTTTGGTAAGTCAAGCGCCACCGTTCTATCACACAGCTGATGATCGGCAACTAGATTGCTATTTCTGACACTGGGGAGGACTAAGGCCCCAAGGTTCTTTGCTTTGCGTAATATTTTTTAGCTTATAGCTTATTTTTCAACATCCAGTGACCATAGTTAAAATAGTTAGTAGGGGGATTTGTAAGTAGTTACGACTACCAAAAAGTACTATAAAAACCATTATTTAGTAAGGATTTTTTTGGCTGGGTTCTTATTTCCTTATAACCCATTTTACCTTCCATGTCGAAATTCACTACAGTATTTTTGGCAATAATCTTCAAGTGATTACATACAACAAACAGCGTGTAGTGCCTGACAGTATCAAAGGCTTTTGGTAAGTCAAGCGCCACCGTTTTATCACACAGCTGATGATCGGCAACTAGATTGCTATTTCTGACACTGGGGAGGACTAAGGCCCCAAGGTTCTTTGCTTTGCGTAATATTTTTTAGCTTATAGCTTATTTTTCAACATCCAGTGACCATAGTTAAAATAGTTAGTAGGGGGATTTGTAAGTAGTTACGACTACCAAAAAGTACTATAAAAACCATTATTTAGTAAGGATTTTTTTGGCTGGGTTCTTATTTCCTTATAACCCATTTTACCTTCCATGTCGAAATTCACTACAGTATTTTTGGCAATAATCTTGAAGTGATTACATAGGACATATATTCATACATATGTATGTCACCATAATGCATATTTCAAATATCGATAAAACGAGCCCCCAATCAGCAGCTTATCTCTTAACGGCCACATCAATTATCTGTGACTATCTGGAATTTACATGAATGCATTAGGAAGCTCTTCAAACAGATAAAGAAAGAAAGGCTAGTAAAACCCCATCCGATTCTTATCGTGGCACTTAGTTGAAAATAATTGTTCGTTTCGTTCGGAGGATACTCGTTACGGAAATAAACAGAATATGAGACCATTAACTCCAACATTGGCTGAAATAGCACAGCGTGATTTAAATGAAACTCCCGAACGTATACAACAGGATCTGCACATACTAAGGGAGTGGATAGGCAAACAACGTCATTTGCGGGCCCGTACAAGCGATGAATTTCTTATTGCCTTTTTACGAAGATGCCGTTATAGTTTGGAGGAAACTAAACGACGCATAGACAGATTCTTTAGTTTCTACAATGTGTTTCCCGAGGTCTATAGAAATCGTTGTATTTCGAGACGTATCTTTGATATCAATCGATTGGGGTATGGTGATATTTTACTTAACCTGGGATTAGTTAACATTCTTTGTCTTCTTCCAGTGTTCATTATTATCCAGAATTTCCCAAATGCTCCGATAAGTCGGCCATACTTATTGCACGTTTCGGTCAATTCGATCCCAATCGTTATAGTGCTAAAGAGATCTTTCAGTTCATCATGATGGCAATGGAAATAATCTCGCTGGAGAATGATTATGCCACTGTGGCGGGTGTCTCACA
Organism: Musca autumnalis; assembly: GCF_047663935.1. NCBI lineage: Eukaryota > Metazoa > Arthropoda > Insecta > Diptera > Muscidae > Musca > Musca autumnalis. The sequence continues at coordinate 220,351,506 of NW_027411644.1, forward strand.
AATTCTAGATTTACAAAATATTCGATATGAACATTTGCAAAGATTTGATCGTACCATATTTCAGCGCTACTATATTTGGCTGCAGGAATGTTGCCCGCTGCGCATAAAAGAAGTCTATATTATTAATGCATCCAAGGAGATCCAAAGGTATCTCAATATGATGCTGATATTTTTAAAAAATCAAAAGTTACAACCGGTAAGAAGGACGACGGTATGGGATAAGTGTTTTGTTACTTTCATATTTCTTTGTACAATTTTCAGGTTCATGTCCTGAAGTCTATGGACGATTTATATTCCCACATACCTAAGTGTAATCTGCCAGAAGAGTATGGCGGTAGTAATGGCCACATTGCAGAATGCATTGCCTATATGGAAGATCTTTTACAAAATTATCGCAGGTACTTTGATGAGGATCCTCTGTACGGATGTTCCGAAGAATTGAGAAGTGGGGATATTGTTACCTACGAAGCGGAATTTGGTTTATATGGTACCTTCCGAATGTTGCCATTTGATTAACAGTCGTGAACATGTACCTATTTAAGTAAATAATAAAAAATTGTTTGTGTGTAATTCATGTGCACCGTGCTGCTCAAAACATTCTACACAAATCGATAAAGAATATTCCAATACGTCATCTCCCAAATTTTTATAACTCTGCCATGTACCGTTACGAAATTAGAGCAAAAACTATTTTGATGTAAGCGCCCTTTTTATTTTGTTTACATTTCTAGGTGACAGCGAAGTGTCGCTTACATCAAAATTCCACATTAACATACCATGTAGTTATTCGATTATATTACAAGAAATACGCTTTAATCTTATAATTGTTCGAATAAATACTTGCTATAAACGTAAGTTGCTTTGTTTTTAAATTGTAGATGTGAATTACACTAAAAATTATTTTTTTCAAACAAAATTCGTTTAATGCAACCGCCACTTTTTAATGTAATTATCTGATTGCGTGACAGCGAAAAGGATGTAAGCGACACAAATTACCGTTATATTGAAGATATTCCACAAATGATTTATTTTTTTTAGTAAATAGGATTTAGTAAGGCAACTATACCAAAATTTAATAAAAAATTTTGGTTAGATCAAAAGTTATTCAATAAAAACAGTCTCCTGTAAAATTTGCTTTTTGTCGCTTACACCTTTTTCGCGGGAAGGGCTCGATTTAAAAGTTTTGAAAAATAGTTATTATTTGATGTTTTACTCATTAATAGAATTTTCAGGCTCCTGTACATCTCAATTTTTCGCACTCTCGCTTTTTCTCACTTTCTCATGCGGAAAAGATGTTTTTCTTCTCTCCCTTTTCCCGATACATCCCTCGTGCGCTACGAGTTGCTACTGATTGTAGAGTAGCCCTATTTGCCGCATTCTTCTCTTCGGTAGCAGCACTGCACTCCTGGTCATACTACGGATTCCTTGGCCTCTGGTATGCAAGAATCGATTATGAGGCTGTTTGCATGTACATCTCAATTTTTCGCACTCTCGCTTTTTCTCACTTTCTCATGCGGAAAAGATGTTTTTCTTCTCTCCCTTTTCCCGATACATCCCTCGTGCGCTACGAGTTGCTACTGATTGTAGAGTAGCCCTATTTGCCGCATTCTTCTCTTCGGTAGCAGCACTGCACTCCTGGTCATACTACGGATTCCTTGGCCTCTGGTATGCAAGAATCGATTATGAGGCTGTTTGCATGTAGTGGGCAATACTTTGCAACTGCACTGTGGGGCCAAAGTTAGGGTTTTAGGGCAAAAAGTCACAGGGGCAAGCTAGACCTACAAAATTTCGTGCAGATATTTATAGTCGGCCTAGAAACGAATCTGCTAAATTTGGTTGATACCGGTTCATATATAGATATAGTTCTCACATACATATATGTTCGTCCGATTTCATGTAATTGATGGACCAAACAAGCAAATTCTGTCCAATTATGATGAAATGTGGACAATGCTACCGAATTCTGACTAGAAAAAAGTTTGGCAAGTTATACTGAAATCGGTGCAGATTTGGATATAGCTCCCATATATATTCGCCCATTTTGAAGTATTCGGTGCGCCAAATACGCAAATTCTGGCTCATTTTGATGTAAATTGGAAAATGTCGCGGAATTCGAAAAATAAATAAGTTTGCCAAGTTATATCTAAAACGGTCCAGATTTGAATATATCGCCCATATACATTTTTCATTCGATTTGAGGTTTATTGTACACTAAATTCGTAAAATAAGTCCGATCCGGATTAAATTCGGTACTTCTGGCCGAAATCAGCCAAGAGTAGAGTCGGTCAAGTTTTGTTATATTCAGTTCAGAGTTAACTATAGCCCCCTTATATATTTTTATTAAAAAATACCTAAATTGTTTAATTACGACTGAATGCCAGAAATAAACCGAATGAAAATTATGACATCTTAGACAGCTTGGCATGTCGCCGTGGGCCGTTGCAAGACTGTATTTTTTGTTTTTTTTGGGAGATTTGAAAGTGTAAAGAATATAATTCCGTTCTTACTTGATTTCGATCACTGACTTGAAAAATTGATTTTTTGCCTCAAAAACTTGTCATTGGCCACATCTTTCATTAAGCAATTGGACTAGTTGAGTGGAATATGCTGTGGATATCTGTTGTGTTTGCAGCTTATCAATGTCCAACTTCCATGTTGTGTTTGTTCGTAATTTATCATCGCTATGATCGCTCCTCATAATGATTGTATATTATGGAGATGTTACATTATGAAGATTTAATTTTCCGACTTTTGGACTAAAGATATTCTCCTTTCCAATTTTATTGCAGGAGTAGTACCAATTTCAGTTATTCCGGCTAAATAAAAATACCGAGAACTGTGAGGGTCCTCCTATGGGGAGCAATACCGAAAAATTTCAGGTGGAAAGTTTTATATCACCAACAGAGACTAAATATTAAATTTCAGCCGTTTTAATGGGATATTGATGGCACAACCATCAAAATACCGAAAAATCGGGAAGTACGCTTCTATGAGGGTTATTTGAAAACATGGACTTATACTGATCATTCTCTTCTGCAATATTTTATACCACTATGGAAGACTAAATACCAAATTTCAGAATACCGAAAACCGATAGGTACGATTCTATGGGATCTATGTGAGGCCACAACTTTCAAAATACCGAAAATCGGGAAGTACCTTTCTGTGGGGGCTATCTGAGGACCTCGACCTATACCGAAAATTTTCAGGTGGAAAGTTGAATACCCGCAGCTCAAATCTTCTACCAAAGTTCGGCCATGTTGGGCCACAACCTTCAAAGGCGAGTACCTATATCAATAACTTTTAGGTGGAAAGCTTCGTACTTCCGACGAAGACTAAATACCAAATTAAATACCTGTAGGATATTGAGGTCACAACATTCAAAATACCGAAAACCGGGAGGTACCCTTCTATGGGGGCTATATGAAGGCGTAGACTTATAACCACAAATTTCAAGTGGAATGTTTTATAACCTCAACGAAGACTAAGTACCAAATTTCAGCCATTTCGGTGGGATATTGAGACCACAACCTTCAAAATACCGAAAATTGAGAGGTACCCTTCTATGGGGGCTATATAAAGACATGGGCCTATACCGACAAATTTTAGGTGGAAAGTTTTATACCCCAACGAAGACTACATAAAAGACACAACCTATGAAGGCGTAGGCCTACACCCACAAATTTCAGGTGGAATGTTTTATAGCCTCAACGAACACTAAGTACCAAATTTCAACCCATCCCAGGAGGGAAGGGAAACTTCTCTCATATCAATGAGTGCACTCCGATTCATATAAGCTCAATGATATGGGACCTACTGTTTATCGCCGAGTCCGAACGGCGTGTCTTCAGACGCCAAGGCTGAAATACTCAGCAAATGTCGCCAACATTAGTGAGGGGTGTTTTATTACCGTTGAAAAATGTTTCATGTTGCCGGTCCGGGGAACCGAACCCACGACCTTCAGCGTGCAAGGCGGGTGTGTATTACATTGCACCACAGTGGCACCCAACCCAACGAAACTAAATACCAAATTTCAGCCATTTCAGTGTTATAATGAGGCTAAATCCTTCAGAATACCGAAAATCGGGAGGTACCGTTCTATGTGGGCTATATCAAAACGTGGACTTGTGCTGACAAATTTCTGGGTGAAAGTTTTGTAGCCCAAAGGAGGATAAAATACAAAATGTTAGCCATTTTGGTAGCATAATATAGCAAAAACCTGTAAAATACCGAAAATCGGGAGATGCCATCCATGGGGGCTATATCAAAACGTGGACATTTTTTTGATAGAAATGTTTCTTAACCTCTAGAAGCACAAAATACCAAACTATAACCGATTATATGATGAAATGTGACTAAAGGCGAGAACACAATTTAACGAAGGCGAAACATGCATGTCACATAGTGGTGGGTGTGTGGGTTCGAGTCGTCGGCTTTCCTTTTTCACTTGCATTATAGATCATACAGCTAGATTAAACAAATTAAAAAATAATACTAAACATGATCTTCGCCTAAAAAGGCAAAATTTTCAAATAAACAATGGATTTTTGTTGCTTATTTTTCGCATCGCTTCAAAGCGCAAGAAGGAAATTGTACTGTTTTCAATACGACAGACCACAGCGAAGCGAGGCTTCAGGCCACAAAGTTGAAAATTGTTGAACTTTTGAATTCTTCGCCTGGCTTCATTTGTTACATTTCGTTTCGACATTGAATTTGATATAATCACGTATTCAATCTGAAATATAGAACTTGGCTGTAATTTTTATGTTCGGTACTAATGTACGAACAATTCATATTAAAAATTGAATTTTATCGAAAATTGAATTTATATCGAAATAATTGTTTATAGCGCCCATGAATTTTACGCTTCAATGTGTGATACCAAGAAATAAGCGGCCTAGTGAAGAAATAAGCTAAGCTGCTAAGAGCTGACTATGTTCTCACCGTAATACATTCAAGATATCTTAAAGTGACGCGTACTATATATGTGGCGTTATATGGGGACTATACTATATACTAAACGTGTACCTATATAAAAAATTTTTGGTAGAAATGTTTTTTAGCCTCTGGAGACACAAAATTTCTAATTACAACCAATTCGGTGGTCAAATGGGATAAATATGTTAAGAAGTTCTTAAAACGACGACGCGTTACGCCTCACTTTGTATGGAGGCTATACCAAAACGTGGACCTACATAGCCCGTTTTGAATACCAAAAGTCCTACGAACATACAATAGATTTTACCAAAATGTTATCCATCTACTTCAACCCTAGCTAGAGTGATTTCCACATGGCTATATCGATTTAGAATTGCACGCTGAATAAAATATATATAGTTTGTAGGGTCGGGTGCAAAAAAACTGTTTTTGAAAATTTTAGCTTTTATGCGAATTATGGCAAGTCTTTCGTCCACCGGGGTGAAACCTGAGACCAGATATTTTATTCTCCGACAAGCTAGATAGCCTATAAGCTTTATGTCATGACAGCTATAACACTGTGCAACATTTTTAGGGTGATCTTGTGCAAACAATTCGAACTGAGGATTTTTTGAAAGTTCAGACCCAAACGACAAGAAAGCCTAGTTGGGTTTTGTTGTGTCAGATCCAGGTCGGATTTTATGGCCCCATCTAAACATGGTTAAATATTGAGTTTTTAAAGAAATTCGGGGCTATATCTCCGAAACCAATGCGAATCTTCTTCTGACCTCTAAAGCAAATTTGTAGACAAGGACAAGAGTAAAATATTTAAAATATTTGGAGAAATAATGAACTCGAGAGACTACATTTATTCCCTCAAATTTCAAAATATATGCAAAAATACCACAGTTTTTATACATTTCGCACCGTATCTCCAAAACCGTTAATTTTTTCTGAATATTTTATTTTGGAAAAATATTCCCTGGAATGTAATACACAATACACATGTCATTGTTGTAAAATGCCTCTATCCCGTTGTTTTCAGTACATTTTTCAACGACGATTTAATAAAAATTTCAATAATGTAGTGAAATCCGAAATGCGAGAATAAACTGTTGGTGTGAACTGTGTTTGAAATACGTGTTGTAAAAGATATGATGGAAAATACCGCTGAAACAACATGAAGTAAGCATTTTAGAGTTTCATAATGTTCTAAAGAATTGTTGAGAACTTTATTTGGAAGATTTTTGCAAAAGGTTACTTGGTTCAACTCCCAATAGTTTAGCCGATACCGACCAGAATTTCAGCAATTATGTAAAATTTTCTATATTTTATAGATTTTGATGCCCTAGATGGAGTTTTTCTTATGTGGTCTCTTCAAAAGATAAGGTCTACTAGTTTAGAGCTACAATATTGCTAAAGACAGCAAGACCAAATTCCTATTCGTTTCTGAGATAAAGGCCTGATAAATGCAAAAAAGTGTAGATTTAGCCCGGTTTAGATGAGGCCATCAAATCCGAACTGGATCTGACAGGACAAAACCCAACTAGGGTTTTTGTAGTCTAAATATGTACTTTCAAAAAATCCATACTAGAAGTTGTTTGCATTTTCAGTGTTGCACAGTGTAATACAATGCGTCACCATTCGGTGTTGTTGTGACGCCTTTCTCAATCCATCGGATTTCCTATATGGCATTAATATCGGCTTGTATTTTTCAGGTACATCTGTCAATGCGTAAACTGCACCTTCTCATGGTCCTTAAAACGTTTGCGGGGGTCGTAAACTTTAGGGGGTTTTTTGTACTAGCACAACGCCCAACCCAAGTTTTTAATCTTTTTCTGGGTGAATTTGCGGCAAATGTTACCACACTACTTTTAACGGGTGTTAAAGACAGCTCCCCATGTGACACCAAGGTGAGGTCAGTGGCCACTTGAAATGAAAGAGGGACCAAGTTAAGTCCTGGGCTTTGTCATGTTAAAGCCGCTCGGGGCCGTTGCTTCATATTTTGCATCCCCTAAGACATCCCAAGACGGGTCCGAATATCAGTTCCGAATATACCCTAGTCCTCGCGGACCCTATTACGACGGTATAATTTTCCTTAGAACAAGTAAGAAGTATCAGCCAATTGTGCAGAACATGTTACCAAAAATTTAAAAATGACCAGACGACTTCTTTTACTACACTCTTGCCGAAGTTTATGTGGGACGTACCCGAAAGAGTGGTCCTATGTAGTCAATAGTCGCACATAATTCGAGTCTGTAGGAAAAAATACGATGTTCAATGTTTGGACAATATCGGGTTTCCCTTCGAAGGTTATCTTACGTACTACCCAAACGTTTTGCAAAAAAATTCAAAACGATCAGAGACGAGCTACTAAAGTGCACATTTCCTAAATTTTGTGTGGGTGGATCCCGAAGGACGTGATCAATATAGTCCATACTCCGACCTGTTACATGACTAGATGAAATAATACCATGTGCAAGTTTTGACCAAATCAGAATCTCCTTGCGAGATTAATCTTGCGGATTTGCCATTTTAGTTGGTGCCGCCAAGGTTTCTTGGAGCTTATACAAAAGAAATTGTACCGTCGTAAAGGAAGCTGCGAGGACAACCTGCTGAAACAATTTCAAAACAATCCGAAAGGAACACTTAAACTTTACTTTACCCGAATTTTGTGTAGAAGGTACCGGAAGTGGACCGTTATAGTCCGTATTGGAAGACGATCTATATCTCAAAGGAATATTACGACGTGCAAAGTTTGGACCAAAACGATTGCACCCTTCGAGAGGCATCGTCCCATCTTCGAACTTAAACTAAGCTTGGACAAAATATTACGATACCCAATGTTTGGTTCGAATCGGTTGATCCGTTCAAGAGCTATCGTGCGCACCATCCAGACAGACAGACGGATGGACATGGCTTAATCAATACTAAATTGGCTGAAACGAATTTCGTTCAAACATACTTGGGGTCTAAAACCGTTATTTCGATGAGGCCCATTTTGGTCGTATAAAAAACATATGGCCACCAACTAAAATGAATAGTGCGCAACATAACACTAGAAGAGAGTATTTACCTGATTTGGTTCAAACATTACGCTTCGTAATAGTTCTTCTTGGTGATGTAGATGATGAGCTAACATGTGCAGCGCGTTCACCCATAAGAACGTTAAAAACTTGGACTTGGACGTCGGGTTAGTAACCCTCCCCTAGAAAAAACAGCCTACTATGAAAAAACGAATGAAAAGAAAAACAAACCCCTCTTAAGTTGACGAACCCCGCAAACGTTTTAAAGACAATGATCCGCGAATCTGCACCTGGAATGTTCGCACTCTTTATAGAGAAGGTGCAGTTTACGCATTGGTAGATGTAACTGAAAAGTACAAGGCCGACATTACTGCCATACGGGAAATATGATGGAACAGGAAAGGCATCACAACAACACCTAAAGGTGACCACTGTATTATAGCTGCCATGACACAAATCATTAAGTTGGTTGCGGATTTGTAGTTGGTGGGAGGTTAAAACATCTGGTCTCCAGTTTCACCCCAGTGAGTAAAAGACTCGCTGCAATTCAATTAAAAGAAAAATTAGTCAACATCAGCTTTCTATGAGCTCCCACTGAAGACAAGGACGAACATACCAAAGATAGAAGAAACTTATGACCGTTGCCCTGCCCATGACATTAAAATTATACTAGGCGATTTTAATGCCAATTTTGGAAAGGAGAATATCTTTGGCCCAACAGTCGGGAAATTCAGTCTCCACAGTGAAACATGTGACAATTATATGAGGCTGATTGACTTTGCAGCTCCGAAGAGTTTTGTACCAAAAGAGGGTTTCAGGCAAGGAGACATCCTTTCGTGTGATCTCTTCAACATCCTGCTAGAAAAGGTTATACGAGAGGCAAACGTCAAAAGAAGTGGCACAATCTATACCAATACCCACATGTTACTTGATGATATAGACATCATGGGACGATCATTAAATAAAGTAACCGATACCTTTATGAAGGTCGAAGGAGAATCTGCTAAAGAGGGTCTGGTGGTAAACGGCGAGAAGACCAAGTTGATGGTGTCGTCGCGCAATGCCTCTATTGAGATCGGACCAACTGTTGAAGTTGGTTCCTATAATTTTAAGGTAGTAAAAGACTTCGTATACCTCGGTACCGCCGTAAACACAACAAACGACATCAGTAGTGTTGTCGCCACTACCAAAATCATCAAAAGATTAGTTAATCTGGCAACATTTTAATTATGTACTAAATTTAATCTATTACTAAAATTAAGTTAACGAAGTTCTTAAATGTCAAAAAGCATCTCAATAATTCGCCATTTCATTTTAAAAATCATTTTGTTTGAAACTAGCGTGGTGATCAAAGTTCAATTTTTGTGTTAAGAAGCTAGTGGTCTCTATACCATAAAGTATGTTTTAATTTTGTGTAATTTTATGTCAGATTCTAAGTATTTGTTTTTTGTTCTATAGGAATTTTAATATAAGTACATTTGTCAATAAACCTCTTTGTTTTGGAACCGAGTGTACTTTATTCAAAATCCGAGAAACCACTAGGCCGGCCGATTAGCCCTAACATTTTTAAAATTCTTTATGAGCACTTCTTTGGACACCTAAAAGCGCTACAAATATCCCTGCCTATCGCAGTAAGTACAAAATGCAGTCACACACAACCGATAGTGAACGACAAAATGAAGGTCAACAACAAACTTGTAACATTTGTTCTAATCCCCCTGACGAAAATATGATATCATGCGGTAATTGTCATAAAGTAATTCACATGCAATGTGTTGAGAATCCAGTTACAACCAATTATACATGCGAAAGTTGTGTTGCCAACAGGCCCCATTCGCCGCAACATAGCATTTGCAGTCGACGTTCTGACGCCTCGAATACATCACAATCCAAAAGGATTCAATTACAGCTTCAGCGACTCGAAGAGGAACGCAATATTAACTTGGCATATGTATCCCAAAAATATAAACTTCTTGATGAAGCTGAAGTTCTTTCAGATACGTCTTCCAACACAACTGAATCCATTTTAAAGTGGCTAAATGATGTCCCTTCTTCCCCAACATCTCAACCATGCCAAACCCAAAATATCTCCGTTGCTGTTCAACCACGTAGCTTACCAGAACCCCTACCGCTTCACACACAAGTTTCAACATTAAATTTGTCAGAACCAGAAAACCAACCGCCAAATTATTCAATGCAAGAAATCAACCAAGAATCCCAACATGTCAATTCACAGAATAAAACAAATTCAAACAATCGGCAAGCCAATTGCTTACCCGACGGATCTTTTAATGTAACTTCAAGAACTATTTATGAAAGCTCTACAAATAACAACAATACAACCAGAATGTGTTATCATATTGATGAAGAACCATCCAGCGTACCACCAGTGATCTTTAAATCTGCCAAGAATTCTATGTCTGCCGCTGTACCAAATTGTCGTGCGGAAGGGCCCACCAATAGTGGGAATAGTCATGGAATGCAGCGAAAGATCGGTAATATGCCAAACTCTAGCTTACCTTTTTCATCTTCCCAAATAGGAATAATGAATAATGTAGCCCCGCAACCATACACAAATCAATCTGGATTACAAAATTCACAAAATTATGGTTATCATCTTTATAACCATTTGCAGGAACCAATAAGAAATGCGGCCAATACAATGCCCAATATGTCTTCTACGCGTTACTCAGCTCCATCTTATTCTCACGAACCTGGTATACTAAATTCAAGTCAAGTACATGCCAGGCAATCCATCCCAAAGGAACTGCCCATCTTCGCTGGAAACCCTGAAGACTGGCCTGTATTTTACTCCAACTTTGAATGGTCCACAACCGCTTGTGCTTTTAACAATGCCGAAAATCTTGTTCGCCTTCAAAGAGCTTTAAAAGGCGATGCTTTGAAAAGCGTACAACAAATGTTGGTTCACCCAGAAAACGTACCAGCTGTTATGCAAATTTTACACATGCTATTTGGACAGCCTGAAAAAATAATAAATTCAATAAAAACAAAGATTAAATCAGCGCCAAAAGTGCATGAAAACAATCTCCAAACTCTTACCTCATTTGCCGTGCACGTGCGGAGTTTAGTTGCCACCATTCTAGCAAGCAACCTTGCTGACGAAATCAACAATTCCTCCCTTCTTCAAGAACTGTTGCAAAAGTTACCGTCATCGTATCAAATGAAATGGGCAAACGAAAAAAGTCATATGATGAACAACAACATAAAACCAAATTTGTACGAATTTGACAAGTGGATCTTTGATATTGGCGTCACAGCAAGCAGTATAACAGTTGAGTACTCAACTAATAAGAGCGAATATGACAAACCCAAAACAAGTAAGAGCATTTTTGTTCACACTCCGAAAGAGTACCACAATTGCATTGTGTGTAACAACAACACATGTAGATCTCTTGCTACTTGCAATAAATATCTCACACTAGAACGTGGGGAGAAATGGAATGTGGTGAGAAAAAATAACCTCTGCAAATTTTGCCTATGTAAACATAGAGATGAGTGCAAACGTAGAAAGAAGTGTGGAGTTGATGACTGCGAATATTTTCACCATCCCTCATTACATCGGTATAATGAAGAAACGTCAAAAACAAATTTAAACAACGTGGAAGGTGCAGAAGTAATAAATTCACACAATACCGATGTGAGTGAAATTTTATTTAAAATTGTGCCGATTAAAGTGTACGGAAAAAATAAAATAGTCCAAACATTTGCTTTCCTTGATGAAGGATCATCAATTAGTTTAATGGATGAATCATTGCGACAACAATTAGAAATGGAAGGCATCCAAAACCCTTTGTGTTTACGTTGGACGGGAGGTATAGAACGCAACGAAAGAAAGTCACAGAAATTAAATATAAGCATTTCAGGTGGTGACAAGAATCCAGTAAATATAACTGTGTGTACCGTGACTTCTATAAATTTACCAGTACAGTCTTTGGATTATAACAAGTTGTGCCAAAAATATCATCACCTTCGTAACCTGCCAGTGGAAAGTTATCAAAATGCGGCACCAAAAATACTTATTGGATTAAACCACTTTGACATAGGCGTATCAAGCAAAATAAGAGAAGGTCGCCCATCAGAACCTGTAGCTGTGTACACAAAACTTGGATGGATAGTCTACGGAATTGTAGCTGCCACAGACTCAAGTAAGCATTTTAATTTTCATACTTGTGATTGTTCTTCGGTGTATGATGACAGGCTAGAAGAATTGATTAAGCATTTTTATGCATTAGAAAGTATTGGCATCAGTTTAAGTGACCCAATCATAGCTGAGGATGAGAAAAGAGCTCTCGATTTACTAAAAATGTACACAAAACAAAAAGAAAATTTTCATTATGAAGTTCCACTATTGTGGAGGACTGATTCCACTCAATTGCCTGATAGTTACCAAATGGCTTTAAAGAGGCTACATTGTTTAGAAAGAAAATTACTGGACAATTCGGAACTAAAGGGCATTTTTGAAAGTACCATCTCAAAATATTTGTCTAAAGGCTATATCAGAAAATTAAATGCGAATGAAGTTAATAGTGTTGATGGGAAGGTTTGGTACCTCCCAATATTTGCTGTATTTAACAGAAATAAACCAGGAAAATCTAGGGTGGTTTGGGATGCAGCTGCAAAATCGTGTGGTGTGTCTTTGAATTCATTCATTCTCAAAGGACCTGACCTATTAGTACCTTTGCCATCAATCCTTTTTAAATTCCGCCAAAAATCTGTCGCTATTTGTGGAGACATCGAGGAGATGTTCCATCAGATTTTCATAAGGCGGGAAGATTGCGACGTACAACGATTTTTATGGCGTGATTGTATCCAATCGAAAGATCCTGATGTGTATGTTATGGACGTAATGATTTTTGGAGCTACTTGCGCTCCTAGTATTTCTCAGTACATCAAAAATATAAACGCTGAAAAATTCAAAGAAACTTTTCCAGATGCAGTTAAATCAATAACAGAAAATCATTACGTTGACGATCTCCTTGATTCTGTGGACACAGTAGATCAGGCTATAAAACTTGTATCAGATATTTCATTTATTCACCACAAGGGTGGATTTCATATGCGTAATTGGGTTTCCAATAGTGCTTCAGTGATGGAAGCAGTCCCAGACATAAGCCAATCTGATGAAATAAAATGTTTGAATTCTAAAGAGGAAAATTCTGTCGAAAAAGTTTTAGGAGTCTTCTGGGATCATAAAAAAGATCATATAACTTTCAAAATTGCAAAATGGTTAATGGAAAGTGATGCGTTATCTTCTGACAGAATACCAACTAAAAGGGAGATATTGCGTTTGATTATGTCGATTTATGACCCTCTAGGTTTAATAGGGCATATCATAATGTACGTTAAGATACTTATGCAGGATGTGTGGCGTTCAAAAATAAGTTGGGATGAGCAAATTCCTTACGAACTACATAACAAATGGCGGCTCTGGGTACAAGCTTTGCCTAACATCCAGAATATAGAAATTCCAAGATGTTATTTACGGCACTTAAAAAATTATGAGGGATTAAATGTTCAACTTCATACTTTTGTGGACGCGAGCAAAGATGGATATGCTGCTGTGTGTTATTTTAGATTCGAAAATGACAATAAAGTTATATGCTCCCTCATTGGGTCCAAAAGCAGAGTAGCACCAATGAAAATAACGTCAATTCCACGTCTTGAATTAATGGGTGCCCTAATAGGAGCACGATTTGCAAAATACATTTGCGAAAACCATAGTATAAACATCTCAAAGAAATTTTATTGGTCTGATTCGAAAACCGTTTTAAGTTGGATCAATTCGGATCATCGAAAATACCACCAATTTGTGGCCTTTCGTATCACTGAGATTCTAGATCTTTCTTCTATGAAAGACTGGAGATATATTCCTAGCAGACTTAACGTCGCTGATGATGCCACCAAAGGAGCAAAAACACCTGCTATTGACAACACATGTAGGTGGCTCCAAGGACCTGATTTCCTTTTGAAAAAAGAGCATGAGTGGCCTAAAACTGAATTAATTCCAGAGTCAACGGAAGAAACCGTGCACAAACTATTTATGGTTAGGAAATTTGAACCATTGATTGACGTGAATAGGTTTTCTAAATGGAGCCGGTTATTGCGAACAACAGCCTTCGTTTTACGTTTTATACGTCGTTGCCGTCAAACGTTTTTGAAGAACTATGAGTTTACTCAGGAAGAGCTAAGAGAAGCCGAGGAGTTGTTATACAAACAAGCTCAGCAAGAGGGGTATGCGATGGAGATTTCCTGCGTTCAATCTAATGTGTCTATTCCCAAAACCAGTGATATCTTCACCAAAACACCATATTTAGAAAATTCAGTTCTTCGTGTACTCGGTAGAATAGACAATGCGGATGTAGAACGGGATCAAAAGAGACCTATAATCTTGCCAAGAAAGAACAGAATTACGTACTTAATTATGATGCATTATCATGAAAAATACCATCACTGTTGCCACGAAACTGCAGTTAATGAAATAAGGCAAAAGTTTGCCATTTCTCGTTTACGTACAACATTCAAGTTTATTGTAAGATCTTGTCAGCTATGTAAAGTGAAAAAGGCGTCTCCAAATGCCCCACAAATGGCCATATTGCCTCGAGCCCGCCTTGCGAAAAACATGGCCCCATTTACGTTTACAGGAGTGGACTTTTTTGGACCGATTATGGTTACGGTGAACCGTCATAAGGAGAAGAGGTACGGCTGTATTTTCACCTGCTTAACTATTAGAGCTGTGCATATTGAAATAGCCCACTCATTAACAACAAGTTCATGCATCTTAGCCATAAGGAATTTTATGGCTCGGCGAGGAATACCTCGGGAATTTTATAGCGACAACGGAACAAATTTTGTGGGTTCGGAAAGGGAGTTGCGCGAAGCTTTGGAAGATGTTGATAGAAACGAATTGATACGAAAATTTACATCAACAACTACAAAATGGATTTTCAACCCTCCAGCCTCACCCCACATGGGAGGTGCATGGGAGCGTTTGGTTCGCTCAATCAAAACAATACTCTATAATATTATGCCTTCGAGGTCTCCAAGCGATGAGCTTCTAGTCGGAATGTTACTAGAAGTTGAAAATATCATAAATTCGAGGCCCTTAGCATACGTGCCTCTAGATGAGGATACGGAAGAAGCTTTAACTCCTAACCATTTCCTCTTAGGAAGTTCTAGCGGGTTAAAGCCAATGACAAAATGTGAAGACAGCGGTATAATATTGAAACAAAGCTGGCTCATTTCACAACAATATGCGAACATATTTTGGAAGAAGTGGGTGGCTGAGTATTTGCCATCATTGACTTGCAGAACCAAATGGTTTGAGAAATCAAAACCTATAAGTCAGGGGGATTTAGTAATAATTGTCGATCCTTCATTACCGCGAAATGTGTGGCTGCGAGGAAGAGTCCTTGAAACCAGATTGGCAAGGGACGGACAAGTAAGAAGCGCCAGAGTGCTGACGCAAACTGGAATTCTCGAGAGACCTGTGGCTAAGTTAGCAGTTTTGGAAGTTGCTTCAAGAGAAGAGTCTGCCGTCGAAAAATGTTCTCGCCATACTGAGGGGGGAATGTTGTCGCCACTACCAAAATCATCAAAAGATTAGTTAATCTGGCAACATTTTAATTATGTACTAAATTTAATCTATTACTAAAATTAAGTTAACGAAGTTCTTAAATGTCAAAAAACATCTCAATAATTCGCCATTTCATTTTAAAAATCATTTTGTTTGAAACTAGCGTGGTGATCAAAGTTCAATTTTTGTGTTAAGAAGCTAGTGGTCTCTATACCATAAAGTATGTTTTAATTTTGTGTAATTTTATGTCAGATTCTAAGTATTTGTTTTTTGTTCTATAGGAATTTTAATATAAGTACATTTGTCAATAAACCTCTTTGTTTTGGAACCGAGTGTACTTTATTGAAAATCCGAGAAACCACTAGGCCGGCCGATTAGCCCTAACAAGTAGTGAAATAAAAAGAAGAATTGTGTTGGCCAACAGATGCTACTTTGGCTTAAGTAACCACTTCAAAAACAAAGCCACAACTCGTCAAACAGAAATAACGCTTTAGAAAATACTGATACTACCCGTGCTGATGTATGGTTCCGAAGCCTGGGTACTTGCGCAAGCAGATAAGGCAGAGCTTGGTGTGTTTGAGAGAAAAAATCTTCGAAAGATCTACCGACCAATCTGCGTTGAGGGTAAATATCAACGTCATATGAACCACGAGCTGTATCTGCTATACAACGACATCAATATAGTTAAACGTATCGAGATGCAGAGATTGCGTTGGTTAGGCCATATAATAAGAATGAGCGATGATGAACCCGCTAAAAAGACGTATAAGTTCGAGCCACATGGCGGTGCACGCAGAATTGGCAGGCTAAAGAATAGATGGCGCAAACAAGTGGATGAAGAGAAAGCGAAGCACTTAACAGAGAGGAATGGAGATATTTTCTTAGTTCGGTCTATGGAACAAATGTTCTGTAATGGGCCAGCTAAGTAAGTAAGTAATAGTAATTCTTAACATAGATCATATTTGAAGACGCACTATGTTGGTCCACTTCCGGTACCTGTTCGCGGATAAATTTTAAAGTGTATTTGGCGTAGTTCTAGCGGTTCTTATCAAAACAGTATAACTTTTTTCTTTATAAACTCCAGACCAGAAAGTTCCAAAAAAAGCTTCAAACCATAATTATGTTTTTATAGTCTCTATCAGTCCCTAGTTGGTAGACACCGTGGTGCAGTGGTAAACAAGTCCGCCTCAAAACGAAGTTCCGCGATTCAATCCTGACCTGAACATCAGAATTTTCGGCGGTGGCAAATTCTTTTAGTGTAATGCTTGCTTACATTTCCTGAGTATTTCAGCCATGAAAACCTTCTTTGCCAGTGATGTTTTATATTATGATGTAAGGGAAGTTTTCCGTGTTCCTTCGGGGATGATGTGGGAACATACATATATACGTTTATGTAAGTTGTTACCTTTAAAATTTTTCCACAGTGTTAGCTTAGTCAATTTTGATTAAAAAAGTTAATATATAATATAAGTTCTTCCTTTATTAATCCACATTTAGTTTGCGAAATGAGCCATTCAAACCGGACAATAATGAAATTTCCTCACTGCTGCCAATACCAATTCGAAGCTTTTCATTCGTTCCATAATTGTCATCGGTAGCAAAATAGCTTTCGTATTTCAGCATTATTGGTTCCCAGTGATTAAGAGCTTCAAACAGATAACCATTGTTGCCACCATATTCCACAGTCATGGCATCGCGTGGTATATGATCATACAAATCTTCTGCCTTTTCATGGACCACAAACTAAAACACACAAAGAAAAAATATGAAAATTCAAAATAACATCTAACAGTATTTCCGTCCCCCAAACCCCAATACCTTCACTGTGATCTTCTTTGGCAGAAATGCTGTTGCAAAATTGAAAATAGCCCTCCCATCTTTGCGCATGTTTATCACATGTATTTCATTAAAACGCACAGGAAAACAATGTTCCATCAACATCCAGGTTTTCTTAAGCAACGACGGATGATACTGCATCATTTGTTCCACGCTAACATCACGGGCATCCACAATGTGGACAATTCCGAATGCCCTCGCATTAGCATCTTCATTGGCCATGATTTCCAGCAGCATAAAGAATAATTTATAAATATCTTTGGGATGGAATATCTTGGGATCATATTTGGAGAATTGGGAGATAACAAGGCGGGCACCATTTGTTGAAATCGCTTTAAGGGGCATTGTGTGAATGCTGTAAAGAGAGGATGTTAAAAGTAAATTAAGAAGGTATTGCTTGTTGAATTTTATTTTTGATATTTATTGACTGAGGACAATAGACATTGCATTTTTGAGGATTTTTATAAGCACCCTCTCTGAACAAAATGCCTGGAGTACCCTCTGATGACAATAGGAGTGAATTTTTAAAGATTTTTAGGGGGACCCTCTAAGGACAACAGGCGTAGTTTTTTAAAGGTTTTTAGGAGGACCCTTTGAACACAATAGACCTTGCAGTTTTAAGGAATTTTTGGAGGACCCTCTGAGGACAACAGACCTGGATTTGTTGATGATTTGTAGGAGGACCCGCTGAGGACAACATACGTGGTTTTTGTAATGATTTTTGACAACAGACGTGGATTTTGATGATGTTTTGGAGTGCTCTCTGATGGCAATAGGTGTGAATTTGTAAAGGACCCTCCAAGGACAACAGTCGTGGATTTTCAAAGATTTTTAGAAGGACCCTCGAGGACAACAATTCTGGATTTGTTGAGGACCCGCTGAGGACAACATACGTGGTTTGTGTAATGATTTTTATGGGGATCCTCTGAAGACAACATACGTGATTTTTTAAAGATTTTAGTAGTGCCCTTTGAGGGCTATAGGAGTGAATTTTTCAAAGGACCTTCTGAGGGCAACCTTTTTGATGATTTTTAGGAGTACCCTCTGAGGACAACAGACTTGGATTTTTAAAGGTTTTTTGTAGAACCATCTGAGTCTTGAATTTTTTTTAAAGATTTTGTGGAGGACCGTCTGAGGGCAATGTACATGAACTTTTAAGGATTTTTAGGAGAGCCCTCCGGGGACGAGAGACCTGTATTTTTTAAGATTTTTAGAAGGCCCCTATGAGAATAATAGTATTGATTTTTTAAAGATTTGTAGGGGGACTCTATGAGGACAACAGACGTGGATTTTTACATTTTTTTTGGAACACCCTCTGAGGACAATAGATCTTGGATTTTTCAGGACAACAGACGTGGATTTTTAAAGGTTTTTAGGAGAACTCTCTGAGGACAATAGGCCTGAATTTTTAAAGATTTTTAAGAGGATCTTCTGAGGACAACGGACGTGCGTTTCTTTGATGATTTTTAGGTGGACGCTCCGAGGACAGTAGACGTGAATTTCATAACGATTTTTAGGAAGATCTTCTGAGGACAATATACTTGAACTTTTAAGGATTTTTAGGATGACCGTCTGAGATCAACAGACCTTAAAGGTTTTTAGGAGGACCCTCTGAGGACAACAGACGTGGATTGTAAAGGTTTTTAGGAGGACCCTCTGAGGACAATAGATGTGCATTTTTAACGATTTTTAGGAGGGCCCTCTGAGAGCAATATGCGTCAATTTTTAAGGATTTTTAAGATGACCCTCTAAGGACAACAAATGTGGTTTTAATAGGTTTTAGGAGGACCCTCTGAGGACAATAGACGTGCATTTTTAACGATTTCTAGGAGGACCCTCTGAGAGCAATATGCGTCAATTTTTAAGGATTTTTAAGATGACCCTCTAAGGACAACAAATGTGGTTTTTAAAGGGTTTTAGGAGGACCCTCTGAGGACAATAGACGTGCATTTTTAACGATTTTTAGGAGGAGCCTCTGAGGTCAACTCATGTGGGCTATAGGATGTTTTTAGGAGGATCCTCTGAGGACAGCCGACGTAAATCGCAAGTGTTTTTGTATAAGGTTATAAATGGAATTATTGACTGCGAATGGTTACTTGAATTAATAAATTTTAATGTCCCCCCTAGGCTTCTCCGTCATTGCAATTTTTTCCACAACGCTATTCACAGAACTAATTATGCTTGTAATGCTCCTATTTCACGGGCCATGAATGAATTTAATAATATATCTTCTCGTGACTTAGATTTTTGCGATCCCCTAAGTAAATTTACTAACACTTTAGATTTAATATACTTTTAGATGTAAGTTTCATATTGTCTGTAAGGAAATAATTGTTCCATAGACGTAATAAATAAATAAATAAATAAATAAATAAATTTTTTAAAGATGTTAGGAGGACCCTCTGAGGACAACAGGGGTAAACTTTTAGGAGGACCCTCTGAGGACAACATATGTGAATTTTTTTTAACGATTTTAGGAGGACCTTCTGAGGACAAGAGACTTGGATTGTTTGATGATTTTTACCAGGACCCTCTGAGGACAATATGCGTGAACGTACTTTTATGGATTTTTAGGGTGACCTTCTGAACACTACATACGTGGATTTTTTAAAGGTTTTTAGGAGGACCCTCTGAGGACAATAGACGTGCATTTTTAACGGTTTTTAGGAGGACCCTCTGGACAACAGACGTGGATTTTTTCATGATTTTTAGGAGGACCCTCTAAGGACAACAGGTCTGGATTTTTAAGGATTTTTAGGAGGACCATCTAAGGACAACATACCTGAATTTGTTAAAGGTGTTCAGGAGGACCCTCTGAGGACAATAGATGTGAATTTTTAACGAATTTTAGGAGGATCCTCTGAATACAACTGACGTGAATTTCTTGATGATTTTAGGATGACCATCTGAGGACAACAGACGTGGACTTTTATACGATTTTAGGAGGACCCTCTGTGGACAATGTACGTGAACCTTTAAGCATTTAGGGGGACCGTCTGAAGACAATATACTCGAACTTTTAAGGATTTTTAGGATTACCCTGTAAGGTCAACAGACGTCGATTATTTAAATTTTATTAGGAGGACTCTCTGAGGACAAAAGACGTGAATTTTTTAAAAGTTTTTAGGAGAACTCTCTGAGAACTATAGATGTGAAACGTTAACGATTTTTAGGAAGACCTTCTGAGGACATCATACGTGGATTTTTTGATAATTTTTAGTAGGACCCTCTGAGGACAATAGACGTGAATTTTAAAAGATTTTTAGGAGTACCCTCTGAAGAAAACAGCCGTGGATTTTTTGATGATTTTAAGAGGACCCTCTGAGGACAAAAGACGTGAGTTTTTAAAGATTTTTAGGAAGACAACGGATGCGTATTTTTATAGGTTTTCAGGAGGACCCTCTGAGGACAACATACGTAGACTTTTTGATGATTTTTAGGAGGACCCTCTGAAAACAACAGACGTCAAGATTTTAGGAAGACCCTCTGAAGACAACACCCGTGAATTTTTTGATGATTTTTAGGAGGACTCCCTATTTAAAAGATTTTTTGCAAGACCCTATAAGGACAACAGACGTGAATATTTAAGAAGACCCACTGAGCACAATATACGTCTACTTTTAAGGATTTTTTGGATGACCTTCTGAGGACAGAAGGACCCTCTGAGGACAAATTACGAGAACTTTATAGGATTTTTAGGAGGACCCTCTGATTACAATAGATAGTGAATTTATAAACATTTTTTGGAGGGCCCACTTAGGATAACAGACGTGGATTTTTTTTATTTTTAAAGATGTTTATAGGTTTTTATGAGGACGTTCTGAGAACAACAGAATCAGATTTTTTAAAGGTTTTTAGGATGGATTTTGTAAAGGTTTTAGACCTTCTGAGGACAATAGACGTCAATTTTTATGAATTTTTAGGAGGTCCCTCGAGGACAAGATACGTGTAGTTTTTGGTGAGTTTTAGGAGGACCCTCTAAGGATAAAAGAAGCGTTTTAGGAGGACCCACTGAGGACAATAAACGTGGACGTTGAGGTCGTCTTAATAGACGACGTTGAGGTCGTTTCAATATATGACCTTTAGGTCGTCTGGGGGCAACCAAAGTGTTAACCTCTTTAGACAAAAAATCCTAAATTAAAAACAATTAAGTGGGCAAATCGGACCAACGCGTTCAAAATTCCTGAAAGTGACTCGTCGCTTTATATGGCCCGTATAGCAAAACAATGGACCTATATAGTCCATTTTATATTCCAAAAATTCTACGGACCTACCATACATTGGAACAAAATGATATAAACCTACTTCAATCCGTTGGGACGCTAGAGTGATTTTAAGCGCGTGCAGACGGAAACGACTTTATCGATGTAGAATTTCACACTGATCATGGATGTAAAATGAGCGTAAAAAAATTGGGCCAGTTTGAAAGAAGATTTTTTATAGGCCTTCTGTCTTTAGTAAAACTTCTAAAGGTGTGAGGGTTTCTAAAAACCTCTATAAACAGAAGTCTTTCAATATGTTTTCTATATATTTCTTCTAATTGTCTTGTAAAAAGAAAAGTCCATCTAAAATCTTCTATAGATCGAAGATTTTTCCAAATGTCTTTAACAGAAAGAATTCTTCTGAAGATTATCAATTCCTTAAAGGTCTCGTATTAACAGAAATCTTTTCAAAAAAATCTGCATACAGAAGCCCTTCAAAATGTCTTTATAGACAGAAGGCTTCTAAAGGGCAAAACAAAACAAAAGTCCTTCCATATATCTTCTACAGTTAAGGTACAAATTTCCTTCTAAAAATTCCCTACGGAGAGAAAATTTTCTTAAAGCCTTATAAATTCCTTCAGAATTCCTTCTAAAAATTCCCTACGGAGAGAAAATTTTCTTAAAGCCTTCTATAGGCAGAAAGAATCTTCTTGAAGTTTTCAATATTTTTAAAGCGCCGCCTAAAGCTAAACGTATAAACCTAGTAAAAGTCGGTACAAACAGAAAGCTTCTAATGCGCTTTAAATTACTTCTTTGAAGGGATTTCTACAATGTATCCCATATTACAATTCCTTGTAAAAATATCCTATAGGAAAGCGTTTTTTAAGGGCCTTCAATACCCAATATCTTTGAAAACATACCCATCATCCACTATTATTTCTCATCAATATTTTTTTAACTTAAGCTCTGTACACATTTCGTTCCGCATACCCTACCCGTTGCAAATGCTGTAATTTTATGCGCCTAATTGATCGTACGAAGTATACCCACAGACAGGAACATATATAGAAACTTTTTGCTAAGGCCAAAACAGATCTGTTCGCTTTTACGAACATTTTTTGGTGGCTATCAGAGTGAATTTAAGGGAAGACTTGTTCAACGGCAAAAAAAAAGTAACTATCACAATTTTTTTTTAAAAATATTCTTATGTATATTCTTACCCATGTCTATAAAGGGCCATCAGATGTTCATCCAAACGTCGCTGCATTAAAACTTCTGGAAAAACAACTTTCAACGAATAGAATGCATCCAAACGTTTTTTCGTCTCTTCCAAATCGAAGTGGCAATAGTGGAGGAAAGCTAGCAACCAATCACGATTCAAACGGACCTTTAAATGCGGTGTCTTCTTTAGCCAACTTTGTAAGGATACCAAACTGCTTTCGCATACTTCCATATTTTCATTATTCCGTGTCGTTGCAGTTTTTTCCAATTTTAACGGCAAGTTAGGCATTTGTTTCGTGTAGATATTTTGTTTTGTAGTATATCCTCTGGCGCTGGTAGGTTGATTTCAACTGATAATAATTCCCCTTATTTCGCATTTCCATATCCAACATAATGTTTTTGTTTTTTTTGGCTGATAAGAGAAAGTCAGACTATGTTAAATAGAGAAACAGCCGGTCAAGTGTATAGCAATTGATAAAGTGAGAATATCAGGCGATATTAGATATGTGCAAATCGCTGAATCACAATTGCCACCCCAAGTGAACTGATAAAGACTTATCATCGGGATGACAGTTTAATGTAATTGGCGATTACAACACACCAATTACTCCATTCATTGTAACATTTACGTGACAGTAGCACTGCAAGCGGGAATGTATATTTTTTTTCTATAGGAACAATGAAGTGATAAATAAAATGTTCGGTTGATTTAATTAATATTGGATTATTCGGTAATTCTAGACGATATAAAAAACAAGTAAGAAGGTATTAGTCGGTTTTGTCGACAGCCCTCATAAAAACCGAAGTGATTTACCTAAATATCACATGAACAGAAATATATTCAGATCCGAAATCTTGTTTCTTATATTGCAAGAATGTCGCTTGTGCGGGTTTTTGCAACATTTCGAACATTATCAAGAAAACTATGGAGAACATTTTAGGGTTGTAACAAAAACCACAAAGACTGCTAAAAATTTTAAATCCCACGGCGGCTGGTTCTATGTACTCAACATCAACTCAATATGTATGCGTTTGTGTTCGGAATGTCTAATTCAGTTCGTGCCAGAATAGAGAAGACCCCTGGCCAATGGATCTGTTTCGTTAGCCAGACCCGCATCCACCACATGTCAACATCGTTGAGATATAATGAATGTAGGGAATGTGTCCACTTCCGAGACTATTCTGGCCTTATCCGCCTCCATGAATACTGCGATAGAAGTTATATTACTACTCCAGAACATCTCTCAGCGTGTCTCCCCGCCGTCTCCCCAACAAAAACAAACTCACCACATGTTTTTTATTCAACACCACATGTTGTTATTCAACGCCTGCGGAATGTATCATCCCGGCAATTCAATTTCAATGGTCTCCACAACAAAGTTAGTGGAATTGTAGACTTATGAGTCGAAGAAACATCATGGTCACCGATACCCAAGAAACAAAGCTCAACATCATTAGTAGCTTGTAATGTTGCGATGGTTACAACATTTTACAGAAGGATCGTATAAAAAGCGGAGGATGAGGACTTACCCTTGTCCTATACATCAGCATGTTCAGTAGAAGGCTATTTCATTTTAGCTTTACCCTAGTTTTCGCTCTTGGAGGACAATAACCGTCCGGTTCTAGGGGACTTCAATGTCCACCATGAAATTTGGCATTCCGTCCTAGATAATGGCCAATGGCCTAGACTACCCTAACTACCGTAGCATGTTTAAGTCGTCCGCCACAGCTATTTGCGACAATATCAGTAGTAGGAACAATGCTCTCAATTCGCTGGCCGGCAGCACTTCGGTTTCAGACAAAGAATCCTTGTTGACCCTAACAAATCAATAGGCCATTCTGTGGTAAGTTATGCGTCGCCAGTGTGTTTTGCAAATGTTACCGTTACTCAGTGAAAGAATATTCAATCCTGCCGGAATGCTGCCCTGAGGACTGCGACAGGGTGACACCAGAAGACCACATAATGAGGAGACGCAGATATTACCGGTGCATAACAAGCACAACATGATGTCGACGATGCAGTACCTGCTTGGGCGTTAATACCGTGAGTATCCTCGGCACAATCTAGTTCCTTCAGAGGTACAAGAGAGAACCTCAAAATCAACGAGCGTATCAGGCAAGCTTGTATAGCAATAACACTGATGCAGTTGCGCCATCAGACAAAAATACATGTCCTGCATGTTGATTGGGACCGGACGACACTCTGCATTTGTTTAACTGCAAAGCTGGAACCACTCACCTGTCTCCTGATCCTTTATGGACAAAGCAAGTCCAAATAGCAGAATATTGAGATCTGAACACAGAGGAACCAAAATCAGATAACTGAAAAGATATGTGAAGGAACATATTTGCGTCGCTACAACAACAACCAACAATTTTGGTGAGAGACGTATATGAAGGAGAAGCCCTAATATTGGAATATTTCGGGACTCATATCTCAGGAAGTATTGCCTGTAAAGTAAATGGTCCATTGGGACGTCTACTGTATAGTTTGGGTCGTCTACTGTAGAATAGATGGCCCATTGGGTCGTCTACAGTAGAGTAGATAGTCCATTGGGTCGACTAGAGATGATGGCCCATTGTGCCGTCTTCTGTAAAGTAGATGGCCATTGTGTCGTCCACTATAGAGTAGATGTCCCATTGCGTCGTCTACTGTAGAGTAGATGGTCCATTGATTCCTGTCCTGTATATTAGATGGTCCATTGCGTCGTCTACTGTAGAGCAGATGGTCCACTGTAAAGTAGATGGCCCACTGCGTCGTCTACTGTAGAGTAGATGGAGCATTGGGTCGTCTACTGTAGAAAAGATGGTCCATTGAATCGTCTACAATAGAGTAGATGGCCCACTGGGTCGTCTACTGTAGAGTAGATGGCCCATTGGGTCGTCTACAGTAGAGTTTATGTCCATTGGGTCGTATACTGTAGAGTAGATGGCCCATTGGATCGTCTACTGTAGAGTAGATGGCCCATTGGGTCGTCTACTGTAGAGTAGATGGCCCATTGGGTCGTCTACTGTAGAGTAGATGGCCCATTGGGTCGTCTACTGTAGAGTAGATGGCCCATTGGGTCGTCTACTGTAGAGTAGGTGGCCCATTGGGTCGTCTACTGTAGAGTAGATGGCCCATTGTGTCGTCCACTGTAGAGTATGTGGCCCATTGGGTCGTCTACTGTAGAGTAGATGGCCCATTGGGTCGTCTACTGTAGAGTAGGTGGCCCATTGGGTCGTCTACTGTAGAGTAGATGGCCCATTGGGTCGTCTACTGTAGAGAAGATGGCACATTGGGTCGTCTACTGAAGAGTAGATTTCCCATTGGGTCGTCTACTGTAGAGAAGATGGCCCATTGGTTCGTCTTCTGTAGAGTAGATGACCCATTGGGTCGTCTACTTTAGAGTAGATGGCCCATTGGGTCGTCTACTGTAGAGTAGATGGCCCATTGGGTCGTCTACTGTAGAGTAGATGGCCCATTGGGTCGTCTACTGTAGAGTAGATGGCCCATTGGGTCGTCTACTGTAGAGTTGATGGCCCATTGGGTCGTCTACTGTAGAGTTGGTGGCCCATTGGGTCGTCTACTGTAGAGTTGATGGCCCATTGGGTCGTCTACTGTAGAGTTGATGGCCCATTGGGTCGTCTACTGTAGAGTTGATGGCCCATTGGGTCGTCTACTGTAGAGTTGATGGCCCATTGGGTCGTCTACTGTAGAGTAGATGGCCCATTGGGTCGTCTACTGTAGAGTAGATGGCCCATTGGGTCGTCTACTGTGGAGTAGGTGGCCCATTGGGTCGTCTACTGTAGAGTAGATGGCCCATTGGGTCGTCTACTGTAGAGTAGATGGCCCATTGGGTCGTCTACTGAAGAGTAGATTTCCCATTGGGTCGTCTACTGTAGAGAAGATGGCCCATTGGGTCGTCTTCTGTAGAGTAGATGACCCATTGGGTCGTCTACTGTAGAGAAGATGGCCCATTGGGTCGTCTTCTGTAGAGTAGATGACCCATTGGGTCGTCTACTTTAGAGTAGATGGCCCATTGGGTCGTCTACTGTAGAGTAGCTGGCCCATTGGGTCGTCTACTGTAGGGTAGATGGTCCTTTCGACTGGTAACTTTGGAATGGCATGTCTGATGTTTCCCCCAAGACCGGAATCGAAGCGGCTTTATCTGCAGTCAGAAAAAAGTCTAACGAAGTGTTATAAGACGATCTTGGTGGTCAATCGACTGGTCCAAAACGTGCTCACCAAAGTGTTCTTTCCACAAATTCATTGATTGATGCGATGTGTGGGAAGTGGCGCTGTTTTGTTGAAATCAAATGTCGCCGAGATTACATGCAGAGAAGATATATTGTAGGAGCAATCATATTCTAAGAACAAAATAGTGTATTGTAAAAATCCGAAAATATATATTGTTGGTACAACACACAAAACGTTATTTTTTTGGGTGAAGTGGTAGCTCTTGAATCTCTTCAAGCTGCTCTTCTTCCTCCCAAATGTGGAAATTTGGCTTCTTTACATACCTATAAAGCCAGAAATGTGTCTCATCACTAAACAAAATTAGGCTCGAAACGCACTCCCCACATGACGGGAAATTTCGTAGCTAAGTTGAACGATTTGTAAACGTTGTAGAGGCGTAAGCTTATGCATGATAAAATGTCAAACAGTACTTAACAAAAATAACATGAACACGTGACTCTCGACTCTCGCGTGATCTGTCAAAAAAGTCTGTTGAAAAAATTACCTCTTGTTGGATCACCCGTAATTGCCAAGCTAAGATCACCAACTTTATAACATATTGAAAAACAACATCATAGAAACTTCTATTTATCTTAATCTTTTATTATTATTTTTTATCTTAAATTATTCCTACATACATACATGTTTACAATACATACATATCTTCTAAATGGTACTTAATCTTTGGTTTGTTCATTTTGCTTCTTTGGTTTAATCTTTGGTCCTAAAGTCTACATGAATTGTTCTTGCTTTTACTATTTGGCCACACACGCACTTTTGCTTCAACGCTGGGCTAAAGGGGTAGAGAACATCTTCCGGCTCGTCTTTGTGCTCCTAAAGGTCTACAAATCGTGTTCTTATTCTTCTCCTCCTCCTTCATGTGGTACATTTTTGTTTAAATGTTGCATTCAATGATGAATGTGATGTTGTGACTGCTGCTGAGGATGACGATGATGAGGATTGTGTTGTTACATTTGCCGCTGCTGCTGGTGTTATAGCACCCATGGCTGTTGTTGTTGATCCGTGATGTCCTCCTAGTCGTGTACTTGTCACATTATTTAATGCTACACCACCACCACCTCCTCCTCCCACTAGCATGCCATTGTAAGTATTGTTGCTGGAAATTGTGTGTCTGCTGCTAATATTGTTGTTAGTGTTGTTGTTGAGATGTAAGTTGTTTGTATGATTTGTTGTTGTCGCTCCTTGTAAATTTGTTGTTGCTGTCTTAATGCCAGTCGTTGCCGTCATCGTACATTTATTGATATTCTGTACAATCAAATTGAGACAATCCAAACTGGAACCATTCGGTGATGAGGAAGAATCGTATGACGAATCTGTGTGGAATAAAAAAGTATAGGAAAAGAAATTGTGAAATTAGTTTGAAAGTTACAGAAAAGAAGGTATGAAAGTTGTCTATGTGTGTTTATTAAATCGTGCAATACAAGGTCAAACATATTTCGATCTATTGATCCAACATCTATATAAATACATACATACATATGCATGTTCACACAGCATCCCCGAATAGACAAGGGAGACTTCTCTCATATCAATGAGTGCACGCCGATTCATACTTGCTCAATAATATGGGACCTCTATTGTATCGCCGAGTGCGAACGGTGGGTCTTACGACTCCACTTGTAGAGAAATTCTCAAGAAATATAAGCCGACATTAAACTGAAGGGATTTACCACCGCCGAAAATTTTGATATTCTGGTCAGGGATTGAACCGCAGAACTTCTGAGTGTAAGACGAACGTGCTTACCACTACACCGCAGTGACTCTATCATATAGTAGACTAGGTGTTGTCATAGAAGACCTCCACGGTGGCTTTATATAAATATACCAATGTTATTCAACGGATATAGTTATAAAGTAAATCGGGATATGCATATTTTTGGATCGGAATGGAAACGCCTCTGACGATGTTATCAAAGTCATCGTAGGTAGTTTATAGTAATATCAATGGTGAGATTTCGCCACCCATCGGATATTCTCAGAGTACTTCTATCCTTGAATGTAGTTTTTAAAAAAATATTTATGTGCTGATATCATCTGTGTTAACTTATGTTTTAGCTTGAGCGGTTTTCAGTGACTTCTAATCGTTTCGTACTGCCAGAAAGTCGGAAAAGGGCGATTTTTATTTGGGATGACGGTTTTTTCGTTTTTCAATATAATTTCGGGACTACAGTTGTTCGCTTTTGGGAGTGCCAAAGAACTACTCCTCAGATGTAATTGGAATCATTTTAGTTGTAATTCGAGAATTCTATATGTAATTCGTAACATTTTACTTGTAATTTGAGAATTCTATTTGTAACTCGAAACGTATCATTTGTAATTCGAATTATTCCATTTGAAATTTGTATTAGCTACAACATTTTCTTTAATCCCACTTCGAAAGGACTTGTGGTTTCCAAGCAAAATCGTGAATCGTTGCACCATGCAGTGCAACCAAATTTTTTTGTTTCGAATTTCAAATGGAATCATACGAATTTCAAATGCAATGATTCGAATTACAAATGGAGTAATTCGAATTTCCAATGGAATAATTTCAATTACAAATGAAAGAATTCGTCTACTGTAGAGTAGATGGTCCATTGGGTCGTCTACTGTAGAGTATATGGCCCATTTGGTCATCTACTGTAGAGTAGGTGGCCCAATTGGGTCGTCTACTGTAGAGTATATGGCCCATTGGGTCGTCTACTGTAGAGTAGATGGGCCATTGGGTCGTCTACTGTAGAGTAGATGGGCCATTGGGTCGTCTACTGTAGAGTAGATGGCCCATTGGGTCGTCCACTGTAGAGTAGATGGCCCATTGGGTCGTCCACTGTAGAGTAGATGGCCCATTGGGTCGTCTACTGTAGAGTAGATGGGCCATTGGGTCGTCTACTGTAGAGTAGATGGCCCATTGGGTCGTCCACTGTAGAGTAGATGGCCCATTGGGTCGTCCACTGTAGAGTAGATGGCCCATTGGGTCGTCTACTGTACGACCCAATGGGCCATCTACTCTACAGTAGACGACCCAATGGGTAATCTACTCTACAGTAGACGACCAAATGGGCCATCTACTGTAGAGTAGAGTAGATGGCTCATTGGCCAACTCTACAGTAGATGCAGTAGACGACCCCATGGGCCACCTACTCTACAGTAGACGACCCAATGGGCCATCTACTCTACAGTAGTCGACCCAATGGGCCATCTACTCTACAGTAGACGACCCAATGGGTCATCTACTCTACAGTAGACGACCCAATGGACCATCTACTCTACAGTAGAGTTGGCCAATGAGCCATCTACTCTACTCTACAGTAGATGGCCCATTTGGTCGTCTACTGTAGAGTAGATTACCCATTGGGTCGTCTACTGTAGAGTAGATGGCCCATTGGGTCGTCTACAGTAGAGTAGATGGCCCACTGGGTCGTCCACTGTAGAGTAGATGGCCCATTGGGTCGTCTACTGTAGAGTAGATGGCCCATTGGGTCGTCTACTGTAGAGTAGATGGCCCATTGGGTCGTCTACTGTAGAGTAGATGGCCCATTGGGTCGTCTACTGTAGAGTAGATGGCCCATTGAGTCTTTTACTGTAGAGTAGATGGCCCATTGGGTCGTAGATTAGAGTAGATTTCCCATTGGGTCGTCTACAGTAGAGTAGACGGCCCATTGGTTCGTCTACTGTAGAGTAGATGGCCCACTGGGTCGTCTACTGTAGAGTTGATGGCGCACTGGGTCGTCTACTGTAGAGTTGATGGCGCACTGGGTCGTCTACTGTAGAGTAGATGGCCCACTGGGTCGTCTGCTGTAGAGTCGATGGCCCACTGGGTCGTCTACTGTAGAGTAGATGGCCCATTGGGTTGTCTACTGTAGAGTAGATGGCCCACTGGGTCGTCTACTGTAGAGTAGATGGCCCATTGGGTCGTCCACTGTAGAGTAGATGGCCCATTGGGTCGTCCACTGTAGAGAAGATGGCCCATTGGGTCGTGTACTGTAGAGTAGATGGCCCATTGGGTCGTCTACTGTAGAGTAGATGGCCCATTGGATCGTCTGGGTCGTCTACTGTAGAGCAGATGGCCCATTGGGTCGTCTACTGTAGAGTAGATGGCCCATTGGATCGTCTGGGTCGTCTACTGTAGAGCAGATGGCCCATTGGGTCGTCTACTGTAGAGTAGATTACCCATTGGGTCGTCTACTGTAGAGTAGATGGCCCATTGGGTCGTCTACAGTAGAGTAGATGGCCCACTGGGTCGTCCACTGTAGAGTAGATGGCCCATTGGGTCGTCTACTGTAGAGTAGATGGCCCATTGGGTCGTCTACTGTAGAGTAGATGGCCCATTGGGTCGTCTACTGTAGAGTAGATGGCCCATTGGGTCGTCTACTGTAGAGTAGATGGCCCATTGGGTCGTCTACAGTAGAGTAGATGGCCCACTGGGTCGTCCACTGTAGAGTAGATGGCCCATTGGGTCGTCTACTGTAGAGTAGATGGCCCATTGGGTCGTCTACTGTAGAGTAGATGGCCCATTGGGTCGTCTACTGTAGAGTAGATGGCCCATTGGGTCGTCTACTGTAGAGTAGATGGCCCATTGGGTCGTCTACTGTAGAGTAGATGGCCCATTGGGTCGTCTACTGTAGAGTAGATGGCCCATTGGGTCGTCTACTGTAGAGTAGATGGCCCATTGGGTCGTCTACTGTAGAGTAGATGGCCCATTGAGTCTTTTACTGTAGAGTAGATGGCCCATTGGGTCGTAGATTAGAGTAGATTTCCCATTGGGTCGTCTACAGTAGAGTAGACGGCCCATTGGTTCGTCTACTGTAGAGTAGATGGCCCACTGGGTCGTCTACTGTAGAGTTGATGGCGCACTGGGTCGTCTACTGTAGAGTAGATGGCCCACTGGGTCGTCTACTGTAGAGTAGATGGCCCATTGGGTTGTCTACTGTAGAGTAGATGGCCCACTGGGTCGTCTACTGTAGAGTAGATGGCCCATTGGGTCGTCCACTGTAGAGTAGATGGCCCATTGGGTCGTCCACTGTAGAGTAGATGGCCCATTGGGTCGTGTACTGTAGAGTAGATGGCCCATTGGGTCGTCTACTGTAGAGTAGATGGCCCATTGGATCGTCTGGGTCGTCTACTGTAGAGCAGATGGCCCATTGGGTCGTCTACTGTAGAGTAGATGGCCCATTGGATCGTCTGGGTCGTCTACTGTAGAGCAGATGGCCCATTGGGTCGTCTACTGTAGAGTAGATGGCCCATTGGGTCGTCTACTGTAGAGTATATGGCCCATTGGGTCGTCTACTGTAGAGTAGATGGCCCATTGGAACGTCTGGGTAGTCTACTGTAGAGTAGATGGCCCATTGGATCGTCTGGGTCGTCTACTGTAGAGTAGATGGCCCATTGGGTCGTCTACTGTAGAGTAGATGGTCCATTGGGTCGTCTACTGTAGAGTAGATGGCCCATTGGATCGTCTGGGTCGTCTACTGTAGAGTAAATGGCCCACTGGGTCGTCTACTGTAGAGTAGATGGCCCATTGGGTCGTCTACTGTAGAGTATATGGCCCATTGGGTCGTCTACTGTAGAGTATATGGCCCATTGGGTCGTCTACTGTAGAGTAGATGGCCCATTGGAACGTCTGGGTCGTCTACTGTAGAGTAGATGGCCCATTGGATCGTCTGGGTCGTCCACTGTAGAGTAGATGGCCCATTGGGTCGTCTACTGTAGAGTAGATGGCCCATTGGGTCGTCTACTGTAGAGTAGATGGCGCATTGAGTCTTTTACTGTAGAGTAGATGACCCATTGGGTCGTAGATTAGAGTAGATTTCCCATTGGGTCGTCTACAGTAGAGTAGACGGCCCATTGGTTCGTCTACTGTAGAGTAGATGGCTCACTGGGTCGTCTACTGTAGAGTTGATGGCGCACTGGGTCGTCTACTGTAGAGTAGATGGCCCACTGGGTCGTCTACTGTAGAGTAGATGGCCCATTGGGTCGTCTGCTGTAGAGTCGATGGCCCACTGGGTCGTCTACTGTAGAGTAGATGGCCCATTGGGTTGTCTACTGTAGAGTAGATGGCCCACTGGGTCGTCTACTGTAGAGTAGATGGCCCATTGGGTCGTCCACTGTAGAGTAGATGGCCCATTGGGTCGTCCACTGTAGAGTAGATGGCCCATTGGGTCGTCTACTGTAGAGTAGATGGCCCATTGGGTCGTCTACTGTAGAGTAGATGGCCCATTGGATCGTCTGGGTCGTCTACTGTAGAGCAGATGGCCCATTGGGTCGTCTACTGTAGAGTAGATGGCCCATTGGGTCGTCTACTGTAGAGTATATGGCCCATTGGGTCGTCTACTGTAGAGTAGATGGCCCATTGGAACGTCTGGGTCGTCTACTGTAGAGTAGATGGCCCATTGGATCGTCTGGGTCGTCTACTGTAGAGTAGATGGCCCATTGGGTCGTCTACTGTAGAGTAGATGGTCCATTGGGTCGTCTACTGTAGAGTAGATGGCCCATTGGATCGTCTGGGTCGTCTACTGTAGAGTAGATGGCCCACTGGGTCGTCTACTGTAGCGTAGATGGCCCATTGGGTCGTCTACTGTAGAGTATATGGCCCATTGGGTCGTCTACTGTAGAGTAGATGGCCCATTGGAACGTCTGGGTCGTCTACTGTAGAGTAGATGGCCCATTGGATCGTCTGGGTCGTCTACTGTAGAGTAGATGGCCCATTGGGTCGTCTACTGTAGAGTAGATGGTCCATTGGGTCGTCTACTGTAGAGTAGATGGCCCACTGGGTCGTCTACTGTAGAGTAGATGGCCCATTGGGTCGTCCACTGTAGAGTAGATGGCCCATTGGGTCGTCTACTGTAGAGTAGATGGCCCATTGGGTCGTCTACTGTAGAGTAGATGGCCCATTGGATCGTCTGGGTCGTCTACTGTAGAGCAGATGGCCCATTGGGTCGTCTACTGTAGAGTAGATGGCCCATTGGGTGGTCTACTGTAGAGTATATGGCCCATTGGGTCGTCTACTGTAGAGTATATGGCCCATTGGGTCGTCTACTGTAGAGTAGATGGCCCATTGGGTCGTCTAATGTAGAGTAGATGGCCCATTGGGTCGTCTAATGTAGAGTAGATGGCCCATTGGGTCGTCTAATGTAGAGTAGATGGCCCATTGGGTCGTCTACTGTAGAGTAGATGGCCCATTGGGTCGTCTACTGTAGAGTAGATGGCCCATTGGGTCGTCTACTGTAGAGTAGATGGCCCATTGGGTCGTCTACTGTAGAGTAGATGGCCCATTGGGTCGTCTACTGTAGAGTAGATGGCCCATTGGGTCGTCTACTGTAGAGTAGATGGCCCATTGGGTCGTCTATTGTAGAGTAGATGGCCCATTGGGTCGTCTACTGTAGAGTAGTCGTCTACTGTAGAGTAGATGGCCCACTGGGTCGTCTACTGTAGAGTAGATGGCCCATTGGGTCGTCTACTGTAGAGTAGATGGCCCATTGGGTCGTCGTCTACTGTAGAGTAGAAGGCCCACTGTAGAGTAGATGGACCATTGGGCCGTCTACTGTAGAGTAGATGGTCCATTGGGTCGTCTACTGTAGAGTAGATGGCCCATTGGATCGTCTGGGTCGTCTACTGTAGAGTAGATGGCCCACTGGGTCGTCTACTGTAGCGTAGATGGCCCATTGGGTCGTCTACTGTAGAGTATATGGCCCATTGGGTCGTCTACTGTAGAGTAGATGGCCCATTGGAACGTCTGGGTCGTCTACTGTAGAGTAGATGGCCCATTGGATCGTCTGGGTCGTCTACTGTAGAGTAGATGGCCCATTGGGTCGTCTACTGTAGAGTAGATGGTCCATTGGGTCGTCTACTGTAGAGTAGATGGCCCACTGGGTCGTCTACTGTAGAGTAGATGGCCCATTGGGTCGTCCACTGTAGAGTAGATGGCCCATTGGGTCGTCTACTGTAGAGTAGATGGCCCATTGGGTCGTCTACTGTAGAGTAGATGGCCCATTGGATCGTCTGGGTCGTCTACTGTAGAGCAGATGGCCCATTGGGTCGTCTACTGTAGAGTAGATGGCCCATTGGGTCGTCTACTGTAGAGTATATGGCCCATTGGGTCGTCTACTGTAGAGTATATGGCCCATTGGGTCGTCTACTGTAGAGTATATGGCCCATTGGGTCGTCTACTGTAGAGTAGATGGCCCATTGGAACGTCTGGGTCGTGTTCTGTAGAGTAGATGGCCCATTGGGTCGTCTACTGTAGAGTAGATGGCCCATTGGGTCGTCTACTGTAGAGTAGATGGCCCATTGGATCGTCTACTGTAGAGTATATGGCCCATTGGGTCGTCTACTGTAGAGTAGATGGCCCATTGGAACGTCTGGGTCGTCTACTGTAGAGTAGATGGCCCATTGGATCGTCTGGGTCGTCTACTGTAGAGTAGATGGCCCATTGGGTCGTCTACTGTAGAGTAGATGGTCCATTGGGTCGTCTACTGTAGAGTAGATGGCCCACTGGGTCGTCTACTGTAGAGTAGATGGCCCATTGGGTCGTCCACTGTAGAGTAGATGGCCCATTGGGTCGTCTACTGTAGAGTAGATGGCCCATTGGGTCGTCTACTGTAGAGTAGATGGCCCATTGGATCGTCTGGGTCGTCTACTGTAGAGCAGATGGCCCATTGGGTCGTCTACTGTAGAGTAGATGGCCCATTGGGTCGTCTACTGTAGAGTATATGGCCCATTGGGTCGTCTACTGTAGAGTATATGGCCCATTGGGTCGTCTACTGTAGAGTATATGGCCCATTGGGTCGTCTACTGTAGAGTAGATGGCCCATTGGAACGTCTGGGTCGTGTTCTGTAGAGTAGATGGCCCATTGGGTCGTCTACTGTAGAGTAGATGGCCCATTGGGTCGTCTACTGTAGAGTAGATGGCCCATTGGGTCGTCTACTGTAGAGTAGATGGCCCATTGGGTCGTCTACTGTAGAGTAGATGGCCCATTGGATCGTCTGGGTCGTCTACTGTAGAGTAGATGGCCCATTGGGTCGTCTACTGTAGAGTAGATGGCCCATTGGATCGTCTGGGTCGTCTACTGTAGAGTAGATGGTCCATTGGGTCGTCTACTGTAGAGTAGATGGCCCATTGGGTCGTCTACTGTAGAGTAGATGGCCCATTGGGTCGTCTACTGTAGAGTAGATGGCCCATTGGGTCGTCTACTGTAGAGTAGATGGCCCATTGGGTCGTCTACTGTAGAGTAGATGGCCCATTGGGTCGTCTACTGTAGAGTAGATGGCCCATTGGGTCGTCTACTGTAGAGTAGATGGCCCATTGGGTCGTCTAATGTAGAGTAGATGGCCCATTGGGTCGTCTAATGTAGAGTAGATGGCCCATTGGGTCGTCTACTGTAGAGTAGATGGCCCATTGGGTCGTCTACTGTAGAGTAGATGGCCAATTGGGTCGTCTACTGTAGAGTAGATGGCCCATTGGGTCGTCTATTGTAGAGTAGATGGCCCATTGGGTCGTCTATTGTAGAGTAGATGGCCCATTGGGTCGTCTACTGTAGAGTAGTCGTCTACTGTAGAGTAGATGGCCCACTGGGTCGTCTACTGTAGAGTAGATGGCCCATTGGGTCGTCTACTGTAGAGTAGATGGCCCATTGGGTCGTCTACTGTAGAGTAGATGGCCCATTGGGTCGTCTATTGTAGAGTAGATGGCCCATTGGGTCGTCTACTGTAGAGTAGTCGTCTACTGTAGAGTAGATGGCCCACTGGGTCGTCTACTGTAGAGTAGATGGCCCATTGGGTCGTCTACTGTAGAGTAGATGGCCCATTGGGTCGTCGTCTACTGTAGAGTAGAAGGCCCACTGTAGAGTAGATGGACCATTGGGCCGTCTACTGTAGAGTAGATGGCCCACTGTAGAGTAGATGGACCATTGGGTCGTCTACTGTAGAGTAGATGGCCCATTGGGTCGACTACTGTAGAGTAGATGGCCCATTGGGTCGTCTACTGTAGAGGAGATGGCCCATTGGGTCGTCTACTCTAGAGTAGATGGCCCATTTGGTCGTCTACTGTAGAGTAGATGGCCCATTGAGTCGTCTACTGTAGAGTAGATGGCCCATTGTGTCGTCTACTGTAGAGCAGATGGCCCATTGGGTCGTCTACTGTAGAGTAGATGGCCCATTGGATCGTCTGGGTCGTCTACTGTAGAGCAGATGGCCCATTGGGTCGTCTACTGTAGAGTAGATGGCCCAGTGGGTCGTCTACTGTAGAGGAGATGGCCCATTGGGTCGTCTACTGAAGAGTAGATGGCCCATTGGGTCGTCTACTGTAGAGTAGATGGCCCATTGGGTCGTCTACTGTGGAGCAGATGGCCCACTGGGTCGTCTACTGTAGAGGAGATGGCCCATTGGGTCGTCTACTGAATAGTAGATGGCCCATTGGGTCGTCTACTGTAGAGTAGATGGCCCATTGGGTCGTCTACTGTGGAGCAGATGGCCCATTGGGTCGTCTACTGTAGAGGAGATGACCCATTGGGTCGTCTACTGTAGAGGAGATGGCCCATTGGGTCGTCTACTGTAGAGGAGATGGCCCATTGGGTCGTCTACTGAAGAGTAGATGGCCCATTGGGTCGTCTACTGTAGAGTAGATGGCCCATTGGGTCGTCTACTGTAGAGCAGATGGCCCATTGGGTCGTCTACTGTAGAGCAGATGGCCCATTGGGTCGTCTACTGTAGAGGAGATGGCCCATTGGGTCGTCTACTGAAGAGTAGATGGCCCATTGGGTCGTCTACTGTAGAGTAGATGGCCCATTGGGTCGTCTACTGTAGAGTAGATGGCCCATTGGGTCGTCTACTGTAGAGCAGATGGCCCATTGGGTCGTCTACTGTAAAGGGATGGCCCATTGGGTCGTCTACTGTAGAGGAGATGGCCCATTGGGTCGTCTACTGTAGAGAAGATGGCCCATTGGGTCGTCTACTGTAGAGTAGATGGCCCATTGGGTCGTCTACTGTAGAGCAGATGGCCCATTGGGTCGTCTACTGTAGAGCAGATGGCCCATTGGGTCGTCTACTGTAGAGGGATGGCCCATTGGGTCGTCTACTGTAGAGTTGATGGCGCACTGGGTCGTCTACTGTAGAGTAGATGGCCCACTGGGTCGTCTACTGTAGAGTAGATGGCCCATTGGGTCGTCTACTGTAGAGTAGATGGCCCATTGGGTCGTCCACTGTAGAGTAGATGGCCCATTGGGTCGTCCACTGTAGAGTAGATGGTCCATTGGGTCGTCTACTGTAGAGTAGATGGCCCATTGGGTCGTCCACTGTAGAGTAGATGGTCCATTGGGTCGTCTACTGTAGAGTAGATGGCCCATTGGATCGTCTGGGTCGTCTACCGTAGAGTAGATGGCCCATTGGGTCGTCTACTGTAGAGTAGATGGCCCATTGGGTCGTCTACTGTAGAGTAGATGGCCCATTGGGTCGTCCACTGTAGAGTAGATGGTCCATTGGGTCGTCTACTGTAGAGTAGATGGCCCATTGGATCGTCTGGGTCGTCTACCGTAGAGTAGATGGCCCATTGGGTCGTCTACTGTAGAGTAGATGGCCCATTGGGTCGTCCACTGTAGAGTAGATGGTCCATTGGGTCGTCTACTGTAGAGTAGATGGCCCATTGGATCGTCTGGGTCGTCTACCGTAGAGTAGATGGCCCATTGGGTCGTCTACTGTAGAGTAGATGGCCCATTGGGTCGTCTACTGTAGAGTAGATGGCCCATTGGATCGTCTGGGTCGTCTACCGTAGAGTAGATGGCCCATTGGGTCGTCTACTGTAGAGTAGATGGCCCATTGGGTCGTCTACTGTAGAGTAGATGGCCCATTGGGTCGTCCACTGTAGAGTAGATGGTCCATTGGGTCGTCTACTGTAGAGTAGATGGCCCATTGGATCGTCTGGGTCGTCTACCGTAGAGTAGATGGCCCATTGGGTCGTCTACTGTAGAGTAGATGGCCCATTGGGTCGTCCACTGTAGAGTTGATGGCCCATTGGGTCGTCTACTGTAGAGTAGATGGCCCATAGTAGAGTAGATGGCCCATTGGGTCGTCTACTGTAGAGTAGATGGCCCATTGGGTCGTCTACTGTAGAGTAGATGGCCCATTGGGTCGTCTACTGTAGAGGAGATGGCCCATTGGATCGTCTGGGTCGTCTACTGTAGAGTAGATGGCCCATTGGGTCGTCTACTGTAGAGGAGATGGCCCATTGGATCGTCTGGGTCGTCTACTGTAGAGTAGATGGCCCATTGGGTCGTCTACTGTAGAGTAGATGGCCCATTGGGTCGTCTACTGTAGAGTAGATGGCCCATTGGGTCGTCTACTGTAGAGTAGATGGCCCATTGGGTCGTCTACTGTAGAGTAGATGGCCCATTGGGTCGTCTACTGTAGAGTAGATGGCCCATTGGGTCGTCTACTGTAGAGTAGATGGCCCATTGGGTCGTCTACTGTAGAGTAGATGGCCCATTGGGTCGTCTACTGTAGAGTAGATGGCCCATTGGGTCGTCTACTGTAGAGTAGATGGCCCATTGGGTCGTCTACTGTAGAGTAGATGGCCCATTGGGTCGTCTACTGTAGAGTAGATGGCCCATTGGGTCGTCTACTGTAGAGTAGATGGCCCATTGGGTCGTCTACTGTAGAGTAGATGGCCCATTGGGTCGTCTACTGTAGAGTAGATGGCTCATTGGGTCAGTGACTAACTAAAACTGCTGGTTGGTTCCATAACTGTCGAAACGAATGTCAAGTCCCAAAATTGTATCCAGTTCTAAAGTCGTCTCTATTCTAATCTATATAATTCATTCAGGTACTTCCTCCGCAAAAGTTCAACACCTTTCTCTTTTGTAAACACCTACAATTTTACGCAGGAAATTTCCAAACTTCTTTCGTCACACACCAAAATTCGGTTTACGTTTTAAATTAGAGATATTTTTTTGCTGTGATAAACTCAAAAATTAGTCCCCTCGAGCTTGATCAATTTATTTCATTTTAAGTCCACAAAGTGTTTAAAAATTCATTTGAAAAAAAAAATCTTAAAATTTTGTTTTGCTATAAAATCTTAACACCTCCTCCCCAAAATGTTGTCCCCATGGAAATGTGTCGGGGGAAAATTTACGACAGTCATTTTGGGAAAGCCAATTCCCATTAGAATCTGGGAAAGAATTTCATAAATTTTGCCATAAATTGGGAAAATGGACCAATAAATCTAAATATGTAGCATGCATATATGTGTTTATGTATATACCTTGAAACCTATCGCATGCACGATAATAGAAATTCAATCTGTCACAGATATACGCACCTGTATACGAATTCTGAAATGAAAAAGAAAAACAGAAAAAAAAACAAATAAGTGTGTGAAATAAACAAATTGAAGTATTAGCCAATGAAATAAATTAAATTAAGTAGATGATGATTCTTTATTTGTTTGAAATTTAATGTGATCTGTTTGAGTGTTGTTTTTGTTGTTGGATAATGTGTTTTCATTGTAGTCATCGTCACGTTGTGAACGATGATAAAAATAAAGCAATTAAGAATTAAATTTTATTATTATTTTTTTTAGTGGCATCACAAACAAACGAATGAAACTAAACGAAGGCAAGAAAACATAACTGAACGATCCCCCGTGCTTTAAAAAAATGCCTGCCTGCAGGAATTACGACAAATGCATATCATTTAAAATCTTATTTATGGCAGCGGGAAGTTGGAATGCAATTTATTTTCATTTTACGTCTCTTCCCTTCTTAATAGGTAATAGGTGGCCACAGTTATCCTTCGTTATTTGAGGCAATGCGAACTTTTGCATCGGCATTTAGTATTCAAAAATTTGGGGAGAGAAAATATCTGTTTAATTGTCTAAATGTTACAATCTTGAAGGGAAAAAACTTAGAATACCAACTATGGAAACAGAGCGATTTCATCACCGCCTTAGCATCACCGTCATTGAAAGACAACGTCAATTGTGTTTTTAGTTACATCACACAAACAACAATGAGTGAGCGATACAGGCATATAACATTTTCATAAAAAACTAACATATGGGGTCCCCACCATATGTCTTGTTGTGGATTACGTATTAGAGTGCAACTAATAGAATGGGTAGTGTGTTGTCATGATAACTATTAAGGGCATATTAAGGGCATATGAAGACCAAGTCTCCGATGGCCGCATCCAGGACTACTGCAACAGAAATTATGTTGATGTTTGATGCGCCAGACCATCTTTCAGTGTGCCTCCAACTTCGTCGTCGGAATACGAAACACTCACATAAAACAATCACGTTATGTTACACCCCATTCCTTCACAAAGGGTCTACAGAAGCACACTTTCCTTCAGATAGGCTCTACAGAAACAAACTTTTATTCAGATAAGCTCTACAGAAGCACCATTTCCTTCAGATAAGCTCTACAGAAGCACTCTTTCCTTCACAAATGCTCTATAGAAGCACCCATTCCTTAAACTCTACAGAGGCACCCTTTCCTTTAAAAAGGCTCTATAGAAGCGCCTTTTTCTTAGGAAAGGCTCTATAGAACCCTCTCCTTCAGACCGGGTCTGTAGAAGCACCATTTCTTTCAAACGGGTATATAGAAGCACCATTTCTTTAAGAAGCATCCTTTCTTTCAGAAAGGGTCTATAGAAGCACTACTTCTTTCTAAAAGGGTCTACAGAAGCACCTCTCCGTCAGAAAGGGTCTACAGAAGCACCCTCTCCGTCAGAAATGGTCTACAGAAACACCCTCTCCGCCTCTTCGTCAGAAAGGGTCTACAGAAGCACCGTCTCCGCCAGAAAGGGTCTGCAAAATCACTTTCTCCTTTAGAAAGGGTCTATAGAAGCACCCTTTCTTTAAGAAAAGGTCTATAGAAGCACCCCCTCCTTCAGACTGGGTCTATAGAAGCACCCTTTCTTTCAGATATGGTGTATAGAAGCACTATTTCTTTCAAAACGGGTATATAGAAGCACCATTTCTTTAAGAAAGGGTCTACTGAAGCATCCTTTCTTTCAGAAAGCGTCTATAGAAGCACTATCTCTTTCTGAGAGGGTCTACAGAAGCACCCTCTCCTTCAGAAAGGGTCTACAGGAGCACCCTCTCCTTCAGAAACGATTTATAGGAGTACCCTTTCCATCAGAAAGGGTCTATAGAATTACCGTCTCCTTCGGAAAAGGGCTTACAGAAGCATCCTTTCATTCAAAAAGGTCTATGGAAGCATTCTTTCTTTCGGAAAGTGTCTACAGAAGCACCCTTTCATTGAAACAGGGTCAATAGAAACAACCTTGCTTTCAGAAATGGTCTACAGAAACAACCTTTCTTTCAGAAAGGGTCTATAGAAGCACCAGTTCTTTCAGAAAGGTTCTATAGAAACACTCTTTCTTTCTGAAAGGGTAAAAAGAAGCACCCTTTCCGTCAGAAAGGGTCTACAGAAGCACCCCCTCTGTCATAAAGGGTCTACAGAAGCACCCTCTAAGTCAAAAAGGGCCTACAGAAGCACTCTCTGCGTCAGAAAGGGTCTACAAAAGCACTTTCTCTTTTAGAAAGGATCTATAGAAGCACCCTTTCTTTTAGAAAAGGTCTATAGAAGCACTCTCTCCTTCAGACCGGGTCTATAGAAGCACTCTCTCCTTCGGACCGGGTGTATAGAATCACCCTTTCTTTCAAAACGGGTATATAGAAGCACAATTTCTTTAAGAAAGGGTCTACAGAAACATCTTTTCTTTCAGAAAGGGTCTATAGAAGCACTATCTCTTTCTGAAAGGGTCTACAGAAGCAACCTCTCCTTCAGGAAGGGCCTAAAGAGACACCCTCTCGTTCATAAAGGGTCTACAGAAGCACCCTCTCTTTCAGAAAGGGTCTATAGAAGCACCCTCTCCTTGAGAAAGGGTCCACAGAAGCACCTTTCCCTTCAGAAAGGATCTATAGAAGCACCCTCTCCTTGAGAAAGGGTCCACAGAAGCACCTTTTCCTTCAGAAAGGGTCTATAGAAGCACCCTCTCCTTCAGATAGGGTCTACAGAAGCACCCTTTCCTTCCGAAAGGGTCTATAGAAGTACTCTTGCTTTAAGAAATGGTCTACAGAAGCATCCTTTCATTCAAACAGGGCCAATAGAAGTACCCTTTCTCAAATCTCACCGTCACTTGTAGCTTGCAAAGTTCCGATGGTTACAACGTTTTCGGAAGCGTCGTACAAGAAACCCTGCTTCTAGCAGTCTGTCCTATACAGTCCAAATTCACTTGGGCTTAACTCTAATGAACCATACATGAAGGTAGCATTAATCTGATAAATGTTGTATTCTGCCAACTCTGTCCCTTGGCTCAGATCATCTTCCGATCGTTGTCTTAACAGTCCACCTGACTTTACACCCTGTCCGCGTACTTTTCTGAACAATGGAAGGGTTCAGAGAGTTCACTAATCACCGCTACCGAGATCTACCCTACCCTTCTGATGTTCGGGTAGCAGATAGGGCGTTCGAATACCCGTCATAATACCACATTTTCCAGCAAATGCGACAGGATTGGCAGCTGATTTGGTCCATACTTTGCATATTGTTATATTTCTGCCAGACATATATCAAGTTCGAATTTGGACTATATTGGTCCACTTCTGCGGTTACCTCTCACACAAAAACTTCGGAAAAGTGCAGTTAAGGACCTCCTATCGAATCGTTTTCATTTTTGTTGTAACAACTGGTATTCGCTGCCCCATTACGATGGTGCAAGTCTTTTTCAGGGGCAAGTTTATACTCCCTGAGAAAATGGTCCGAAAGGAACCATACGTAGTAGATACAGCGCACGATAACACTCCAACAGATAAACCAATTCGATTCAAAATTTGGCAGTCGCAATATTTTGCGTAAACTTAAATCATGTTCTGAGATGAGCCATATCGGTCCAGTCCTTTGTGTACCCCCCCACAATTGCATATCGTTTTATTT
This sequence comes from Musca autumnalis, assembly GCF_047663935.1. Lineage (NCBI taxonomy): Eukaryota > Metazoa > Arthropoda > Insecta > Diptera > Muscidae > Musca > Musca autumnalis. The sequence goes on from NW_027411644.1 coordinate 220,395,452, forward strand.
CTTCGAATATTAGATACAATTCGAAGGTGGTGCTTATAGGGCCACTTCTTCCGTTACCTCGATGCGCGATATCTTATAAACCGAGCAACCGATTTGGTTCCAAATACTGTGTCTAAACTTAGGGCCCTATCGGCCCACTACTTGCGAAACCACCCACACTAATGTTCAACATTTTTGTTTAAGTAATCGGGAATCCTTTGATATTTTTACCGAACGTACTCCTAGTGTCGCTGTTTACAGCGATAATATGATTTTCGTGGGCAAATCTATGTTTCCTTATATAGTGGTCTAATTGTATGGTGACTAACTTAAGAAAACCTGGTGTGCGCGGTATCTATCGAAACGAATGGGGTAATAGGTACATACCCCGCAAAACTTTTCAGCTGTAATCCAAATCCATATTTTTGTCGGCAAGTTCATACGCCCAAAATTCTGAAAACCCCCTAAATACATAGGTTTTTTGGGTAAAGAAGTGTTTCAATTCACACAGGCTGAGTGTATATCTCTGTAGGCAAAGCCGACTGATACTTTTTTACTTGTTTTAGCTATTCTTTTCTATTCCCTTCACTGTTAACAATTGAAAAAATACAAGTTGAAAGTGAAAATCATAATGCAGTGACCCATATGCATGGATGCCACTACATATTATCTCGTTGTAAATCTGTAATGAGATACAAACATATAAATATGTATATTTTTAAGTGATTCTAAACAAACAAAATATTTAGTCTAATGATGAGATTAAGCCAAAATTTATGTTTTTTAACTGTTGGCCAAATTAGATAAACACATTGCTTGGTCATTAAGTGCAGTGGCTGGCTGGCTGGTTGACTGTCTGCATGAGACACTGTACAACTCGTGCATAGAAGTCTAAAAAACCTCAGATCAAAATGTCTAACAAAAGGAAAGGTCCTCTGTCTGTCCTTTTGCCATTGAGCAAAAAATAACGAAACATCCAACAATTGCATTTGCCCGAGTAGCACATACATACATACTTCTACGTACTTGTGTAAATATGTCGGCATGCTGCGATTTTGAGATCATTATATGCTCAACACTAGTCAAGTATTTTGCATGGTATTTAGGTGTTGTTGTTGTTTGCTCTTTGGCCAAATGCGAATCCAATTAAAATTCATTGAACCACAAACAAGATGCCAACAATTGTCTAAATTGGTTTTTTTGTTTCGTTCACGTCTTGTTGTTGTCTAATGATCTGGCGAAATATCTTGTAGACGCCGCCTTTATATACATATGTAGTGCAGCCCTTTTATATTTTGATTTTCAAACAAATGCAGCCGAATGAGGAATTCTGTTTAGATGAATGTTAGAAGTTGTTTTAATTTAGGTTAATTTTTAGGTAGCCGTGGATCTACCTGAGGAACTATCTTTAACACACTTTTAATAAAAAGGCATCCTATTGAAAAGCAAAGAAAAAGAAATAAAAATCCTTCTAAAGTTGACCCCGCAAACGTTTTAAGGGCCAGAATGTGTGAATCTGCACCTGGAATGTCCGGACTCTTTGCAGAGTAGGAGAGGTTTGTGTATTTGAGGATGTACTTGGTATGTACAATGCTAATATGATTGCCTTAAAGAGAGTGCAATGGAATTGGGCCGACGTAAAGATCCAAACGATTGCCATAACAAATGAAACATGAGGTAGCTGCTGGATTTATGGTCAATCAAAGTGATGTAGGGCGTGGAAGATACCAAGCAACGGTCCTGACTAGCTTTAACAGGAAAAAGAACAGCACTTATCTGGGCCCTTCTTTCATTTGAAGTGGTCATTAAGCTCCCCGTGGTGTCACCTGGAGAACTGTCTTTAATACCCTGAGCCTATGTGATTTCAAACTTTCATCTTCGGACAGATCGAATGTATTTGTGATCTTTTTGGACATTTGAACTTGCCGACAAAAATGTGAATTAGCATTAAAGTTCAAAAGTGTTGCGGAGGAGGTACTTAAAGGAATGGACTGACATTGTTCATTATGGAAGTGGATTTTATTTTGAGATTCATATCCTTTCGATACATATTGCGCCCACATAATATAGCTGTAAACGGGGCCACAACGAACAGCATTGGTATACACAAATGTTGAACTTTTGTGGGGGGGGGGGGGTACCCTAAGGAGAGGGACGATGTGGACCATTTTAGAACTAAAACTTAATTTGGACATAATATTAGGAGATCCAAAATTGAAGAGATATCGTGCATACCATTTTAGCGACATTTTTATACACTACACCACTATGTGGAAAGGGTATTATAAGTTTGTTTTGGTAAAAATTCATGTAATACCGCGAAATATTCGTCGGAGACCCTAAATGTGGTATACTAATCGTCATATCTCGGCGAGATAAAGCGATTTTGAGATGTGTGTCTGTCCGTGTGTCCCTCTGTCCATTATAAATTGTAATCAAACTCCAGGCCGCGATTATGGACCGATCGTCACGAAATTTGGTGTGGAGGTCGGTTTCACATCAGAATAGTACGCTATTTAAATTGGTGATGATCATGAAATATTTAGCGGCTGAAATGGACCAAAAACATAATTTGTTTCCGATTTTGTAGCTACTCTATAGGTCGCAATAATAGTCCGATCGAAATTTTAAATAAGGTAAGAGTATATGACAAAGAATAAGCTTGCAATTTGAGATGGCGATCAGATAATATTTAGGGGTAGTTTACACAATATGTAAATGTCATATGACATGAAATTTTCCATTGTTGGGGATTTTCCTTACGCCATTTACTTTGTGCGTCCACACCAGCAAAAATGTAATAAGAATGTGTTTTCACATTGCCTGCGTGGGTAGATATGGAATGCTTTTAGTTCGTGTCATATGATATTGATAGATAGTGTAAACGGCCCTTTACAGGGTTAAATGGACCAAAACTTTTGTGTGAAATTTGTGAAAAATTTTAATATACAGCTTATATCTTTGTTCGTGGAAGAGACATTCCGGGCAAGTAAGCTACACTTGGAAGACGATCTCTTGACTTTTCCATTGATGTCAATTATGTTGATTTACGTGCTCAGATAACAGAGTTACAGCCTAATATATCCAGTTACAGTCGAAATCGCTTATAACGTCGTCGTTTATAACGTCATATCGCTTATAGCGACGAAATACAAAAGTCCCGAATTTCTGCCCTTTATATTCCACACAAATAAATATCGCTTATAACGTCATCGCTTATAGCGTCATATCGGTTGTAACGTCGGTTTTTTGTGAAATATTTGAATTTTGCTATCGGTTATAACGTCGAATCATACGAAGAAGGAAATTGTCTCTTAATAATTTGTTGTATGTATATTTTTTCAAACTCAAACAACAACAAAATACCAAACTTATGCACAACATGTTTGAAGATGGCGGTCTCAAGTCAATTAAGCTTGAATGTTTGTCACCCAATGTCACATCTGTTTTACAACCCATGGACCAAGGTGGAATATAATCATTAAAATAGCATTGCCGGATAAGCAAATATCCACTATCCTGTCAAGAATAGAAAAGGATCAAAGTACGAAATTAAATGTGTTGGATGCCGTGTTAGTGTTAGATGAGTCATGGAAAAATGTAACGTCTTCTGTCATTGATAATTTTCTTCATCTTGCGGGATTGTTAATGGACCTTAAAAAGTTTCTGAAGACATTTATCTTCGTTCTAATTTCTCCCAACACGTAGAAGATATTCATGAATTATTTGCCATCGATGACAAAGTTTTCACATCTGCCTTATATAATGACGACGACATAATTGGAAGTTTTAGATGGAGGCAATTCTAATGAACAGAGTTTCAAATGCTGTAAGTGTCAGAGGCGTGTCTAGCTGTAGAAACTCTTCAAAAATTTATTTACTCAGAAGATGTTACAAACAAAAATGTGTTTTGGAAACCCTTTCAAAACTCAGATCTGAGTTAAATTTAAAACTTATGTCGGAATTCAAAAGCACAAACTAAAATAACAGACTCTTAGAAATAGAACCATATCCTATTTAAAAGTGATCAAAATATCAGGCGATCTGCTGAAGAATGAATTTAATATCGTTATTTTTTATTATTTTGTCATTTATAGAATGCAAAAGTAAACAATTGAATTGATTTTATTTATTTACTTAATAAAACAACGTATTTATACCCAAATGTCACTATACATAATATTATACAACCTCTTTTATAAATATCGTTTATAACGACTATCGCTTATAGCGTCCGATTTTGGCCGGTCCCTTGACCGACGTTATAAGCGATTTCGACTGTATTTGTTTGTAATATAATCAGAATCACGCTAGAGGGCGCAATTATAGCTCAATAGTCACGTAATTTTGCACGATGTAAGAGTTTAGGTCTAAGAACATGCCCACAATTTTGAATGATGCTCTCATATTACCTAGCGTTTTAAATGGACCGTTACTTTTGTATGAAAAATATACAAATCTTATTTTTGGTCCATATTTTAATTCCTGGTTTTGTGTAGAGAATCACAATTTCCTTTCATACTACAAATTGTCTCTATCATGACAGAGAAATTTTCAGTTCAGTTGCCCAATTGGATTTTTATACAAATATTGCAGCATGGGGTCGCTTCGCCACCTCTTTTATACCCTCAGCATTTAGGATAAAGGGAATATATACAAACCAGTAAGGAAAGGATCAAAGTCGGGTCGGGCCGACTATATAATACCCTACACCACTGTGAATATGTAAAAAATATATGGGAGCTAAGTCCAAATCAGAACAGATTTCGATATAATTTTTCACATTTATTTGAAGACCAAATTCCGTCACATAGTCCAAATTTAATCAAAACTGGACATATATAGCGTGTTTCGTGCATCAAATACCTCTAATCCGTCGAAGATATATATGGGAGCTATATCCAAATCTAAACCGATTTCGATATAATTTGGCACACTTATTTCTAGGCCAAATCTCTTATATTGAAATCGGATATATATAGCGCGTTTCGTGCATCAAATACCTAACATCGGTCGGGAATTTATATTGGAGCTATATTAAAGTTTGAACCGATTTCTATATAATTTGGCACACTTATTTCTAGACCAAATTCCGTCGCACATTCCAATTTTCATTGAAATCGGAGAGATATAGCGTGTTTTCGTGCACCAAATGCCTGAAATCGGCCGAAGATATATATGGGGGATATATCCAAATCTGAACCGATTTTTACCAAAATAAATAGCGTTCGTAGATGTACCTTATCGAAATAATGGTTTTAGACCCCAAGTATGGTTGGACGAAATTCGTTTCAGACAATTTGGAGTCGATTTAGCCCTGTCCGTTCATCGTCTCTCTCGCTGACAAATATCAGAGATATGGCAAATTGCATTGTATATATATATTTATTTATATTAGGTGCATTTCAAAAAAGAACCTGATATTTAAAGATGTAGCAGGAGATGCTAATCAATGTGAAAATTCACAATGTTGGCATATTGTTTAGAAATGTATAATTTATATAATTGTTCCACAAATATGCCAGTAGTGACAAGTAAGGCTTATCTTATATCAATGGATTCATGTTATGTCATTGATATGTGACGTAGCTTTTATCGCCGAATCCGAAAGTCGTGTCCTAAGTTGCCACTTGTAGAGAGATAAGTTTTTCATGGCTGAAATACTCAGGAAATATCGCCAACATTACTAAGGGGTATTATGCCACCGTTGAAAATTTGATGTGGCCAGGATTGGGAATCGAACCCGGACATTCAGCGTGCAAAGTGGTCGCACATTGCTAATTCCTAGAGGTTGTGGTGTATATTGAGGGGAAGTACCGGAAGTTGTGGTCCGGTATTGGCCATCTTCGAACTGAAACTATGTTTGGGCAAAACATAACGAAGACCAAGTGTTGGACAAAATCGGTTGATCAGTTCGAGAGTTATCGTGCTCTCCAGCCACTACATATGGTGCCATAGGGTTTTTTTGCTACTTTCAGCCTATTTTCTCAGGAAGTATGGACATGTCCCTGATGAAACTTGTACTGTCGTATGGGGGTGCAGTGAACACAAGTTGTTACAATAAAAATCAAAACGATTCGAGAGCAGGTCCTAAGCTTAACTTTTCCAAAATTTTGTGTGGGCGGAACCGGAGGAGAGGACCGATTGAGTCCATATTGGAACCTCATCTAAGTCTGGTAGAAATTTCTCGATGTGCAAAGTATGGACCAAACTTTTATCTTCTTTCAAGAGTTATCGTGCGCACAAATATTCCGAACATTTTCGAATTTTTGTGGGGGAGGTACCCATCTTCGAACTTAAAGTAAGTTTGGACAAAATATTACGAAAGCCAAATTTCGGAACGAATCGAATCCAGGCAGGCTTCTGGGACAAATGTTCTGTATGGGGACTACCTAAGTAAAGTTACAAAAACCACACTCAAGTGGTCTTCCTGTAACACCGTCCGACAATTTTCAAAAAATTGTGTTACACTTCAACCGGACTATATACGTTTGAAAGTATAGACAAAATGGAGTATAATGGTACATATTTTTAATTTTTCGTTTTCTCATCGTTTTGACCTTTTAGAGGTCAAACAAATTGCAAAAGTCAACATTTTTCAAAAAAATATTTTAAATACTTGTAATAGTCGTACGATGCTGGTATTGGTGTCATATTAAAGAGGAGAGTATAGGCTTTATATTATAACTAGCAAATGCCCGCTACTTCGTATGCGGAAAGGAAACGAAATATATATAAACAATATTTAATACCGGAATGGTGAATACTGCAGATTCTGTTGTACTAAGACCTATTTTTATTACCAATATTTTTTTCGATTGTAGTCAGAATTTACAAAAAAAAATCTGCCGTATCGCATCCCTACACAACTACCATATTTTTTATTTCGAATTTCCAAAACTAAGTATCATATTGCAAATTTCAGATTTGACTCCTGGTTTTAACCCTTCACTAACACAGCATTCCCTTCCAGTACGAATTTCCAAACACTAAACTTTATCTCACCCTTTCGCCCAGAACCCGAATAGGTCCGTTAAATTTTCGGCATTCAAAATGGTCATAAAAATCCACGTTTTCGTATATCCCCGTATAACGGTACCTCTCGACTTAGTGTATTTTAAAAGAAGAACAAATCTATATTGTCCAATTTTCTTTAAATTTGGACCTTGAATACTCAAAGGATATAAAAGTTTAATTTAAAAAATCTCCACTTCAATCCACGTTTATTAGAAAAGATGTTTTGAAGATTTAGAGTATTTTGAAGATCTTCTGCACATTTTCCAACCGAAATTCGGAATTTGTGGCATGAAGGGCTAGAAAACTTCTTTACAAAAAATTGTAGTTAATGTGCACGGGTAAGTCAACCGTATATAACGGAAATTTTTTTGGAGGCATTTCAATTTAGGATTTTTTAATATCAGGGGGTAAATACCTTCTAGTTAACAAAATTGTCGCATTGGACCACGTTTTCAAATTTACATACCAAAGCGGTCAGAACAATAAACATTTTTTGAAAAGATACTTCACGTTTGACTACTTAATCTCAGTACATTATTTAGAATCTCCTTGGCGTTAACATCAAATCAATGGAACAATATTCAGTACAATTTTTCAAACTCAGAACTTTGTCTCAAATTTTAGATTGACCTTCATAACAAATATTTTTCCATTTCGTATTTTTTGTACAAATAGGTACCCAACTTTTCGTACACATAGGTAAACGTTTCAAAAATTACTTCAACATATATCCTAACCCTAATTCACTTTTCCAGTCTTACCAGTTCCCCTGAAACCCATTTGAGGACTATTTAGTAGTTTTTGTATAAATAAGTACGAATTTTCAAAACGTCCTTCCTACCTCTACTCTAAACACCAATTGCTACCCTAATACCGAATTTCAAAATTCCAGTTCTACCCTTTACAAAATCACAAATTGTACAAAATTCTATACCATATAGCAACTACCAAAAGGTACAAAATGTTGTACCATTTAGCACTTTTCGTACACGATTTTCCAAAATGTATTTTCATATCTCAGCTATATTCGTTCACCTAAACGCAAATTATAGCGAATGTAGTTCCATTTAGCACTTTTCCATAAGTACGAATTTCCAAAACTACGTCAATCCTACACTCCAACAATAATCTGTTCACGCAAATACAAATTATAGTGAATTTCGTACCATTTAGTACTACTTCGTGCACATTAGTACGATTTTCCAAGGCTACCTCTATATCTCAATTCTATATTCCAACAGTAATCTTAATTCCAAATTTCAGGATTCCAGCTCTTCAAATCCAAATCATACTAAACTCACTACCATTTACGACTTTTCGACCTTTGGCACATCTTTCTTACTCTTCATCAGTGACCCCCATTCCAAATTTCAGGATTCCAGCTCTATTCGTTCACCCAAACCCAAATTGTACTAAATTTAGTACCATTTAGTATTTTTCATGCACTTATAGTTCAAATTTCTAAAAACCTTTCTTTGTTACTCTCCATCAGTGACCCTCATTAGAAAATTCAGGATTCCAGCTCAATCTATTCACCCAAATCCAAATTGTACTAAATTTAGTACCATTTAAAACTTTTCATGTACTTATAGTTCGAATTTCCAAATTTCTTTGTTACTCTCCACCAGTGACCCTAATTTCAAATTTCAGGATTCTAGCTCCATCCGTTCACCCAAATCAAAATTGTACTAAATTTAGTACCATTTAGTACTTTTCGTACCCTTGTAATTCGAATTTCCAAAAACCTTTCTTTTTTACTCTCCATCAGTGACCTTCATTCATAATTTCAGGATTCCAGCTCTGTTCGTTCACCAAAACCCAAATTGTACTAAATTTAGTACCATTTATTACTTTTTGTAACTTATAGTTCGAATTCCAAAAACCTTTTATTTTTACTCTTCATCAGTGATCCTCATTCCAAATTTCAGGATTCCAGCTCTATCCGTTCACCCAAATCCAAATTGTACTAAATTTAGTACCATTTAGTACTTTTCGTGCACTTATAGTTCGAATTTCTAAAAACCTTTTTTGTTACTCTCCATCAGTGACCCTCATTACAAATTTCAGGATTCAAGCTCAATCCGTTCACCCAAATCAAAATTGTACTAAATTTAGTACCATTTAGAACCTTTCGTGCAGTTTTAGTTCGAAATTCCAAAAACCTTTCTTTGTAACTCTTCACCAGTGACCCTAATTTCAAATTTCAGGATTCCAGCTCTATCCGTTCACACAAATCCAAATTGTACTAAATTTAGTACCACTTAGTACTGTTCGTACCCTTATAATTCGAATTTCCAAAAACCTTCCTTTTTTACTCTCCATCAGTGACCTTAATTCCAAATTTCAGGATTCCAGCTCTATTCGTTCACCCAAACCCAAATTGTACTAAATTTAGTACCATTTATTACTTTTCGTACACTTATCGTTCGAGTTCCAAAAACCTTTCATTTTTACTCTTCATCAGTGATCCGCATTCCAAATTTCAGGATTCCAGCCCTATCCGTTCACCCAAATCCAAATTGTACTAAATTTAGTACCATTTAGTACTTTTCGTTCACTTATAGTTCGAATTTCTTAAAACCTTTCTTTTTTACTCTGCATCAGTGACCCTCATTCCAAATTTCAGGATTCCAGCCCTATCCGTTCACCCAAATCAAAATTGTACTAAATTTAGTACTATTCGTGCACTTATAGTTCGAATTTCCAAAAACCTTTTTTGTTACTGTTCATCAGTGACCCTAATTTCAAATTTCAGGATTCCAGCTCTATCCTTTCACACAAATCCAAATTGTACTAAAATTAGTACCATTTAGTACTTTTCGTACCCTTGTAGTTCGAATTTCCAAAAACCCTTTGGTACATCTTTCTAACTCTTCATAAGTGACCCTCATTCCAAATTTCAGAATTCTAGCTCTTACCGTTTGCCTAATACAAAGGGTACCATATTTAGTACCTTTTAGTACTTTTCGTACACTTCTAGGTCGAATTTCCAAAAACCCAGCCTTATCTCACCCCTACACACCAACAGCAACCTACACCCAAAATTTCAACTTTCTAGCTTCAGCGGTTTCGTCTGGGCGTTGATGAATCAATCAGTCAGTCAGTGAATCAGTCACTCTACTCTTTTATTAATATAGATTATAAATTATTGCATTCCAGGATAAAAAGGACATCAAAAATATCCTTGAAAAATTAAGTCAAAAGTGAGCATTTTGGCAGGCGCATATCTCCTAAACCGCGAAGAATTTTAATTTGCTCATGGAGGCAAAGTTGTAGCTCTTGTCATAAAGAACATCAATTCTGGACAAATAAAATCGACCAAACCTCATTTTCAAGATCAAAATCGCCAAGGTCAAACCCCTAGAAAAACTTATAGAAGATGATGAAGATGAGGTTTGGTGGATTTCATGTGTCCAGAATATATATTCTTTATGACAAGAGCTACGACTTTGCCTCCATGAACAAATTAAAATTCTTCGCGGTTTAGAAGATATGCGCCTGCCAAAGTGCTCACTTTGACTTAATTTTTCAAGGATATTTTTGATGCCCTTTTTATCCTGGAATGTAATAATTTATAATTATTATATAAAGCCTATACTGTTCTCTTTAATATGACGCCAATACCAGCATCGTACGACGAGTACAAGTATTTAAAATATTTTTTTGAAAAATGTTGACCTTTGAAATTTGTTTGACCTCTAAAAGGTCAAAACGATGAGAAAACGAAAAATTAAAAATGTCATTTTATCCATTTTGCCTATATTTTCAAACGTATATAGTCCTGTTCAAGTGTAATTTTGGCTGTCGGACAGTGTAATAAGTGAAGGATGATAACACTTTCAATTTGATTGAATTTAGCTTTCGTGTTAATTTATTATAAACTTATTGCAGATTTAGAAGGTGTGGCAACCAAAAGCCAATTACTTTTTTCCATAATGTGATTTATTGTAAAGAGTGATCCACTTAGAAGTTCCTGCTTTCTTTGAAGAAAAAACACAGAAAAATTAAATTAAACGGGGAATGTATATTATCATTTGAAAGAACATTCGATGGCATTTAATTTTTTTTTTTCAGATTATCCCCAATTATTACAAGTCTTCTTTTGTTATATTTTGAATTTACCGAACAGATTTAGAGCGTCCCGCTTAACTTAAAGTTAAAAGTGATGATTGAATTTCAAGGAGGAACTTCTTGGCATTAACTTTCAATGTAAAAATTATATTTTTAATGCCTCCAAATTGGTTTATTTTGCGTTTTCAAATCCATCAGATAGTAAAAGAACACATTTAATAATGACCCTATGTCTAACAAATATTGGCCGAGGCTACGTCTCAGACATCATCATCATCCATCCATCCGTTGAGTCCAATTTTCAATGACTTGTTCAAGCTTTTCGACTGGTAACTGGCGAATGGCACGTCTGATGTTTTCCCCCAAGACCGGAATCGAAGCGGCTTTATTCGCACACAATTTTGTCACAGGAAAAAGTCTAACGGAGTGATATGAGACGATCTTGGTGTCTAATCAACTGGTTCAAAACGTGCTCACCGAAGTGTTCTTTCAATAAATCCATTGATTGATGCGATGTGTGGGAAGTGGCGCCGTTTTGTTGAAACCAAATGTCGCCGAGATTAAGAACACACTTCCCATATAACGCGAATTTTCGTACTAAAGTTGAACGATTTGTAAACGTTGTAGTGGCGTAAGCTTTTCCATGATAAAATGCCAAACAGTACTAAACAAAAGTAACATGAACAAGTGACATGACTCACGGGTGATCTGTCAAAAAAAGCTGTTGAAAAAAGTTCTTCTTGTTGGATCACCCATTACAATTCAATTTCCGTACTCAACTCAGATGGTAACACAAATTTCTTAAATTTGTACCGAACTAATTTACAAACATTACACAAAATTATATTGAGATATTGATATAATTTTTTTAATAACATCTTCATACTCATATTGTCACTTTCAATATTGAACACCGTCTATCCTTTGAGGTTGTGGTTGGCGGCGTTAGACACCAACGACTCGATGTTTAATTCACACCTTTTTTCACAAAACATTTACGTTTACAAATGTAATGTGAGTGTTAATTTTTCAATACCGACTGCCAACCATAGAAGAGCCACAGGCGGAGAGCCACTTTAAAATAATTGACTTCGAGCGAAAAGTTACAAATGCACTTTAGTGAATGAATTTGAAATTTGCATGAAAAAAGAGAAATTTAAAAAAATTACGCCGACAGACATGCGGACATACAATTATGGCCCCTCAGTGTTACACCACCACAAGAAATATTATTTTTATGCAGTACTAAATGCTTCGCTGATTATTGCGCCTCATGTGCATACGGGGAAGTTGGTGTTGTTCGTTTTAAATGCACTGAAATCTCAATGAAAATCATAAATGCAAGAATATCCATTTTCGAATAAATCATATTTTTCCTTATGCTGCCTGCTATGCTGAGCCCTATGAGATCTGCAGCATAGGTGATCGTTGCGATCGTTTCTTGAAATATACAAATTTGCTAATTTACCATAAAACTTTGAATATTTATTTAAGTTAAAATGAATGTTGTAGCTGCCTTTTGGCAGCTATAGTTGTCATGCATGCACGCACTACAACATAGCACTGCATGAAGTTGATCGGTGCTACAAGATTACTTTATATCGGAGTTTTTGTTGGATGCTTCATGTTTATTGAAATCATTTTTGAAATTTTGATTAAATTTTGGCTCTGGGCCAAAACACGGAAAACGAAAGAGATATAAAAAGAGAAATAAATGCTGTATTTGGATATTATCAATGCGATTTTTAAAACTTCCACGGTGGAGGGAGGAAGGTTTAGAAATCAAATTACTAACAAACGCCTAATATTGCGGTATTGTTTGATTGGAAACAAAGATGAAACAAATATTATTAAAAAAAGTTTGAATAATTCGAAATAATTTAATTTTAAATCTTCATAGAGAAAAGTTTTTATTTGCCAGAACTCATACGAGAGTTGGTTAGAAAACTAGAAACATCAGTTTTCTTTGCGCTAATACTCCCACTGAAGACAAGGACAAGCAGACCAAATATATATTTTACGAGCGCTTTGAAGAAACATATGACCGTTGTCCTGCCCATGACATTAAAATTATTCTAGGCGATTTTAATGCCAAAATTGGAAAGAAGAATATCTTGTCAGGAAATTTAGTCTTCACAGTAAAATATCTGACAGTAGAATGAGGCTGATAGACTTCGCAGCGGTAAAAAACATGGTAGTTAGCATTACCAGATTTAAGCATCTCGACATTCATAAGGGCACCTGGCTGTCACCAGACAAAAATACAAAAGACCAAATTGATCACGTTGTGATAGATGAAGACATTCTTTGTTGTTGTTGTAGCAGCATAGAATCCTATGTAAAGCACAGTTTTGATGCTGGGTTGGTAGCCGCTGGCCAAAACATTATGGTTTCGGGTCAATCCGGTACGAAAGAAGCCGCTGCCGTGGGATTTTTGAAGCGTGTTGTATGTACGTTCGTTCTGAGGAGCAAACATAGACTCGGACCACCATCTTGTTGCAGCAAAGGTACCCGGATAAACGTAGCAAGTAAAGTACGAACAGGCACAAAACGAAAGTTAGACATCGGTAAACTGCAATCACAACAGATAGCAATAGCATATTCCACTCAACTGACCCAATAGCTTAATCAAAGCACTCCTCGTCCCGATAACATATCAGCACAATGGCAAAGTATTGCCCACTCCAAGCAAACAGTCGCATAAACCATACTTGGATACCAGAGACCTCTACCAAGGAATCCATGGTATGATCATGGGAGTCGTACTGCTACTGAAGAGAAAAATGTGGCATATAGGACTACTCTATAATCAGTAGTAACGCGTAGAACACAAGAGAGGTATCGGGAGAAAAAGAGAGGGGAGAAGCAGGAAAGAGAGAGAAATGGAAAAGCAGGAGCCAGAATGAAATCCGAATGTTCTACCCAGCAAAATGTTCGATGCCAAAGAAGCTATTTAATCATGGGTGCAAGTGATCTGGCATGTCATATTTTTAGCATCTTCATCGATAAATTTTATATGAGCGTGGACCCCAAAAGATGCTATTCATTTTTGGATCCAAAGCATGTCATTTATATCAATGCGTTGATATGTCATTTTCACCAATGCTTTGGCATGACATTTCCACCAATGCTTTGACATGTAATTTTCACCAACCCTTTGCAATGACATTATCATTAAGACGTGAGTTTTAACAACGTTGGTAGTAATTTCGAGTCTCCGACAACATAGTAAATACATAATAAATCTTATATATTCAGAAAAATGTGGAATGGGTTCAAATGCTGATGAAAAGATTGGATCTTTCACGACTTCCTTTGCATTGGTTCAAATGCTAATGAAAAGATCGGATCTTTCACGACTTCGTTTGAACCAATGCATAAGGAAGAACGAGTACCCGACGATTGGAACCTGAGCATACTGTGCCCTGTCCACAAGAATGGAGATAAGACTGTATGCGCTAACTATAGGGGCATAAGTCTTCTCCCGATTGGCTACAAGATAGTGTCAGGAATATTCTGCGAACGACTAAAGCCTATGGTCAACGAAATAATTGGGCCGCACCAATGAGGCTTTAGATCTGGTAAATCCACCATTGACCAGATATTTACCCTGCGGCAAATATTTGAGAAGACCCAAGAGATGCAGACCGACACCTATCACCTTTTTGACGATTATAAAGCAGCTTTCAACCCTTGCGTTCAAAGGTATTCCAAACCATGTCTGAATTTGGTATCCCAGCAAAGCTTGTTCGACTTCGTAAGATGACACAAACTGATACCTGGTCCTTAGTTACAATATGAAATAACTTTTCCGAAGTGTTTAGTACCAAAAGAGGTTTCAGACAAGGAGACAGCATCTCGTGTGACTTATTCAACATTCTGCAGGAAAAGGTTGTACGAGATGCAAACGCCAAAAGAAGTGGCACAACATATACAAACAGCCATATGTTACTTGCTTATGCCGACGACATTGACATCATAGGTCGATCGGTGAAAGAAGTAACTGATACATTTAAGAAGGGCGATTTAGAATCTGTTAAATTGAATCTGATAGTAAACTACGCATAAACCAAGTTGATGGTACCCACGCACAATGCGTACATATAGTAATTCGGACCAAATGTGAAAGCTGCTACCTATAATTTTGAGGTAGTTAAAGACATAGTCCACCTAGACACCTCCACCTGTAGCTTACGTTGTGATGGTTACAACGTTCTGCGGAAGGATCGCACATGAAGCGGAGGAGGAGGACTTGCCTTCCTAATACACCAGTCTGTCCAGTACAGACCTATCTCGCTTGAGCTTGGCTCTAGTGACCCATACATGGAGTGTATGGGGGTAGCAGTAAATAGATACCGCCAACCATGCCAAGCTGTTCGAGGATATAGAGAAAACTAATCTCCAGCCAAGTTTAAAACGTTGGGTAATCAATCCAAAACCCGTAGAGTGAAACAGGGAGTTCCCCAAGGAGGGGTGATATCTTCGGAACTGTTTAACCTCTACCTTTCTGAAATTCCACACCCTCCAGACGGCATAGAGATCGTGATGTATGCGGATGATTGTACGATCTTGGCGTCTGGTCCTATCGTTGATGATATATGTGATAGGTTAAATGTCTACATAGCTGACCTAGTGCAGTTCTTCCATCTGAGGAATATGAAAATATCCGCCGCTAAATCCACAGCCACGCTGTTCACCACATGGACGGCTGAGATGAGGCTCCCACTGAACATATTGGTCGATGGTGCACTGATCCCGACTGCTAACTACCCTAAAATACTGGGTGTAACGTTCGATAGCATGTTCACGTCGTCCGCGCATGCCACAGCTATTAGCAATAAGATCAGAAGTAGGAACAAGGTTCTCAAGTCGCTGGCCGGCAGCACTTGGGGTGCTGATAAAGAAACCTTGTTGACCACCTACAATGCAATAGGCCGGTCTGTGGTAAGCTATGCGGCGCCAGCGTGGTCTGCAAAGGTTAGCGCATCGCAGTGGAAGAAGATTCAAACCTGCCAGAATGCCGCGCTTAGGACTGCAACGGGGTGCCTCCTCATGACACCAGTGAACCATCTTCATGAGGAGGCGAAGGTTTTACCGGTGCGTCAACACAATAAGATGTTGTCGATGCAGTACCTGCTTGGGTGTTACCGCAGTGAGCATCCCTGTCACGATTTAATGGACAGGCTCCCCCCACCCAGGCACGTCAGGAGAGACCTTCATGATATAGACAGAGAGGTCCAAAGGTATAAACGAGAACCGCTAGATCAACGAGCCTATCAGGCAGGCTTAAATCGCATTCACACCAACATGGTTGCGCAAGCAGTGCGAAGATATAGTGTGAATGCCGTACTTGGAGTCCATCCCCCATCCATCGCAGCAGAAGAACGCCAGCTGCCAAGGCAAACACGAGTGGTTTTAGCTCAGTTAAGATCCGGACAATGCAGCCGCCTCAATTCGTATTGGGCCAGAATTGACGCCACGATACCCAACATATACCCAGCATGTGGATTGGGACCACACGATACTCTGCATTTATTCAACTGACCAGCTAACCCCACTCACCTGTATCCTCATTCTTTATGGACGCAACCAGTCGAGGTTGCAGAATTCTTGAGTCTGGATACAGAGGAACTTGATAACTGAAATAATACACGAACGAACATACATGCGTTGCTACAACAACAACACTACGAGCAGTTCAGTAGCTAAAACCCTCAAAATACCGAAAATAGGGAGGTAAGTTATATGGGGGCCTATACATGGACCCATGTTGACAATTTTTTGTGGAGAAGTGTTGTGACCGTTAAGGAGATGTCAAATTACAGCTAGTTCAGTTAAGAACTGTACCTAAAATCCTCAAAATGCCGAAAATCTGGAGGTGCCGTTGTAAATGGGCTATACCAAAACATTCGCCGATAAAGCTCATCTTCGAACTTGATCTGCCTATGGAAAAAAGATACTCGGGTGCAGGGACGTACGCAGGATTTCATTTCGGGGGGGGCACAACTTGACCAAAAATCATGAAAATTAAAAATGTTATGTATGGTTACGTAAAGCTATTTTAAAGGGTTTTTGATGATTTTATGCACGAGGGGCACTAAAAACCTTCTGTAGTGGGATTCTGTAACTCATTTTTGCTGTTACCGACAAAAATCGGTAAAATTGAATCGCAAAATTATGACGAAAAACATAAAGAAAAGTTGGCATCACTGTTTGTGTCGATAGAGGCTAGCGACTACTTTTTATTCATAGTTAACTTACCGAAAAATTTCGTTAATTATCTAAATTATAAGCATTTTACTTTTACCGACAATTATCGATAACAGCAAAAATGAGTTACAGAATCCCACTACTGGTCTAGGCAACACGCAATGTCGCCAAACGTCATTTGACATTTTTTTGGAAAGTTTGTCAGTGTTTAGCCTAAGCAAACTCAGGACAGTTTGACATACGACCATGTGTTGTGTTGTTGTGGCTATTAGCATAAGTTTTAAAAATATCGTCACTAATATGGATTCTGGAAATCCGTTTGGTGAAAGAACTTCCATGCAAAACGTGCGAATATGTCGAATAGATACATATATACTGTGTTTGGATGATATAACCAGTTTGACCCGAACATAACGCCGTTTCTTCTTTAAAGGGCATATATTACACACTAATTTCCGTGCCATTAAATAAGTTTTGTATTATTGTAAGAAAATAATATTCGTTACTTGCAAAAAAACACCAAAGCTTTACTATTTTACCAGAAGTGATAGAGTCAATGAAAGCCAACTAAGCTATATCCTGAAAAAATAGGTTGAGTCGAAAAACTCCGTCTGATACATCAATGGTTTCCAATGACCAATCACTTCTGTCGGCACAGCGGAGGCAAAGTTATGAAAATTCATAATTTTTGATTTCTGGAAAACAAGAAAAAAGTAGCAGTCGGGTTTGCCTACATATATAGGCATATAGAATTTTTGTTCTGTAAATTGTAAAGCCAGGATGTTTCCGAATTTTGTCTCCATTTTTGGAAGTATACATTTTCCGACATTACTTCGAAATATTTTGGGTGTACAACTTCTCGATTATTGGCGTTACCCAGCAAAATTTATTTGAAGTTGTTCTATGTGAAGTAAAGATTGAATAGCTTTTTAGAAGCAATCTACGCAGAGTCATGAAAAATGCATTCCGTTCTTCACATTTTGACAATGTCCGATTTTAATCCATTTCATAAAATTTTCACATTTTAGCAATGCATAGATTTATAATAACTTTTTGCAAAAAAAAATTCTCAAGAACACAAGAATCAATTTATTTCATGGTATTTTAATTATTCAGCAAAATGATTGTATCCAAGAACATAATCATAGGTGCAAGAAATATCAGACTGTATATTTGTTTGTAGCCTAAATTAGTTAAATCATGAGTGCAAGTAACTATGTCTTTTTAAGTGAAAGAAGTCATGATTTTTACAAGGGCATGGTGCAGCTAGGATGCAATCAATTTTAGATGTTTATCACCTATTTTGCATGACTCTATGCAAGAAGCGTTTTAAGATGTTTTTGGGTATTTTTAAGTAATAAAAGCTACCTTTCAAGAATAAAATTATTTGATTTTTATTTGCACTCAGTCGCTTTTTAAAATGATTTATTTGAGATATTCCATTGTTTTATATTCATTATATTTCAATTTCATTAAGACTATCGAACTATTATCAAACAACTGTTTTTTCAAACAAAAATGTTCTACAAAAACATGAGTTTGTTAGTAATTTGAACGAAATTAGAGAAAGAGGCCATAAATATTAATTAGAAGTTACCACAACACTTTTAAATACTCTTTTCCAAATGGCCCTGAGGTCTCAAATCAATGAAAAATCCGCGCTTAATAGATTTTAACTTCTCCCATATCCTCAAAATACATGCTTGCGAATCAATTTTTAAATTAATCGAAAAATCAATACAAAATACATTCCATGAAATGTATATTTACCCACTACAAAGAACTAATGCAAAATGTGTGCTTAAGAAGCAAATTAGACAGTATCCTCACTGCACCATGCCCCTGTAAAAATCAAGACTTCTTTCACGTAAAAAGATGTAGTCCGAAATCACTTGAACTCATGATTCAACTACTTCTTTAGTCCGGTCAAAATAGACATTGAAATAACAAAAATTCCCACAGAGCTGAATTTTGGTGGAGAGCTAGGGTTTGCCATTAGAAGCAACGTCCTAA
The DNA here is from genome assembly GCF_047663935.1 of Musca autumnalis. Taxonomy (NCBI): domain Eukaryota; kingdom Metazoa; phylum Arthropoda; class Insecta; order Diptera; family Muscidae; genus Musca; species Musca autumnalis. The sequence goes on from NW_027411644.1 coordinate 220,414,742, forward strand.
AAGTCCCCATCGATCCCATGTGTGCAAAAAAAATTATTCGGGGTCAAAGGTCAAATTTTAAGGGTTTTTATGTTTTCGGATTTATTTTTTGATAACGGTTGATCTAATCAAAAAGTGACTAAAGCAAATATTGTAGACAGAAAAATTATCTACAAGTTTAACCTGTATAATTTTTTCCTAGAAGGAACCATTCTTGAGATATAGCTGTTCTAAAAAACACATGATTTTTATGCACTTATAAGGGAAATATGCACATATTCAGACGAACCGGCTAAAATAAGCGAAGTAATCGGGTCTGTCCCCCAAAAAATATATATTTTCTTGAGGAGCGAAATTATAGCTATCTTCTAAAAAAAATCCAACAAAATCGGAGCGTGTTTAGTAGAGTTATTCAATGTTAGAGTCATTTTATGCAAAAATAGCCCATTTAACCCACATGTATAATCGAAAGCCCAACGGGAACGACCCCAACGAAAACTCTCCGATTTTTTTCACGTTTTGCCCGAAGGTAGGGTATGTTGCGCTGATTACGGAAATGTATAATTTTCAACGGTTGCTGATCCGGTTCGCCGGTTATTCGACCCGAAAGGCCAAATTTAAAAACCGGGTTAGACCCGTTTCTACTGAACCGATTACTGCAAAGTGGATATCGTTTGAAAGCTTACGGAAGTATCTAACACATAGTGTCGTTACTTTAACCGGTTCGCCGCATAATGTACTTAGGCGGCTAATTTTTTATTTGACCTTTAGATCGCGATATCTCGAAAATGGTAGTCTTTTTTAAGAACCATAAAGACAACTCTTGTAGACAATTATTAAATCTACAACTATTACTTTAGCCGGCTTTTGCTAAGTCTTACCGTTTTTGAGAAAAATTAAAAAAACTGAATAATGCCTCCAAAAATGACCTTTGACCCCGAATAACTTGTTTTGCACACATGGGATCGATGGGGACTTCTAGGACGTTGCTTCTAATGGCCAACCCTAGCTCTCCACCAAAATTCAGCTTTGTGGGAATTTTTGCTATTTCCCCCTTATACGCGTGTCTATTTTGACCGGACTACTTTGGCTACACACATTTTGCTGGGTATGATCAAAAATGTGACTTCGATGAAAGCGCAAAAGTTTTGTACTTTTGTACAGACGATACATGAAAGGATAGACTGATATAGTCCATTTTGGAAGTGGAGCTAATTTTGGAAGTCAAACTAGTTGGTCGGCGTAAGATTTAGAGCTTTTGGACCAATCCTGTTATAACCATTGACTCACCCACGAAAAGTATAATATCGCTGTTAACAAGACCTCAAGTGAATCGATCTATATTCGAACCTACTGTAGGTCTCGAAAAAATCGAATTGGACTTTGCTCAAGATTTTAGAGAAATATTTTGAAGTCTGGCAAGGGAAGTGTCCAAAATATTGTGACATCCAAATTTTGGACAAAATCTGTAGATCTGTTCGAGAGTTATAATGGTTTGGGAAATTGCAGTCATGACCTTGTTTTATAAGGAAACAATACAGTCAGTGAATTGCCCAATTTGAATTTCTATATCTCAAAAACAGTTTTTTTGCTAAAACATTTTTGCACAACAATAAATTTTTCTCCATTATTTTCTCCCACTATTTAGCAATAAGTTAATATAAAATAGGAATACAAAATATTGATTAAGGCAGTAAATCAATTTTCTAATTGGTTTTCGAGATATACTCCACGTAAAACCCTTGATATGTCGTACATATTGTCCAATAGATACATCATTTTATGTACTTCTAAACCGCACGATAATGAATTTGTAATCCTTTTGAATACGAATTCCAAAACACAGGCATGGCATAAGGAAGGAATTCAGTTTTACTGGAAGTTACTGGAAGTACGCTCTTTACTCAAACAAAAAAATTTTAAATATTTCTTCAGACAGTTTGTTGATAAAGTAAATTTTCAGTACAGAACCTTCAGAACAATATCAGTTTTCATTTGAAATTTAAAAAAAAAAAATTCTAGAGAAAAAATCGTAATAATTTGTTAAAGTAGCTCAAAAAATTTTGTCGGACCAAACCATTTCGGGGGGGGCCCGGGCCCCCCGTGCCCCCCCCCCCTTGCGTACGTCCCTGCTCGGGTGCAAAAATATAGAGGTCTAGCTCAATTTTTTGTGGACGCTAGAGTGATTACAACAGACGGGCATGGGTTAATCGACTCAGAATTTTATTCTGACCAAGAATATATATACTTTATAGGGTCCCAAATTATTATTTTAATGCGTTACACGTTACGTTAAAACTTATTATACCCTACATACTATGGTGGAGGGTATACAAAAGAGAGGAATAGAAATCTTTTGTTAGTTCGGCTTATAGGACAAATGTTCTGTAGAAGTCCAACTAAGTAAGTAAGGTAAATAAATATTACGTTATGCAAAGATTGGACCAAAGTCAGATACTCCTTTCGATAGTTATCGTGACCACCAGCAATTTTAGTTGCTCGCCATAGCTTTTAGAGCTTATGGGTCATGGACACCAAGAAGTACTCTATAAATCCGTTATTTGGTAATGGAAGTTTTTGCTGGGTATATTTAACACTAAAAATATCTTACCCTAATATATGTTCATCATATTTCTTTAGGCCTTATGCAATGCTTATTACAGAATACCATTTCTTTTTATAGAATTAGATCGGACCACACACACGAGCGTCCCTTCCCCTTTCCACATAAAACCATAGAAATAATTTAATGGAATTAAGATAAATTTTTGTTTTCAATAGGCCACATAATGGATATTCGATTCATTGACACATTGTTTATGTTCACACTCACACCCACATAAAATAAGAAGCTGTGCACAATTTAATTTGATTGTGGATTAAGTGTTTGTCACAAAACATTATTTTCAAAAAGAAGAAAATAAATCGAAGTAGTTAAGGAAAAGTTGCTAATTCTAATAACAATCCTTATACAAGGTGGCGCAATTGTACAAAAAAAATCAAACAAAATTTTTGCTAATATTTGTTTTGGAATCAAATTTGGTTTCATTTCCATAGATTGTTTTTTTGGAAATATTTCCGTCTCTTCATTATGTCGAGGGGATGTGGCATTAAAATATTGAATCATCATCATTGTGTTGTGTAGAACTAGCAGTCACGCGACCAGCCAGTGTCGCAGCAGCAGCAACAACCGAAACATTCTTATGCGCCATTAAGGTATGCGCCGCCAATGGGGAAAGGGTTAATGGGCCCTAGTCTGAGTTACGGTGTCATTGAAATATACACGTTCTTGTTTTATGTCTGGTTGACAAATTGAACAGGAAAATAAAACACGACATTAAAAATTGTCATTTGAATGTTGGGAAACGTAAACACGGAAAAACCAGACAAGAAAAATATTACACACTTTTCCATAATAAAAAAACATGCACGGAAAACTCAAGAAATACAATCCAGTACCTATGTATATCCGCCTTTTGTCAGAATGGAGAAAAAATGGTAAGTGTCGATCTGCGGTCTTTTTCAGGAATTTCCGCAAGGCCAACCAATATCTGATCAATGGTGGATTTCTCAGACCTAAACCCACATTGATGTGGCCTGAGTATTTCATTGGCCATATGCTTTAGTCGTTCACACAATATCCCAGATATTATCTTATATTCACTAGGGAGCAGACTTATGCCCCTATTATTTGAACACATAGTGTTATCTCTTTTCTTGTGGACGGGACATATCATGATCGCGTTTCAAGTATCGTCTACGCGTTCTTCCTGTGTGGGTGTTTTATACACCCTTTCTGAAAAAAGGGTGCTTCTATAGACTCTTTCCGAAAGAAAGGGTGCTTCTATAGACCCTTTCTGAAAGAAAGGGTGTTTTTTACACCCTTTCTGAAAAAAGGAAGCTTTTTACACCCTTTCTGAAAAAGGGTGCTTTTTTACACCCTTTCTGAAAAAAGGGTGCTTCTATAGAAACTTTTCGAAAGTAAGGGTGCTTCTATAGATCCTTCTCTGAAAGAAAGGGTGCTTCTATAGACCGTTTTTGGAAGAAAGGGTGCTTCTATAGACGGTTTTTGAAAGAAAGGGTGCTTCTATAGACCGTTTTTGAAAGAAAGGGTGCTTCTATAGACCATTTCTGAAAGAAAGGGTGCTTCTATATACCTTTTCTGGAGGAAAGGGTGCTTCTATATACCTTTTCTGGAGGAAAGGGTGCTTCTATAGACCTTTTCTGAAAGTAAGCGTGCTTTTCTATAGACCTTTTCTTTTAAAAAAGGCTGCTTCGACATACCATTTCTGAAAGAAAAGGTGCTTTTATGGACCCTTTCTGAAAGAAACGGTGCTTCTATGGACCCTTTCTGAAAGAAACGGTGCTTCTATGGACCCTTTCTGAAAGAAAAGGTGCTTCTATGGACCCTTTTTGAAAGGAAGGGTGCTTGTTCTTCTCTGAAAGGAAGGGTGCTTCTTCTTCTCTGAAAGAAGGGGTTCTTCAATAGACCTTTTCTGAAAGAAAGGGTGCTTCTTTAGACCTTTTCTGAAAGAAATGGTGCTTCTATAGACCTTTTCTGAAAGAAAGGGTGCTTCTATAGACCTTTTCTGAAAGAAAGGGTGCTTCTATAGACCTTTTCTGAAAGAAAGGGTGCTTCTATAGACCTTTTCTGAAAGAAAGGGTGCTTCTATAGACCTTTTCTGAAAGAAAGGGTGCTTCTATAGACCTTTTCTGAAAGAAGGGGTGCTTCTGTAGACCCTTTCTGAAAAAAGGCTGCTTCTATAAACCCTTTTTGAAAGAAAGGATGCTTCGACAAACTCTTTCTGAAAGAAAGGGTGCTTCTATAAACCCTTTCTGAAAAAAGGCTGCTTCTATAAACCCTTTTTGAAAGAAAGGATGCTTCGACAAACTCATTCTGAAAGAAAGGGTGCTTCTATAAACCCTTTCTGAAAAAAGGCTGCTTCTATAAACCCTTTTTGAAAGAAAGGATGCTTCGACAAACTCTTTCTGAAAGATAGGGTGCTTCTATAAACCCTTTCTGAAAGAAAGGGTACTTCTATAAACCCTTTCTTAAAGTAAGGGTGCTTCTGTAGACCCTTTCTTAAAGAAAGGGTGCTTCTGTATACCATTTCTGAAAAAAGTGTGCTTCTATAGACCCTTTCTTAAAGACATGGTGCTTCTATTGACCCTTTCTAAAAGAAAGGGTACTTCTATAGACCCTTTCTGAAAGAAGGGGTGCTTCTGTAGACCCTTTCTGGAAAAAGGCTGCTTCTATAAACACATTCTGAAAGAAAGAGTGCTTCGACAAACCCTTTCTTAAAGAAAGGGCGCTTCTATAGAACACTTCTTAAAGGAAGGGTGCTTCTGTATACCATTTCTGAAAAAAGGGTGCTTCTATAGACCCATTCTGAAAAAGAGGGTGCTTCTGTAGACCCTTTCTTAAAGAAGGGGTGCTTCTATAGACCCTTTCTTAAAGAAGGGGTGCTTCTGTAGACCCTTTCTGATAGAAAGGATGCTTCTATAGAACCTTTCTTAAAGAAAGGGTGCTTCTATGGACCCTTTCTGAAAAAAGGGGTGCATCGACAAACCATTTCTGAAAGAAAGGGTGCTTCTGTGGACCCTTTCTGAAAGAAAGGTCGCTTCTATAGACCCTTTCTTAAAGAAGGGGTGCTTCTGTAGACCCTTTCTAAAAAGAAAGGTTAGTTCTATAGACCCTTTCTTAAAGAAAGTTTGCTTTTATAGACCCTTTCCGAAATAACGGTGCTTTTATATACCCTTTCTGTAGGAAAGGGTTCTTTTATAGACCCTTTCTGAAAAAGCGTGCTTCTACAGACCCTTTCTGAAAGAGAAGGTGATACTATTAAAAGAAACGGTGCTTCTATAGACCTATTCTGAAAGAAAGGGTGCTTTTATAGACCCTTTCTGAAAGAAAGGTTGCTTCTGTGGACCCTTTCTGAAAAAAGGGGTGCATCGACAAACCATTTCTGAAAGAAAGGGTGCTTCTGTAGACCTTTTCTGAAGGAAAGGGTACTACTATAGACCTTTTCTGAAAGAAAGCGTGCTTCTATAGACCCTTTCTGAAAGAAAAAGTGCTTCCATAGACCTTTTTGAAAGAAAAAAATTCTTCTATAGACCTTTTTTGAAAGAAAAATAGACCTTTTTCGAAAGAAAAAGTAGACATTAGACAGTAGAAAGAAATGATGCTTCTATAGATCATTTGCCTTTCTGATTTTAGAGTAACCCTACATGCTGCATACTTTTCTTCTTTTGTAGCACAACCCTCATGGTCATACCATGTGTACCTTGGTGGAGGTCTCTGGTATCCAAGTATGGGTTTTGCGGCTGTTTGATGTAGTGGGCAATATTTTGTCATTGTGTTGACATGTTATCGAAACTAGCAGTGCTTTGATTAAGCTTTTAAGCCAGTTGATAGGAATGTGCTGTAGCTATCTGTTGTGATTGCAGCTTGGCGATGTCCATCTTCCGTGTTGTGTCTGTTCGTACTTTATCTGTTATGTATAATCGTATATGTACCTGCAACAAGATGATTCTCCGAGTCCATGTTTGCTCCTCAGAATGCTCGAGTGTTTTCCATCTATCAAAACGTGATCAATTCGGTTTCTTTTTTTATGACTGTGTAAAAGCCAGTTGCACATATGAATGTATGAGTACCATTGTGTTGCTTCCGCTGCGAAGTCTATCAGCCTCAATCCATTATCAGATGTTTTACTGTGGACACAGAATTTTCCGACTGTTGTGCCAAAGATATTCTCCTTTCTCATGTTGGCATCAAAGTCGCCTAGAATAATCTTAATGTCATGGGCAGGACAACACGGTCATATATTTCTTCTAATCGCCCGCAAAATATATCTTTGGTCTGTTTGTCTAAGGCCTCGATGGTAGCACAAGCGCAAATAAAATTTATGTTGAAAAATTAAGCTTTTTCCAAATTGTAGCAAGTCTTTCATTCACCGGGGTGAAGTTGAATACCAGATGTTTTACCCTCTGAACAACTACAAGTCCGCAACCAAACGTATACTTGTGTCATGGCAGGTAGAATACAGTGCGTCACCTTAGGTGTTGTTGTGACGCCATTCCCAATCCATCGTATGTCTTGTATGACAGTAATATCGACATTATACTTTGCAAGTACATCTGTATGTAAACTGTTCCATTTCTATAAAGAGTTCAAACATTCCAGCTGCAGATTCTTATATCCCGCAAACCTTTTGCGGATATCGTCAACTTTAGAGGGGTTTGTTTTTTTTTTTTTTGAATTACCAAGTTTTTATCGTTGTTATGGGTGAATACTTAGCACATGTTACCTCACTACCTTTAACGGGTCTAAAAGGCAGCTCTGATAAGTTAGTAGTCAGAATTGTTTGGAATTTAGAATTCTATAATATATTCACCAAAAACATTTGTTAAATCCTCTATACCGCTGTGCCCAAAATTATTTTGAACATAAAAATATGATTTGGCTGTTACAGAAGGCTATCTCAAGACTTTGTCAATACTAAAAAATATTGGAAAAACATGAAAATCCACTTAATATATGCATATAGATATTTTTTCTTTAACTTAACAAATATCGAAATAGATACTGACACCTTCAATTAATTTCTTGTTTTTCCGACGGCGAAAAACACCTTCATTTTTCTTTTGAATAGGTGCATATTCATGTTTATTAACACTCTCTGTGTTTTGAGAATTTCAGCATTCCTTTGCGATTTGCAAAACATAAATTCTTGTATTGAAAATATTATTTTGATTTATACAAACCATTAAAATTAATAAAAAAACATAATTAATATGTTGTTTTGTTTTTTGTTTTAAATAAAACATATTTTTTCAAATTCCATTAAATGACACATTCTGCAGACTTCATCTTCTAACATATTGAGAACAATCACAAAAAAAGATATTTGAAAAACATTAAAAAATATGTGTATACATACATATGTATGTATGTATATTAAGAGCAAACATTTTTTCCACCGCGTATGCAATGCAATGAGGGAGGCGGAGGCAGACAATCCATCCAACCATCAAATCTATGGCATTTATTAAGTTGTTGTGTGTTACGCTGATGGTCAAAGGAAAGGAAGATAAACGTAAATTTGCTAATAGCCAATTTTCAAAATAAACGCATAAATATCCATGTTAATCGTTTAATACGAATTCGTAATATTCCTATATTGCAAAGTTATTTTCTTGTGTCGCATATTAATTTCATATTATAGAGGGAGGGTAAGCCAAATTGGTGTAATAAATATTTTAAAGAAACAAATGAAAAGCGTTATGTTAGACCAGTGATTAGCACTACCAGGTCTAAGCATATCGACATTCATATGGCTATCATCAGACCAAATAACAAGAGATCAAATTGATCACGTTGTGATAGATGGTAGACATTCATCGATCATGTTTGATGTACGATCGTTCCGAGTAGCAAACATAGACTCATATCACCAGCTTGTTGCAGCAAAGGTCCGTATCCAATTAAACCTAGCAAATAAAGTACGAACAAACACAACATGGAAGTTTGACTTTGGTAAGCTGAAACCACAACAGATAGCCCCAGTATATTCCGCTCAACTGGCCCAATTTTTAATGAAAGTGAAAAGGAGAAAAATAGAGAGAGAGAAGAAACATCTTTTCCGCAGGAAATAGAGAAAAATGGATAACCATTAATGTGAACAAAAATCGAGAAGTACAGGAGTCACAATGAAGTCTGAAAATTCTACCAAGGAATGAAACATCAAATTGATGGCTTTGCTACAGGTACATCCATGATAAGGAAATAGCGTGTTTTCAAGCTGTTGGTATCCAATACTAGCGAAGACGACACAAATACAACAGATTCGATAACAGAAGATAGTATTGAAAGTATGCCGCCCGGCCAAGATGAGGTAAATACCGCAATAAACAGGCTGAAAATTGACAAATCAACAGGGGCCAATGGACTACCAGCCGAGCTGTTCAAAAGCGGAGGTGACATGCTGATAAGGTGTATGCTTCAGGTAGTTAGTTGGCATGCGACCGCTCCCTATTGCACATAGGATAATTTCAGGGATATTGTGCGAACGTCTAAAACCTAGGGTCAACAAAATAATTGAGCCATACCGATGCGGCTTTAGACCTGGCAAATCTGCCAGATATTCACTCCCAGAAAAGACCCAAGAGATGCAGATCGGCACTAACCATATTTTTGTCGACACACGGTTAAAATAGGAAAGAATCTCTCTGAACAGTTCAGTACCAATAGTTTCTGACAAGTAGACATTATTTCGTGTAATCTCTTCAATATCCTACTGGAGAAGGTTATACGAGATGCAAACGTCAAGAGGAATGGCGCAATATACACCGAAGTTACGTGGTTATGTCGACGACAATGACATAATGGGTCGATCAGTAAAATATGTAACTCATGAGATAGGGAGATGAGATAGGGTGACAGACAAGATGAGTTGACGATAGCAATAAACCGGCTAAATCAGAATAATAACGCAACAGAAGTCGATGGCTTACCAGTCGAGGTGTCCAAACCGATGGCGACATGCAGCTAAGGTGTAGGCATCAGCTAGTTAGCATCATCTAACAGGACGAACGCGTACCCTCCGATTGGGGCATGAGCATCCTGTACCCCGTACACAAGAAAGGATTTAAGACTGTATACTCTAACTATAGGAGCATATATCTGCAAGTTATTGTTTATAAGATAGCGTCAAGAATATTGTATGAGATTGTTTAAGTCTTCGATTACCACGTCAACGTCATAAACACAACAAACAACAAGAAAAAAGTATCAATCTGCTTTCCGACATACCCTTTTCAGAATTTTGTGGCCTTTTTTGAACATTTAAACTTGCCAAAAAAATGTGGATTAGGATTAAAGTTCAAAAGTGTTGCGGAGGAGGTACTCATAGAAATGGACCGACTTGGTTCATTATGGATCTTATTTTGGGGACATATATGTTCGATAGAAATCGCTCCCACTAGTCATTTCAGTGGGTCATCGTATAACTTTTGGACCAGTATGCCAGGAAGCATGCACTTGTTCACGGAAAAAATAATATCGCTTTAAACAGGACCACCACGAGTAGCATCGGTATAAATTTCCAAAGGATCTTCGAACACTTTGATCACTTAAACAAACATGTTGAACTTTTGTCGGGGAGGTACCCTAAGGAGGAGGCCAATATGGGCTGTTTTCGAATATTAGGAGATCGGTTAAGTATTTTTTTCTTAATTTTTTTGGGGGGAGGGGTGTTCAGGAAGTTGTGGATCGGTTTTGCCCACCTTTGAACTGAAACTAAGTTTGGAAAAAATATGACAAAGGCCAAATTTTGGACCAAATCGGTTGATCAGTTCGAGAGTTATCGTGCTCTCCAACCACTATATATGGTGCCTTTCGGGCTGTTTTCTCAAGAAGTATGGACTTGTCCCTAAAAAAGGAGTGGACCGATATGGTTTATCTTCGAACTGGAACTAAGTTTGGACGAAATATTACGAAGGGCAAATTTTGGACGAATCGACTTACTCGTTCCAGAGTTATCTTGCGAAATAACGAATTTCAGCCATTTCGGTTGGATATTGACGTCACAATCTTCAGTATTACGAAAATCGGGAAGTACCGTTCTATGGGGGCTATATCGAAACGTGGACCTATACCGACGAATTTTAGTCAGAAATGGGGCAATATAAAAGCGTGGACCTATACAGACATATTTCTGGCGAACAGTTTTATATCACACTAGCAGACCCCGGTCCGCGTTGCTGGCCCGTCGTAATGAGTTTTAATGACAACTTTTAATCGACTTTATGCTTGAAAATTCAAAAATAGGTATTTTCTACCTCACTTCTTCGGTCTATTGTCAAATCGAGAAGGATTTTTTGTCTGTAACCTTTCTTTTCTCTTACGGACTTTGTCGGATTTTTTCGCCAATTTATGCTTTTTAGGATTTATTATCGTCCATGTCCCTGTCTTTATCCTAAAGCGATCTAATTTTAAAGGTTAAAAAGTTTTGAAAAATAATGTTTTGAAAAGAGTGGGTCATCAGTTTTCAAGATATAACATATTAAGAAAAAGTAGGCCTGGTCCGGTATTTTGGCTCCAAATACATATGTACCTAGGGTGCACACAACTTCATTGCCTACCAAAATGTATGCTGAAACCGATATAATCATACATTTGGCTTATATATAGCGTTTAACAGAAAGGCATGGGGAAGGTACCCCACCTCTTCCGAAATTCATAATATATACATAACAACGGCAAACATTGAGCTTTTGTCGCAAATTTTATGGAAATCCCTTCAGTAGTATTGGAGTTATGACATATTTAAAAAAACAGGCGTGTTCGGGCCTATAGGCCCTAAAGAAGTACCTAGATTGTAGATTAATCCGTAAATTTTTAATCCGATACATGCATATTTTTTGCAAATATAACGTTTTTAAAAAATATTGCATAGGGGAGGTACCCCGTTCCCTCTGGAATTCAATAAAATATGTAACCTGTTTTCGGGGGGCGAGTAAACTTTTTTTTCCAAAAAACCTAAGTTGGGTTATGACAGCATTTGATTTTTATTCATAAAAGTAAGGCGTTTTTTTCAAATATGCCCCCTTCAAAATTCAAGAAAATATGCCCGTACATTCCCTGACATTTTCAGGAAAATCGGTTCAGTAGTTTTGTAGATGTAACATATTTTAAAAAGTGGGTGTGGTCGAGTCATTGGATCCTAAAAAAGTGGGTAAGGTCTTCCGAAATAGATACATTCGTATTTATTGTAAAATTAACATTTTTAAAAAAGTAGGGTATAGGGGAAGTACCCCGCCCCTTCCGAAATTCAACTGAATTTGTAGCCTATTTTAAGCGGGGGCCATCCTTGTACTTTCCCTGGCAATTTCAGGAAAATCGGTTCAGTAGTTTTTGTAGAAATGATAAAAATTAAAAATTGAAAAAAGTGGGCGTACATTTTCTTTGCATAAAAAATATCGAAATCGGTCCAGCCGTTCTCAACTGATGCCATGACCAACGAACGACATTTGATTTTTATTTTTAAAGATTTAAATGTTTAGACAAATCGCGATTTCCTTGAAAATCCCTTCAGTAGTTTTGTAGATATAACCTAATTAGAAAGTGACGTGGTCGGATCTTAAGTCCCAAAATAAGTACGTAAGGTTGGAGACACAATCGCCATTGACTCGCAAATAAATTCCGAAAACGATACATTCGTATTTGTTGCAAATATTGAATTTTTACAAAAATAGGGCATAGGGGAAGTACCCGCTCGATCCGAAAGTCAAAAAATATGTAGCCTATTTTTATCGGATACCAACCCTGTACATTCGCAGAAAGTTTCAGGAAAATCGATTCAGTAGTTTCGTAGATGCCCCAAAGTCTTAATGCCCCAAATAAGCACGATCGCCATTGACTCGGAAATTAATTTTCAAAGCGATATATTTGTAATTGTTGCAAATATTGCATTTTTACAAAAATAGGGCATAGGGGAGGTACCCCGTCCGATCCGAAATTCAATCAAATGTGTAGCCTATTTCAACACGGGGCCATCACTCTACGTTCCCTGAAAATTTCAGGAAAATCTGTTGAGTAGTTTCGTAGATATAACATATTTATAAAAGTGGGCGGAAAAGTGGGCGTGACCAATTTTTCTTTGCATAAAAACCTAAACTGGACTATGACTAACATTTCCACAAAAAATTATCCAAATCGCTCCAGCCGTTTTCAACTGATTCAATTACCAACAAACGACAATTGAGTTTTATATATAAAGATTGAAGACTAAATACCAAATTTCAGCCATGTTGGTGGAATATTGAAGACACAACCTTCAAAATACGAAAAATCGGGAGGTACCTTTCCATGGGGGCTATATGAAGGCGTGGACCTATAGCAAAAAGTGTAAGGGGGAAGTTTGAGTACCACCAACAAAGTCTAAATACCAAATTTCAGGTAGGATAATGAAGCTAAAACATTCAAAATAACGAAAATCGGGAGGTACCATTCTATGGGGGCTATATGAAGGTGTGGACCGATACCGACAAACTTCTGGGGGAAAGTTGTATACCCCTAATGAAGACTACATACCAAATTTCAGCCATTTTGGTAGGATAATGAAGCTAAAACTTTAAAAACACCGAAAATTGGAAGGTACCGTTCTATGGGGGCTATATCAAAACGTGGACCGATATATCCCATGTTCAATACCAACCATCCTGCAAGTAATAAAAACGTCTGTACCAAATTTTGACTCTCTATCTTTAAAATTGCGAGCTGTATCTTGATTTCAACAGACAGACGGACGGACAGACAGACATGGTCAAATCGACATAGAATTTTATGCTGATCAATAATATATATACTTTATAGGGTCTCCGACAAATATTTCGATGTGTTACAAACGGAATGACAAATTTTATTATACCCTCCATATGGTGGAGGGTATAAAAAGTACATAACAGAAACATATCAAGAAACTCCACCAAAAATGTTTTTCGCCAATATCGTAGAAACTATCGTCAATTTATTCGCTAATAATATTATTAACGATATTCGAAAACGAAGGTTTTCCTACCACAAACTGAGCGACGAATGAATCGTTTTCAATTCATTCTCGTGTGTAGTTCTCGAACAAAATATCCGCAAAACTATCGAGAAACATTCGACAACAATATCGTGTTCGATACCAATGGTATGGTGGGAATGTTCCGGAGAGAGCCACCTAAGTAAGTAATTATAGGCCTTCTGACGCGGATTGAAGATGTGGTGGTTTTACATTATAATCCGAGTTTCCAATCGTTTGCCATGAATCCCTGCAGCTGAACGGTACTGCATTTTTATTCTTCAGTGCGTTAATTGATAGCTTTATTTTTTTCTTAATTTGGTTTTTTTTTATTTTCCATCATTCCATTGTTTGAATACCCTTTGGAAAAATTTCCCATAACATTTAAAGAAATCTATCAATGTACAACAACAATGTTGAAACTAAATAAAAATAAAAGAAATGCCACAACGATATACTAGAAATAAAGACAACGTCACCAAAACAAACCAAAAGAAATAATTCATGTCAAAACTTTTGAAACCAACAAAAAAAAATCTGCCAAAACAAACAGTAGCAATATTTTCTTGTTGTTATTTTAGGGGTATCATATATTCTTCTCTGATCACACTACGCATTTCCAAAGTGTGAAGTGAACTCCATATGTAGACATTTCCCAAATATATATTAAAGAAATAAGTGGTATATTCTTTCAAATACATGGGACCAAATAAAATTTAGCGCGGGTAGTTAGGCAATTCTATAAAAAAAATCTTAAAAATGTCTTAAGTGGCTTTATTTATTCACCTGCCTTGATTTTTTATAAAGTAGTAGTATTGTTCGTTCTTATTTAAAACTCTCTTGCAACTTGTACACAAGTCTAAGATTCAATATTGATTCTCAACTACCGATAATAAGAATCCCGATATTCATCAAATAAATAGGTATGTCTTTTTTGGTCTTCCCTTTGAAAACAAACACCAAATTTGTTTGTTTGGCTAATTTTAGATACAATATTGCTTTCAAACAATCTAAGGGGAGATGACGACGATATCCACCAAACCAACAACAACAAAAATATTGTTGAGGAAAATTCTATGATATCTAAGTGAAAAATCTGTTTAATGTCAAAGCTATAAATCATGAAATGCTTTGTTTTTTCATTTCATATGTTAGTGTTCTGCTGCGGAAGGGGAGGAAGATATGGTTTTTGAGAAACAGCACCTACATAGGTACATACGTATGTATATACATATGTATGTACATTCATTTGTATGTCAATTTGTATGCATGTTACTTGTTTGGTGGTCTCCTCAAAAATGAATGATAATGGAAATAGAAATTGGCAGGACTGCAGTAAAAGATAAAAATACAAAAAATCACCCATTGTCATAAGCTTAAAAGCTTAGAGGCATCCACTTAAAGCCCTTTAATCCAAATTAAAATCTATGATATGCTCCGTAGCATTTAATCTTTTCTAAAATATTTCCAAAGGAAAATATTTTTCATCCATTCACCCTTCGCAGATGCCATTATTCTTGGGTGTGAATGTTTTTACAGTCGGGTGCGCGTAAATGAAACTGCATTTTGTAACACAAAAAACCTCCTCTACAGTTTTGACAATTAGGTTTCCTTTAGAAAAATAAAACAAAACAAAGGAAACAGTGGGTTTAGCCAACAGCTAAATACTCTCAGACTGAACCGAACACAACAATAATAGGAGTTGTGGACCAAAATACTATAAGATCCCTAATGTAAACAAGTAAGTATTAAAGTAAAATGGAACAATTAGTTTCCTTTCGTTTATGAAAGTACTAAGCTCTTCCCCAACCCTCTCTAACGTAAGAATATAGCTATCTTTTAAACAAGGTTTAAACCAATGAGACTTTGATGTATTCTACCCATTCAAAATTCGACATACCATTTTACAGTCATTCCTGTTAAAATGCATAAAATCTGGAGGTACCTTCATATTGCGAATATACCATAATATGAACCTATATTCCTCACTTTTCTTCGTGTAGCTTTTCTACATAGTGACCCAGCAAAAATTCGGATCCGTTAGTCTTTATTTTACCCATTACAAAGTAATGTAAACAAAAATAACTACTTATGTTAATCCTTACTAAGGGGTAGTTTACACTATATGTAAATATCATATGACACGAAATAAAAACACTCCATATCTACCCACGCAGGCAATGTGGAGACGTAATTTTATTACATTTTTGCTGATGTGGACGCACAAAGTAAATGGTGTAAGGAAAATCCCCAATATTGCACGTATTAGCGGCTATATAATGATGGAAAATATCATGTCATATAACATTTACATATAGTGTAAACTACCCCTAAGTTAGGAGTACGGTGGCACAGAGCGTGTGTGTCCGACTACAAATCAAATGGTTGTGTGTTCAACCATCACCGCCGGCCGGGTACTTTTTGTTAAACAAAACAAAGAAAAAAGGCAAAATTATCAAATAAAAAAAAAACAAAGAACAGTTAGTGGTGCACATGTAAGCGCTTAAACAACCCTTAATGTTCGTACGCGTGGCCTGGTGTGTAGTGTGTTCTGCTACAAATCAGTAGTTCGCAAGAACAAATCCAGCAGACAGCGGAATAAAATATAATAAAAATATGAAGTGTGTTGAAATTAAAAACAAATTTTACCCAAAATATTCTTAAAATATAACATATGTTTTTATACCCTCAGCATTTATGCTAACCAGGGTATACACTCTTTCATACGGGCAAAATGTGCCTCATCGAAATAATGGTTTTAGACCCCAAGTATGTTTGAACGAAATGTGTTTCAGACAATTTGGAGTCGATTTAGCCATGTCCATCTGTCTGTATGTCTGGCTGGCTGGAGCTCACGATAACTCTCGAACGGATGAACCGATTCGGTCCAAAATTTGGCTTTTGCAATATTTCGTCCAAACTTAGTTTAAGTTCGAAGATGGGTTATATCGGTCCACTCCTTCCGGTACCCCTCCACAGAAGTTTGAAAATGTTCGGAAAATTTGTGCGTCCGATTACTTTTGAAGGGAGTAACCGATTTGGTCCATACTTTACACATCGTGAAATTTCTACTAGACATAGATCAGGTTCCAATATGGACTCAATCGGTCCACTCCTTCGGGTACCTCCCACACAAAATTTCGGGAAAGTTCAGTTCAGTTTAGGACCTGCTCTCGAATCGCTTTGTTGTAGCAACTTGTATTCATTGCCCCCTATACGGTGGTATAAGTTTCATCAGGGGCAGGTCCATACTTCCTGAGAAAATAGCCTAAAGGTTACAAAAAAACCCTGTGACGCCGTTTGTAGTTGTTGAAGCTCAATATAATTCTGGAAAGGATCTGCTGATTCTGTCCATAATTTGACTTAAGCAATATTTCGTCCAAACTTAGTATAAGTCCGAAATGGGTTATATCGGTTCACTCCTTCGGGTACCTCCCACTCAAAATTTCGGAGGAGTTCAGTTTAGGACCTATTCTTGAAGCGCTTCGTTTTTTGTTGTAGCAACTTGTATTCACTTTCCCCCATATGACGGTACAAGTTTCATCAGGGGTAGGTCCATACTTCCTGAGAAAATAGCCTAAAAGTTACTAAAAACCTCTGTGACGCCGTGTGTAGTTGTTGAAGCTCAATATAATTCTCGAAAGGATATGCTGATTCTGTTCATAATTTGGCTTTCGTAATATTTTGTGAAAATATAGTTTAAGTTCAAAGATAAGCCATATCGGTCCACTCCTTCAGGTACCTCCCCCACAAAAGTTCAAAAATGTTCGGAAAAATTGTGCGCAATATAACCCTTGAATGGAGTGACCGATTTGGTCCATACTTTACACATCGTAATATATCTACCAGATATAGATCATGTCCGAATATGGACTGTATTTGTCCACTCCGTCGGGTACCTCCCACACAAAATTTCGGAAAAATTCTGTTTAGGACCTGTTCTCGAATCTTTGATTTTTGTTGTATTGTTGTTGTATTCACTGGGCCGCATACGACGGAAAATGTCTCATTAGGGGCAAGTCCATACTTCCTGAGAAAATAGCCTGAAAGTTGCCAAAAAAACCCCTATGACACCGTGTGTAGTGCTTGGACCGCAAGACAACTCTTGAACGGATCAACCGATTTGGTCCAAAATTTGGTCTTCGTAATATTTTGTCCAAACATAGTTTAAGTTCGAACAAAAGCCATATCGGTCCACTCCTTCAGGTAACTCCCCGATATAGATCAGGTTCGAATATGGATTATGCTTGTCCACTCCTTCGGGTACCTATCACACAAAATTACGGATAAGTTCACTTTAAGACCTACTCTCCAATCACTCTCCAATGCTGTTGTTGTCCTGCTTAGAACGGTATTATGTTTTCCGTGCACAAGTCTATGCTTCCTGGCATACTGGTCCATAAGTTATACGATGACCCACGAAAATGACTAGTGGGCAGGATATCTATCGAAAAGATATGACTCCCAAAATAAGGACTATATCGGTCCATTCCTTCAACAATAGTTACATAATGGGTTATTAAGAGGTCTTGTAAGTAGTTACGACTACGAAAAAGTACTATAAAAACCCATTATTTTGGGAAGATTTTTTTGCTGGGTGAGAATCCGAAATACAAAGTTACAGTTACTAAAGTAAACTAATTCTTTAAAAGACTTCACGTCTAGAGGTATCGTAAGCCTCTCTTAAGGTATCTTCTGCCCATAGAAGCCACTCTAAATAGATCTTCTACACATAGAAGCCATTCTAAAGGGGACTTCTTATTTACATAAAACCTTTGTAAAGGTGTCTTCTATACAAATAAGTCCCTCTCCACATCGAGCGGCATCGTAAGCCTCTCATAAATGGTCTTCTACAGACAGAAACCACTCTAACTGGATCTTCTACACTTAAAAGCTTCTCTAAAGGGGGCTTCTATACACTTAATCTCTTATGAAGAGGTCTTCTTTACATATAAGATCCCCAAATGGTGACTACAGTAAACTAATTCTTTAAAAGTAAAGTATTTTAATCGAGCGTTATCGTAGTACCTTAAACTCTGAGGACGCGCAATACCACAATTCCTGTTGACATGTTTTATACCCCAAATAAAGACTAAATTCTAAATTTCAGGCTTTTCGGTGGGATATTGAGACCACAACCTTCGTAATACCGATAATCGGGGTTATCTTTCTATGAGGGCAATATGAAAGCGTGGACCTATACCAACAAATTTCAGGTGAAAAGTTTTATACCCCCCTCGACGAGTAAATACAGATCGGCCTAACGTATTATATGCGGTTCACAAGGTTTCTTTGTCTGCGCCCCAAGTGCTGCCGGCTAAGGACTTGAGAACCTTTTTTTTTCTATATCTCAGCATGTCGCAGACAGATATGGCATCCGTCGACTATCTGAACATACTGTCGAATGTTACCCTAGAATCTGAGAGTAGTAAGCCGTCGGAATTTTTTTACCATTGACCAGGACATTCAATTCTGTGCTCATCTTCGCATTCTATGTGGTGGACAAATATGCCGTAGACTTAGTAGCGGAGATGCAAATCAGATGATCAATTCGTTAGTTATCGTGCCAAACTGTCGTTTTTGTTGGTGCGGATAGTGGTTTTTGAGCTCTTGTGTCATCGTAATAGAGGCCGACTCGGTAACATTTTGCAAAAAAATTCAAAACTATCCAAGACATGTCCTAAAACAGCACGTTAGCGAAAATTTTTGAAATGTTGTGTTGGAAGTACCCAATGGAGTTAACCGTTGTAGTGCATATTCGAATCTAATTTAGGTCTGGAAGAAATATTATGTTGTACAAATTTGGGACTTATTTGACTTCTATTAAAAGGCCTATTGTTTTTCTGTTATTACCCCTATTGGTCTCCTATGAGAAAACTTATTTGTTTATTTTTCTTCTTAGAGAAGATTTATCTATTCTCTATGAGAAGACCTATTGGTTACGGGCAGGTGTATGGGCCTCTATAGGTAGATCTATTGGACTTCTATATTGGCTTCTCTGAAAAGACATATGGTCTTCAATGAGAAAATTCATTACTCATCTCTATGAAGACATATTGCCGGACCTACTGTGATAACTGGATTGGCAGATCGAGTGTTTTCGATAAAAGCTAAATTCGTTAACGTCAATCTTATCATCGCCCGAAGATATAGTGTGCAAATATATGATCGACAACCCCACATTAAAATTATTCTGGTTGATTTTACTGCCAAAACTGTAATAACGAAATGAGTCGGTGTCATGCTTAAGTGTTCCATATGTAATTTCTAAATTTTTGAGATATAGGTGGTTTCTAGGGTTTTAGCATATGCTCTTTCTAAATGTTCTATCTGCTCTAGTTTTCGAGATAACCATGTTTCGGCCAAATCTTATGATTTTTTTTTTCAGGTATGAAATTAGTATTATAATAACTTAGAAATTTAAAAACACATTCCAAAAATCAGAACTTTAATTTTCGATTAGAAGGTTTGAATTTATTGAGGCAAAGATGGGAAAATTTTTTTGTCACTTTGTTCTATGTGATTTACAAAATTTTGCACTTGTGTCATAAGTCTGGATATGGAACAACTCGACAAAAAATTATATTTTTAAAAAAGTCGCTATAACTTGTATATTCCAACAGATATTCCTCTAACTTTTGGCAAAGATGTTCTATATACTATTTCTATTAAATCTAGTCAAAAATATACATATTTTCTTCAGTCAATTCCAAACAGTTGTGACGCAAACATTAAAATGCGATTATCTCAAAACGGGAAAGTGGCGTATGGAACACTTAAGCATTACACCGGCGATATGTACTTCGATGCGCAAAAAACTATGGTAAGGCCGAAGGGGGTAGGGCCAAATCAAATCAATAAGGAACCCAATCGATCATATCCATCATGGAAGTCATACGTTCGATTCGAGTAGAGAGGATTTCTACCTTGTTGCACAAAATATTCGCACCTGTTTTAACGTAGCGAATATTGTTCGAACTAGTAGAAGAGAGAATTGGAATCAAAACTGAAAATTCGACTAATGAGTGAAACATCAAACTTAAATCAAGAAATTAAAAAAAAAAACACTATACGAAGATACCATAGAAACAATCCCAGGAGATAGTATTGATTGATTGCCAGAATGAGATCAAGACAGCGTAAAGTCGGCTGAAAACTAATGAAGCAGCAGAAATCGATGGGTTACCAGTCGAGCTGTTAGCACCATCTGTCAAGAAGAACACATATCCAATAGGAGCTATATCCAAATCTGAACCGATTTCGATATATTTTGGCACATTTATTTCTAGACACAAATTAGTCACACATTCCAAATTTCATCGCAATCGGAAATAAATAGCGTGTTTGGTACAGAAAATACGTAAAATCGGCCGAAAATATATATGGGAGCTATATTCAAATCTGTACCGATTTCGATATAATTTGGCACATTTATTTCTAGACCGAATTCAGTCACACATTCCAAATTTCATCGAAATCGGACATATATAACGTGTGTGGTACAGAAAATACGTGAAATCGGCCGAAAATATATATGGGAGCTATATCCAAATCTGAACCGATTTTCACCAAAAGCAATAGCGTTCTTCCTATGGCTAAAAAATTGTTGTTCCCAATTTTCAGCTGAATCGGACAAAAAATGCGACCTGTACGTTGCGAACAAAAATACATGGACAGGCGGACGGACGGACATGCATAAGTAGACTCAGAAAGTGATTATATGTATATCCCCAAAAGGAACTATGGGTCTATTTCGTTTCCTTTTGTATGTTACATACAAATGCACTAGGACATAATACCCCTTACCACTGTGTGGTGTATGGAAATAAATCCATATTTGACTATTACAAGGAGATCCGCGTCGCCCCTATCGTTTATAAAATCGTATGGAGCTTTACTCGTTCACGCGGTACCAACGTTTATGTATGGCCAATGAAATAACTGGGTCTTATCAAAGCGACTTAGACTTGATAATTTCACAATTGACCAAATCCTATGCTCAGGAGAAGCAGATCGATATTTAACTTATGGGTCTTCTATGAGATACATCTTAGTTATAGGGTATCTTAGGTATTTCGTAATGGTCTCCTATACATAGACATTGTATTCTCTCATAAAAAAGTAGTGTTCTTATATAATATGGTCCAGTAGGCCCATTAGTCTTTTTGATAAAAATTTTAGTATTATATAATAAGTGGCGTTCTTTATGCGGGGATTCATTCAATAATAGATGCGTTCGTTTACTCAATAATTTGTAAAAATTTATACAAGTCCAGTAACTTCTTGTAAGCGGCTAAGGTCGTTTGCAATATACTGTAGGGAAAACGAAAAACATCCAGTAACAATTTGTAAAAATTTTGAGTAAACGAGCACACATACTATATCAAATGCGAAAAGTATGGCAGACCTCCCGTTGAAATTCCCTGCTCGAAACTCGTATTAAGAATCAATTAATATTATGAAAGCATTTACAATACGTTGGTACATAAAATGTTGACCCACAATTCAGCAAAACTATTGTTGGAATTTTATATCACAAACACACATACATGCACACGTATAAACGTTTTACACCATTTCATTTTTCATTCCTTATAAAAAAATCACACTTCTCCCCTACTCTTTCAATTTACCTCTTCCATATTTCATAGACAATATACAGACCAACTATGCCGACAAATAGACAAACATATGGCAGCGGTAGCATCATCAATGTGTGATATTCTTCTCCATCTTCTCCTTGTTACGTACGTCTTCTCCTCTCCATCATGGCTAATTTAACACCAAATACTTGGATAATCACCGACGACAATGCCGCCGACAGTATTAACAACAACAACATCAGCAGCAGCAATAGAAAGACATTCAAAATATCCAATAACAATAAATTTGGATACAAATCAAAATTAATCGCATCGTGTACCAGCATATTTGTTTTATTGGAAGAATATTATTTAAAATAAATTTTCAATTTATGATGTCTTCCCGAAAATCAAAAAACCAAAAGATTCTTTCCATACAGTCGACTCGGGTTAATTGGGATTTGTTTTTATAAATGTTCTTTGAGTGAGTAAAATTTTACAATATTGGAATGATAGTCCTTATTTACATAAGGTAATATTTGGCCAGTTGGTGGGAGATGTGAGTAAAAGATGTGAAAAAGTAGTTATTTTCGGCCACTAAAAGTCGACGAATAAATAGTTATATAAGTAGTTACGACCATTAAGTTAGAATTAGTTATGACATAGCCGATAAGGCCATAACCATAGAAAACCAAAAACCATTTGGTTCTTATGGTTATGGCTATGGCGTTATGTTATGTCACTACTAATCCATGGGTTTAGTTCAATCAGCTGGTTGATGTGACGTTATGGTTATGTCATAACTAATTCTACCTTTATATTGTCGACGTTCAGTGGCCAGAAAAAAACTAATAATTTCTTTTGAAAATTATGGGTTTGTACGGTCATTTGAATGAGTTTTTTTGCCGGCAAAGTTGCAGGATCACATTACAAATCTTTAAATAATAAATAACAATTTTTTTAAGAGCAATCATTATTTTTAGTTCACCTATAAACACTTACCAAGTAATCCTGATGGCATGATTTCCCACTTATCGAATCCGCTATATTGTCAAGGGTACGGATGGGAGATGATTCCTAAATTAAATTAAAAAACAACGATTAAAGACGTCCTTCGATAGGAAGTTTAGAATTATCCGGGTGGTTTCTGAACATAGTTCCAAATATCTTGTCAGCCATAATTCGACTATGACATCCTCACTGCCCCCAACTTACCTGCAATAAATCCTCTAAACTTTCAATATATTCAATGGCATTTCGTAGTATTTCAACTTTGGGCAAACGTTGATTTGGATTTGAAGAAGTACGTCTTTTCAACAATTCAAAAGCCTCATTAACCTGCAACAAACAAATGAAGCGATGAATAACGTAAATAAAACTGCAACAAGAAAAACGACAAAAATAAAATTTAAACGTGCAATGACAAATTGGCTTTTCTATTCGCATGTAAACGAATGTTGTGAGAAAAATTACAGATCATTTATAAAAATTCATATAATTTATATTTTATTTTTTTGTTTTATTTTCTAAAGGCGTTTTAAAAGAAACACACAGTGAGTGATAGATAGTCGAAGAATTAAATTTGGATTTTGTTTACCAGTTAATTGCTGTGGCTAGAACACAAATCCTAGAAAAAAATACCAAAATCGGGTAAGATTTTGATATTGTTCCAATGTATACCGATTTTTAAATTTTTTGTAGGATTTGTTGTTAAGCCACAGAAATTAACTGGTAAAATTTTCTCATCGATTGGAGAATAAATGTGCGTTTTCGTGAAAATTCACCTTTAGCCCCATACAAATTACAATGGACACTTTGAGGCCCCAGTTGCACGTGTTAACTTATTCCGATTGTGCTCAAACTTTACCAATCTTAAAATCTAACAAAAACAAGTGTAAAAAAGTATCAGTCGCCTTTGCCGGCAAATATATACCCTCAGCCTGTGTGAGTTGAAATACTTTTTTTCAAAAAAAAAACTTATGTATTTAGGGGGTTTTTAAAATTTTGGGCGTATGAACCGACAAAAGCTCAAAAATTTGCGGGGGATATCGATAGATAGAGCTTTTTTATCACACTAGCCTACGAAAAACATAATATCGCTTTAAACAGGGCCACTAGGAAAACCTTCGGTAAAAATGTCCAAAGGATCCTCGACAGACCCTTAACCACACAAAAATCTTGAACATTTGTGTGGGTGGTACCACAAAGATTGGACAGGTAGGGCCCAAATTTGAACACAAACTAAGTTTCGACAATATTTAGAGATCCAAAGCTTGGACCAAATCACTATTTTAGCGAATATTTTCGAACTTTTGTGGGAGAGGTGCCGGAAGGAGTGGACCTATAAGCACCACCTTCGATTTTCATCTAATATTCGAAGAAATATTACAATATCCAAAGTGTGGACGAACACAGTATTCATTCGGTTCGAGCCCTCTAGCCACTATATATGGTGCCATAGGGTTTTTACACCTTCCGGACTGTTTTTTTCAAGAAGTATGGACTTGCCCCTGAAAAAACTTTTACTGTCTTGATTGAGGCAGTGAATGCAAGTTGCTTCAACAACAACTAAAGTGATTCGAGAGCAGGTCTTAAAGTGAACTTATCCAAAATTTTGTGTGGGAGGTGCCCGAAGAAGTGGACAAATGTAGCCCATATTCGAACATATAGCTGGTAGATATAAGGATGTGTAAAGTATGGACCACATCTATCACTCCCATCAAGATTTATCGTGCGCACAATTTTTCCGAACATTTTCGAACTTTTGTGGGGGAGGTACCTGAAGGAGTTGACCGATATGGCTTATCTTCGAGCTGAAACGGCAGACCCGTTCGAGAGTTATCTTGCGCACCCACCACAACACACGGTGTCATAGGAGTTTTTTTTTTTTGAAACTTTCAGGCTATTTTCTCAGGAAGTATGGACTTGCCCTTCATGAAACTTGTTCCGTTGTATGTGTGTCAGTGAATACAAGCTGCTACAACAAAAATCAAAGCTATTCGAAGGCAGGTCCTAAACTGAATTTTTCCGAAATTTTGTGTGGGAGGTACCCAAAGGAGTGGATCGATTGAGTCCATATTGGATCATCATCTATGTCTGGTAGAAAATTCACGATGTGCAAAGTATGGACCAAATCGATTAATTCCTTCAAGTGTAATCGTGCGCACAAATTTTCCGAATATTTCCGAACTTGTGTGGGGGAGGTACCGGAAGGAGTGAACCGATATAACCCATCTTCGAAGTTAAAGTAAGTTTGGACAAAATATTACGAAAGCCAAATTTTGGACCGAATCGGATGATCCGAATCGGTTGAACGAGAGTTATCGTGCGCTCCAGCCAGCCAGACAGACGGACGGACATGGCTAAATCAACTCCAAACATATTTGGGGTCTAAAACCATCATTTCGATGAGGCACATTTTGCCCGTATGAAAGTGTATATACCCTCGTTAGCATAAATGCTGAGGGTATAATAAACACTTTAGGTGGGGGTACCGCATAAAAAAATCCGACATTGATTTTTAAAACCACCCTATCGTGTACATCAGCTCGAAGGGAGCAATCGATTTTGCACATCGTGTTATTCCTTCCAGATATAGATCGGGTTCGAATATCTGTCCACTCCTTCGGGTACCTCCCACACAAAATTGGGATAAAGTAAAGTTTACGAGCCTCTCTCGGATCGTTTCGAAATTTGTTTCAGTTGGTTGTCCTTGCGGCTCCCTTTGTCCATATTTACATTCGGCAATTTTCCTTGCGGTAATTTTCAGTTTTATGGAGAGGGAGGTAAGGCATATAGTAACCCTTTGCCTCTCAACACCCTCTCTCACCACAAGGAAAATTGCCTGAGATATTTGCTTAATGTTCTAAGAAACCCTGACGACACCAAATAAAATGGCAAATAATTCTCGCACAGAGTTTCTGATTGGTGCAGACTTTGCTCATCGTATTATTTCATCCAGTCATGTATTAGGCTGAAATATGGACTCCCGCACAAAATTCGGATAAAGTGAAGTTTAAGAGCTCATCTCGGACCGTCCTGAAATTTGTTCAGCAGTTTCTCCTTGCGGCTCCCTTTACAACGGTACAATTTTTTTCTGGCGCAAGTCCATACTTCCTGAGATATTTCCCTAAATGTTTTAAGAAACTCTGACGTCACCGAACAAAATGGCAAATCCGCAAGATAATTTTCGCAGAGAGTTTCTGATAGTACAACATATTATTTCATACAGTCATCTATCAGGTTGGAATATCGGCTATATCGATATATATAAATTCGAAAAAAGTGAAGTTTATGATCTCCATTCGCATCGTTTAGATTCTTTTTTCAGTAGGTTGTTCTAGCGGCCTCATTTACAACGGTACAATCATTTTCAGGAGTAAGTGAATACTTCCTGAGATAATGGTCCAAGCTCCAAAACCCTACCGGCACATACCCAAATGGTTATTGTGCAAGATAACTCTAAAACTTTTTCAAAAATTTCTTTCAAACTTAGTTTAACGTAATTTAATATTTCGAGTCCACTATGAAGAAGTTTGGTTACTAAAAATTGTTGGTATATGTCAATGATTTGGTATAGCCCCATATTACGGTACATACAGATTTTAAATCAGACTCGTGATATAAAACGAATATTTTTTTATATACGGCATAATTATTCAGCCCAATCACGAATGAAAATTCCGTGCGGAATTTCTCTCTTTCCTCTTCTCTCCTATCACAAACAAAAAATCCGCACGGAAAAAATTCCGATGGAGAAAAAGTAGGTATCATGAACGCTCTCAAACATGTGTTTTCCTCCAAAAAAATCTCCCTTGCAAAACTGAAGGGAGATTACAAAAAAGTTGGTATTTCCCAAAAATTTTGTACAGAAAATGCAAAATAAACAGTTTTCTTGGATTTTTATACTAAAATCTTCAATTCGCGGTTGGAAATTTATTAAAAAATGAACATATTTCACAAAATAACATTAGTTTGCAAACTCGGTCACTCTCAACTTTTTGTACCGATCAACGAAGGATGGCAGAATTTTGCACAAACAAAACACCGCTTCATTATTCTTGAAAAACACTGGATAAATGCATATTTTCAATTATTTTTATTTCAACATTCATATTTTTTCAATTTTTGCCACCTTTTTATTAAAAACACTTGTTTTTGATACATTCATGATAGTGTCAGTTCCATAGCACAATACACTGTTTCCTTGGAATTTTCCAATCTTATTTGATGATTTTCATAACAAGTAACATCTTCTGAATATCTTTGATGTGTAAAAGTTTAATTTATTTGATTAAAGTTCTTTATTTTGTCTAAAAACACAAACATTTAACATTTTCTCTTTGTTTTCACAACAATTAGGGAACACAAGGTATGAAAACGACCGTTCAGTGCTGCCAAATTCAATGATTATTTTTCTCACATTATTTATGATAGGAGGAATGTTCTCTCGAGAAAAATCTATTCCGCGAGAGTTGTATTCCGCAAGAATATTCATGATTGGGCTGATTGTGTTTGGTTTTGTTTTTGTTTATCAGTGGCTGAGGGTATATGAGGCGCTCAGCGCCAAAACGGCCTAACCCACATTTTCAAAAAATCAAACTGACCGTGCTGATCGAACCGGAACCTTTTGTAATATATACTTAAAAATCCCCAATTGCATAGGTTAACCCTATGTTATTATACATGCCAAAAACTGTTTTCCCTTTACTGAAAGTTTGAAAAAATATGGACTCCAAAATGGCCCAAGCCACATAGGCAAAATCGAATACTGGAAATAAAAAAATACGTGTGGTTTAGGCCAAAAACGCATGTTTCGAATTGAAAAAAAATATATAAAAATAAATTTTCGAGAAGAATTTGTAAGTAAAAACCAAAGGTTAAGTAATAAAGTTGACTTACGCCCTGTAGAATTTAAGAAGTTAATAATGTATAGCCAACAATGTGGTGGCCAAAACCGTGACATAAGAATGAACACTATTTACACATACATACATGGTCAATAATTCGACCTTCTCAGTGGAACGGATAGACAACAAATTTTTAGTGTCTTGCCATTCATGCCTACCATGCGATCAAGATTTTGGTCTCACGACAAAAAGGGAACCATTTCACTTGGTAAAGATGACGACAGATGAAATAAAAAAGCATATCCTCAATCAAATAAAAAAATCTCCGAAGAGAAGACTTCAAAAGTTGAATGGCGTAAGATTCAGTGCCTTCGATTCCAAAATGCGAAGCCATTTATAATTTAGTACAAATATTCAAATGACATAAATGTTTTATTTCAAGAAGTTGATATTTTAAAAAGGATCTCCAGCAAGTACGTAAATTTTGAATTGGAACCGCTTTATCCGGGAGGAAGATTCATTGAAGCTGCAAAGTTAAAGGATTTACAGAAACTCAAAGGGTTCATACTTCCTATAAATCATGCATTTTATAATAATTTAAAAACAAATTCGAGAGCCGAAGATGAAGATATCCAGGAAGGTGACCAATAATTATTATTAATATGTATCAATTAAAACGCTCACAGTTATTTTTATTATTCATCTGAAGAACTTTTGTTGTTTTAATAAATGGAATGGCCTAACCCTCAGTTCCTATCAATATATTTTTTAAATGGATGCCAAAACGGCCTGAGCCACTTTAATTTTTTTATTAATTGTTTAAAACAGTCTTTATCTATGTAAACTAATACCTAATGATTAACCTAAAACAAATATTACAATTAATATATATTTATAAATAATAAAAAAATTATAAAAATATTTGAAAAACTTGTTTTCTTTCAACTTCGTTTTTCTCAGAATCATTTCTATGTGGGTTAGGCCGTGGTACAGACCATACCTGACATTTCACAAATCTAATTTCTGTTTGAAGCCCGATATCACGACTTGTTAGTTACTTATTGTATTTATAAAACGCTCCTCTGGCCATCTCTATTCGACATCGAATTTCATGTGATATACAACGATATTGGCAAAGTAAAGCGTATCGAGTTACAACGATTGCTTTAGCTAGGCTATGTCATTAGAATGAGAGTGGCTGTACAGTGTACACGCAGAACTGTAAGGCCAAGGCTTCGATGGAATAAACAAGTGGATAGCGAAGCTAAAAAAGCACGATATTGCAAATTGTGAAAAAACAAGTAAGAAAGTATCAGTTAGCTGTGCTCACAGATATATCCTCAGCCTCATATCTAAATAAGTAAACACAATACTTCTGACATCTATTGGGGTTTTTGAGTTTTTGGACAATTTGTCAAAAATTTCTACTTCTTAACTAGAGCCGCTAACATGTTGCCAAAAATTAAAAGAAAAACCTATCCCAGACGAGTTCTTAAACTGCACTCTTTCCAAAATTTGTGGGGAAGGTAGCCGAAAAAGTGGTCCGATGTAGTCAATATTCGGCCATAATTCGAGGTTGTAAGAAATAATACGATGTACAACGTCTGGACCAAATAGGTTTCTACCTTGGAGGGTTATCTTACGCACTACCCAGTTTAGTTGGTAGACTTTTTGGGACCTTTTGACCCTTTATCTTAGGTAGTACTTACTTGCCCCCGAACAAAATTGCGCCGTCGTAACAGGGAACGCATGAAAAATATGCAGCAAACAAACGACAAACAGACAGTTGTCTAAATCAACTCCTAATTTTTTGAAACGGATTTCGTCCAAACATACATGGGGTCTATAACCGTTATTTCGATGAGGTAAAATTGTGTTTGTGTCAAAGTGTATATGGAAAGTTGGGCTTAAGGCTGTGGCTATAAAAACAACAACAAAAAGAGTGCAATAGAAGTCTTTACATAGTTCGGCTTATATAACAAATGTTCTCTAAAGGTTCACCTAAATAAGTAAAATAGATACGCACTATCTTTACATGGATTCCAAATTTGCCTTCGATACTCCAGTAAAATATAACTCATTTGAAACCATGTCATTATATAAAGTCCCCATAAAGTAACCGAGAGTCCTATGTAAATGGGCCTAAAGAAAATTTTGTAGCTTTGAAAATTCTCCACAAGATTGACATTTATGATATTTTCGTAGGTTTTACCGTTTTTGAGATATAGAAGTTCAAATTGAGACAATGCACTGACTTTTTTCTTGACTGACTTTGTTTCTTGATATTTCTCAAGAAAATCGTGAAAACCTAAAGAACCCCTAAAAATGTGAACTTAAATCGCGATTTATTTTAAAATCCCTCCGGCAATTTTTTTGTTTCTTGATATTTCTCATCTATGAGCATTGTAGTTTCAGAATCAGCAAAAACTTCCGAGGTGTAAGCACCTTCCATTTAAATTTGTTAAGGCACACCGTGATAGAAGTCCGTTTGTATGTATTCTAATGATAAAAATATACGTATATAAAATTGAAAATTTGTAATTTTTTTATTTGAAATTAATTATCCAAATTTCCTTTTTTTATTGACTGTTAAACATTTGGTAAAAAGAAAAAATTGCTATCTCACCGATCGTAAACTTTTTTATGGCTTTTTAAGGTGTTCGATGGTGTACCTAACATAACTATGTGTGGTAATACAATTTTCTGGGTGTTAATCCCATCAATGTGTTTCCTTTCTTTCTAACATTTATTTTTTTAAACTAACAGTGGGTATTTGTGTAATTTGTAGTCAATGATGGCTTTCCCCGTTTGGCTGCCCATTTATATATTTGTCTACACAGTTGTCATTTCATCCTTGTGGATATTTTTGTGTGGTCTTTCCAGCAATTGGATTTTTATGATCTTCCACTGAAGATCGCTAGCGTTTGTTGTGTTTTGTCTGTCTGTCTCTTTTTTTTTGGGGTTAACTTAAGATTTACCGATTGTTGAGTTTTACGACCTGCAACAATTTTAATGTATTGTCTCATGATATTTTTTGCAGATCATAAAAATTAATTTATGGTCCCGCAATATTGTTTGTGCTAGCTTAGTTATTTGGTTACACAAACTTGGCTATTTTTATGCGATTCCATGTCTTGGCTTATTTGATAGTGACATCTTTTGTGACATTTATGTTTTTTGAAATTAAAATGAAATAAATTTTCATTATTTGTCAAACTGACAATGAACTTTCATTGGCGGATAAATTCTGGAGTGTGTTGCGTAGACACATTTAGGCAATATCACAGCCATCACATGGATTTTTTAAACAATATTTCTGAGGGACTATCACAGCCACGAGCGTGAGTTTCTTAAAAAATATTTCGTAGGGAATATCACAGCCATAAACGTGAATTTTTTAAACAAAATTTTTGGGATTTTTTAAACATTATATATTCGATACAATCACAGCCACAAGCGTGAGTTTCTTAAAAAAAAAATATTTTGTAGGGTATATCACAGCCATAAGCGTGGACTTTTAAAGAATATTTCTGATGTACTCTCACAGCCATATGCGTAGATTTTTTAAACAATATTTCTTCGGGAGTTTCACAGCTATAAGCAAGGATATTTTAAAAAATATTTCATAGGGAATATCACAGCCATCAGCATGGATTTCTTAAAAAATATTTCGTATGGTATATCAAAGCCATAGGCATGGATTTCTTAAAAAATATTTCGTATGGTATATCAAAGCCGTAAGCTTGGATTACTTAAAAAATATTTCGTACGATATATCACAGCCACAAGCGTGGGAATATCACAGCCATACGCGTGGATTTTTTAAACAATGTTTCAGAGAGAATATCTCAGCCATAAGCGTGGAATTTTCAAAAAATATTTCTTAGGGAATATAACAGATGTAAGCGTGGACTTTTAAAACAATATTTCCGAGGGACTATCACAGCCATACGCGTGGATTTTTTAAACAATATTTCTGAGGGTCTATCACAACCATAAGCGTGGATTTTTCAAAAAATATATTTTCGGGACTTTCACAGCCATAAGCGTGGATTTTTCAAAAAAATATATATTTTCGGGACTATCACAGCCATAAGCGTGGATTTTGCAAAAAAATATATTTTCGGGACTATCACAGCCATAAGCGTGGATTTTTCAAAAAATATATTTTCGGGACTATCACAGCCATAAGCGTGGATTTTTCAAAAAATATATTTTCGGGACTATCACAGCTATAAGCGTGGATTTTTCAAAAAATATATTTTCGGGAATATCACAGCCATAAGAGTGGATTTTTCAAAAACTATATTTTCGGGACTATCACAGCTATAAGCGTGGATTTTTCAAAAAATATATTTTCGGGACTATCACAGCCATAAGCGTGGATTTTTCAAAAAATATATTTTCGGGACTATCACAGCCATAGGCGAGGATTTTTCAAAAAATATATTTTCGGGACTATCGCAGCCATAAGCGTGGATTTTTCAAAAAATATATCTTCGGGACTATCGCAGCCATAAGCGTGGATTTTTCAAAAAATATATTTTCGGGACTATCACAGCCATAAGCGTGGATTTTTCAAAAAATATATTTTCAGGACTATCACAGCCATAAGCGTGGATTTTTCGAAAAATATATTTTCGGGACTATCACAGCCATAAGCGTGGATTTTTCGAAAAATATATTTTCGGGACTATCACAGCCATAAGCGTGGATTTTTCAAAAAATATATTTTCGGGGCTATCACAGCCATAAGCGTATATTTTTCAAAAAATATATTTTCGGGACTTTCACAGCCATAAGCGTGGATTTTTCAAAAAATATATTTTCGGGACTATCACGGCCATAAGCGTGGATTTTTCAAAAAATATTTTCGAGGGACTATCACAGACATAAGCGTGTATTTTTTAAACAATATTTTGTGGGACTATCACAGCCCTAAGCGTGTATTTCTTAAAAATATTTCTTTGGGACTATCACAGCCATAAGCGTGTATTTCTTAAAAAATATTTGCGATGGACTATCACAGCCATAAACGTGGATTTTTTAAACAATATTTCCGAGGGACTTTGACAACCATTAGCGTGGATTTTTTAAACAATATTTCCGATGGACTTTGACAACCATTAGCGTGGATTTTTTAAACAATATTTCCGAGGGACTTTGACAACCATTAGCGTGGATTTTTTAAACAATATATCCGAGGGTCTTTGACAACCATTAGCGTGGATTTTTTAAACAATATTTCCGAGGGACTTTCGCAGCCAAAAGCGTGGTTTTTATAAACATTATTTCAGAGGGTCTATCACAGCCATAAGCGTGGATTTTTAAAACAATATTTCCGAGGGACTATCACAGACATAAACGTGGATTTTTTAAACAATATTTCCGAGGGACTATCACAGCCATAAGCATGGATTTTTTAAACAATATTTCCGAGGATCTATCACAACCATAAGCGTGGATTTTTCAAAAAATTTTTATTCGGGACTATCACAGCCATAAGCGTGGATTTTTTAAACAATATTTCCGAGGGAATATACCAGACATAAGCGATATCTTTTAAAGCAATATTTCCGAGGGAATATCACAGACATAAGCGATATCTTTTAAAGCAATATTTCCGAGGGACTCTCACAACCTTAGACGTGGATTTTTTAAACAATATTTCCGAGGGATTGTCACAACGATTAGCGTGGATTTTTTAAACAATATTTCCGAAGGACTATCACAATTATTTATTAAAAAATATTTCCGAGGGACTGTCACAACGACTAGCGTGGATTTTTTAAACAATATTTCCGAAGGACTATCACAATTATTTATTAAAAAAATATTTCCGAGGGACTGTCACATCGATTAGCGCGGATTTTTTAAACAATATTTCCGAGGGACTGTCACAACGATTAGCGAGGATTTTGTAAACAATATTTCCGAAGGACTATCACAATATTAATTGCCACCGTGGTGCAATGGTATGCACGCCCGCCTTGCAGAAGGTCGGGGGTTCGATTCACCGGCCAAGCAACATCAAACATTTTTCAACGGTGGCAAAATACCCCTCAGTAATGTTGGCGACATTTCCTGAGTATTTCAGCCTTGAAAAACTTATCCACAAGTGGTGTCTTAAGACACGCCGTTCGGACTCGGCGATAAACAGTAGGTCCCATATCATTGAGCTAAATATGAATCGGGGTGCACTCATTGATATGAGAGAAGTCTCCCTTATCCCGGATGGGATGTTGTGGAACAATGTTTTTTTATCACAATTATTTATTAAAAAATATTTCTTCGGGACTATCACAGCCATAAGCGTGGAATTTTTAAACAATATTTCCGAAGGACTATCACAACCATTAGCGTGGATTTTTTAAACCATATTTCCGAGGGACTATCACAGCCAATCGTGAGTTTTTTAAACCATATTTCCGAGGGACTATCACAGCCATTAACGTGGATTTTTTAACAATATTTTCGAGGAGAAGACGATCAAGATAATCTGGTAAAATATGCAGATGGTGTGCTCAGGATATGGAAAGATAATTTTACCAAACTGTTGATATCCAATACTAGCGAAGACGACGAAGATATCACAGATCCAATACCAGATTGTGGTATTGAATGTATACCACCCGGCCAAGATGAGGTAAAGGCAAGAATAAAACGACTGAAGATTAATAAGGCAGCCGAGCTGTAAAAACGAATGGAAATCTTTTCTTAGTTCGGCGTATAGGACAAATGTCCTGTAGAGAGCCAACTAAATAAGTAAGTAATCCGTTAGTTATCATGTTCATCCATTGGGATCGGGTTTTTTTTTTTAACTTTTGGGCCAGGAAGTATGGACCTGCTATGAAAAAGCAAACTATCATTGTCTCATATATCAATCCAAAGGATTGGATTGATATAGGCCATATATGATATAGGCCAGACGTAATACAAATTTGGAAGAATTATTACGATACAACGTTTCGACCACATCGGCTACTCTCTCCTGAAGTTATGGTGTTAACAAGCCAGAGAAACAAACTAACGAACATGACTAGATGATCGACTTCAAACAGAATGGTTTTTAACATATGTGGATTCTAAACCCCTTTTTTTAAATTGCCTCTGTAGCCTTAAGGCTGAGGGCATAATAAGAGGCACCCAAATTTAGTTAAATACCTTTTTATATCCTCCACCATAAGAAGGAGGGTATAATTATATTTGTCATTCCGTTTGTAACACATCGACATATTAGTCGGAGACCCTATTTTTGATCTATTCTTCTAAGTCGTAATAATTATGTCCGCTGTCCGTCCGTCTGTGTGTTTGGTGAAATCAATATAAATTTAAGACAGAGCTTGATAATTTGATACATAAGTTTATATTACTCCTAGGATGTTTAGTATTGAAAATGGGCTATATCGGTCGACTTTATGATATATCCCTTATAGGACGGCACCTTCGGATTTTCAGTATTTTCTAGGTTATAGCGTCATTATCACAGCGAAATGGCTGAAATTTTGTATTTAGTCTTGGTAGGGAGCCCTGAACTTTCATCCAGATCTTTGATGTAGGTCCATGTTTTGATATACCTCCTTAGAACGGTACTTTCACCCTGAAATTTTAAATGGCTGAAATATTGTATCTTTTCTGTCTTGAGAGCGTGGAATTTTCCTCCATAAATTTGTTGCTATAGGTCCTAGCCTTGATATAGCCCTCATAGAACTGTATCTTCCGATTACCGGTATTTTCAAGGCTTTAGCCTAATTATCACACCGAAATGGCAGAAATTTTGTATTTTGTCTTTTTTTGGGAGTACACAACTTTACTCCAGAAAATTTAGTGGTATAGGTCCACGTTTTGATATATCCCCCATAGAATATGACCTCCTGATTTTTGGTATATTCAAGGTTGTAACCTCATTTTCACACCGAATTTCGTATTTAGCCTTTATTGTGAGCCCTGAACTTTCGGCCAGAAATTTGTTGCTGAAGTTTCAGGTGTTGATATAGCCCCTATACTCGTAGAGCGGAACCTTCAGATGTTCTCTATTTTCAAAGTTTTAGCCTTATTAGCACACTGAAATGGCTGAAATGTCGTATTCTGTCTGCGTCGGGAGCGTTGAAATTTCCTCCAGAAATTAGTTGCTAAAGGTTCACGTTTTGATACAGCCCCCATAGAACGGAACCGTTGAATTTTTGGTATTTCCAAGATTTCAGCTTCTTTATCACACACAAGTGGCTGAAATTTCGTATCTAATCTTCGTAGGGAGCCCTAAACGTTCACCCGGAAAATTGTTAATGCAGGTCCATGTTTTGATATAGTCTCCATACATCTATACCGATTCCGATTTTCGGCATTTTTAAGGTTATGGCCTAATTATCACACCGAATTGGCTTACATTTCATATTTAGTCTTCGTTGGGAGCCCTGAAATTTCACCTAGAAATTTGTTGCTATAGGTCCACGTTTTGATATACCCCGAATGGATCGGAATCTTCCGATTTTGGGGTATTTTTAAGGTTTTAACTTCATTATCACAACGAAAAGGCTTACATTTCATATTTAGCCTTCGTTGGGAGCATTCAACTTTCCCACAGAAATTTGCTGCTTTAGGTTCATGTTTTGATATAACCCCCATTGTACGGTGCCTTCCGATTTTCGGTATTTTCAAGGTTTTAGCCTCATTATCACACCAAAATGCATTTTGCCTTCGTTTGGGAGTACAAAATGTTACCCTAGAAATTTGTTGATA
Organism: Musca autumnalis; assembly: GCF_047663935.1. Classification (NCBI taxonomy): domain Eukaryota; kingdom Metazoa; phylum Arthropoda; class Insecta; order Diptera; family Muscidae; genus Musca; species Musca autumnalis. The sequence continues at coordinate 220,451,459 of NW_027411644.1, forward strand.
CAGGTCCAATTTTATATAGCCCCCATATCTCTCGATTTTCGGCATTTTCAAGGTTTTAGGCTCTTTATTACGTCGAAATGTCTAAAATTCGTATTAAGCCCTGAACTTGTCTCCAGAATTGTATTGATATACGTCCACGTTTTAATAAAGCCCCATAGAACGGAACCTTCAGATTTTCTTTAGTCTTCGTAGAGAACCCTAAACTTTCACCCTGAAATTTGTTGCTATAGGTCTACGTTTGAAATCGCTGAAATTTCGTATTTACTCTTTGAACCTTTATTATTTTGTACATACAACTTTTTGGCTGTCGATCAGAATTTCTTACCTTTCTTAAACGTCTGCGTTCACGCATAGTGGCCGCTTTGCGACGGTCCACTGCAACCGACTTCTTTTTGCACGCCTTACAGGCCCATGTAAGGCAGGGTCGTGACGATTGGGCATTGGCACAGACTAAAGGTGCCAAGACATGCTCCTCTGAACTTAAACTATTCTCATCGTAATCCGTAAAGATGGGCGAAGGTGTCAAATTATGAGATTCACTTGGGGTGTCATTAAAATTACGAAAGTTGCAGCTATTTGCCGATGAGGAGTTGTGGGAATTTGTCAGAGATTCACAGTTATTTGAGGCGGTGTGTAAGCGGCTTAAGAACGAATGCAGTTGTTGCTGCTGCTGTTGTTGTTGTTGTTGTTGATACTGCTGATTATGAAGTTGTTGTTGTTGTTGATGATGATGTAATTGCTGCTGTTGCTGGTGATGAACAACATTTTGTTGTTGCTGTTGCATTCTTGAATTAAATTGATATTGAATCATTGATTTAAACACTTCTTCTTGTTTTAATTCTTCTTCTTGTTGCTCTTGTTTTATTACACCAACACCTACAACTCTATCACTGTTATAAACACTTTCACTTGCACTATGGCCCGCTGGCGTATTCAAGGGATTTGTGGTTTTGCACTGAAAATTATTTCGATAATATTTGGTCATAATACTTTGCGATTTTTTTTCTAATTCATCTATTATCTTTAAAACAATTGACTTTTTAATTTCTTTATTTAATATACACTTTTCCCGTTAGCAAATTTTCCGTCGTCGCCAAAACATAAAATATCCGCGTACCGTTCTTTTGTATCTTTTCGTCGTCTATCATCGGCGGCACTCATTTAACATTTGGTGACAACATCTTCGTTTTCGTTTTGAATATTTTGGTTTTGTGTGTGTTTTTCGAAAATTCTGAGTGAAATACTCAAAAAAAATATTGTCACAAAAGTGTTTTGAGTTGTTGTTATTTTTAAATCGTTCGCTTATTCGTTGTTTCTTCTAATCATTCGAATCATGAATGGTAGGGGTGGTGGTGGTGTATCACCAGATGCTGTGTGTAGGATCCCACATATGCTAGGATGTGTGTGTGTGTGTGTTTGTGCGATCACGCCCCATTACGTAGTTGTTGTTTTTGTTTCTGATTCCTTTTGATACTTATTGAGTAACAAATAGCAAGTGGTAAATTTAATGTGTCTTCGACATATGCTTGTCCGACATTTTGTTTCTTTTTATTTTTTAATAACAAGAAAAACAGATTAAGTTCCGCATAAAACTTTTGTATCCACATTTTGGTACAAAAATGTGACAATGAACCCCCGAAATAGCGTTACCAATGAATACTAAATACGAAATTTCAGCCATTTCGGTGTAATAATGTGGCTAAAACATTGAAAATACCGAAAATCGGAAGGTACAGTTCTATGGGCGCTGTACCAAAACGTGAACCTTTAGCAAACATATAGCAACAAATGTCTGGTTCAGCGCTCCCAACGCAGACTAAATACAAAATTTCAGTAATTTCTGTGAAACCTTGAGAATACCGAAAATGGGAAGTTATCCTCGTTCCATGGGGTCTATATCAACAAATTTCTGGAGGAAGGTTCAGCGCTCTTAATAAAGACTAAGTACGAAATTTCAGTCATTTCTGTGTGACAATGAGGCAAAAACCTTGAAATACCGAAAATCGGAAGATACAGTTCTATGGGGGCTATATCAAATCGTGGACCTATAGCAACAAATTTCTCCCGAATTCTTAATGCTTCCAACGCAGACTAAATGCGACATTTCGGTGTGATATTGAGGCTGAAACCTTGAAAATACCAGAACTCGGAAGGTACAGTTCTATGGGTGCTATATCAAAACTTGGGAATATAGCAACAACGTGGACATACAGCAAGTGAACCTTAAGGGCTCCCAACGAAGACTAAATACCAAATTTCAGCCGTTTCAGGCTATAACCTTGAAAATATCAAATCCCATTTGCAATACCAAACATCCTAGAAGTAGTAGAAACATCTGTATCTTCTGGACGAGCGGGCATGGTTACTTCGACTTTTATGCGCATCAGTAACACTGTACAACACAAAAATAATTACAAGATAATTCGGCCAGATTATGAAAGAGGATCGAAATGAAGAAGACACGTGTGTCGGCGTTTTGGAAGTTTACGTCGGGAAGTAACCTAAAAAGGTGTGGTAAGTTCCGCCCATTTCTACAGGTTTTGAATTATTCAACATCAGATTCCTTGGAATCCTTGCATTTTTGGTATAAAGTGTCTTTGGCAATAGTACTCAATTTTGTCAGAGCAGGAGTAGCTACCAATATTATAGTATTTAGGACCATGCCAAAATCATGGATGTTAGGACTCGTATGTCAGAATTATTCACTGGAGAATAGCCGTAGACTATCTCCGCATTTTCACATACAATATCAGTAGACAGCGGAATTTTATGCAACCCCTATTTTTAGTCCGATTCATGTCAAATTTTGAGACTGGGCATATTTTTGGCTTCTGATTACATTGCAATCGAAACATACGACATATGCAAAATGCATAAATTTTTGCATATGCAAAATATATGCATTTTACATATTTTTTTTATGCAACAAATATTTCAATAATAGGTACAAAAATGTTTATGTGTACAATTTTTCTGTTTAAAATTCTCTTCAGAAAAGTCAATAAAATAGAGAAATGTATAACCAGAGCCACAACCTTCAAAATACCGAAAATCGGGAGGTATCGCTCTATGGGGCCTATATGAAAGCCTGACAAATCGACAAATTTTAGGTGGAAAGTTTTTTACCCCCAAGGAAGACTTAATAACAAATTTCAGCCATTTCGGAGGGATATTGACACCACAACCTTCAAAATACCGAAAATCGGGAGGTACCGTTCTATGGGGGCTATGTGAGGACGTGGACCTATACCGACAAATTTCTGGGGGAAAGTTTTATAACCACATCGAAGACAAAATGCCAAATTTCGGTCATTTTGGTGGGATATTGACGCCACAACCTTCAAAATACCGAAAATCGGGAGCTACCATTCTATGGGGCCTATATGAAGACGTGGACCTATACCGATAAATTTCTGGGGAAAGTTTTTTACCCCCAACGAAGACTGAATACCAATTTCAGTCATTTCGGTGGGATATTGAGGCCACAACCTGCAAAATTCCGAAAATCGGTAGGTACCATTCTATGGGGGCTATATTAAGACGTGGACCTGTATCGAGAAATTTCAGGTGGAAAGTTTTATACCCCCAAGGAAGACTTAATACCAAATTTCAGCCATTTCGGAGAGATATTGAGGCCACAACCTTCAAAATACCAGAAATCCGGAGGTACCGTTCTATGGGGGCTATATGAAGACGTGAACCTATACCGAGAAATTTCTGGTGGGAAGTTGTATACCCCCAACGAAAACTAAATATCAAATTTCAGTCATTTCGGTGGGATATTGAGGCCACAACCATCAAAATACCGAAAATCGGGAGGTACAATTCTATGGGGGCTATATTAAGACGTGGACCTATATCGAGAAATTTCAGGTGGAAAGTTTTATACCCCCAAGGAAGACTGAATACCAAATTTCAGTCATTTCGGTGGGACATTGAGGCCACAACCTTCAAAATACCGAAAATCGGGAGGTCCCATTATATGGGGGCTATATGAAGACGTGGACCTATGGCGACAAATTTCAGGTGGAGTGTTTTATACCCCCAACGAAGACTAAATACCAATTTTCAATTTCATTTTCAATTAATACCAAATTTCAGCCATTTCGGTGGGATATTGAGGCTACAACTTTCAAAATACGGAATATGGGTAGGTACCGTTCTATGGGGGCTATATGAATATAGGTCCAGGTCACCTATGCGGACAGATTTCAGTTGTAAAGTTTCATACCCCTAACGAAGACTTAATACCAAATTTCAGCCATTTTGGTGCGGTATTTAGACCACAAATCCTTGAATATATTTCTGCATATGGTTTTGAATATGCTTATTTTATGCAGATATGTACAAATATGTCAAAATATGCACGATATGCAGAATATGCAAAAATTTCTGGGCCTAATTCGTTTTAGTTTGTAATAAAACGAGTTTCTGTCTAATCAGATTTTCTCTACGACCACCCTAACCATATATGCATTTGCATAAGATTCCGCTGTCTAAATATCTGGAAGCTATGACTTATACTGATGACGTTATTTTAGTTTATAGTACTAAAATACATACTTTTTCAAAGTCCGATCTGGGTTATCGCTATTTTCCCTATATATGTATATTCACCATAGATATTTAGAAAAATTTTTTGGATCGATCACACATAATCTTCTGAATGAATTTATTATGAAAAAAAAAAAACATCAAAAACATGGTGTATGTCGTCGTGAACATATATCTAGTTATGTTCAGAGTTTTTTGGGTGTTGATTTCGAGAAATTTGTCAATTGTAAGCTGTTGTGCACTTTTCACAAAATAATTAAGACTGGTACACCTGCTTCATTGGCTGGCATGTTTAGCTTTATCTTTTCAACGAGGAATACACAACTTTTTATACCTAGAATACGCAACTCTACTTTTGAGAATTCGTTCTTAATACGCGTTGCAAGATTATGGAATTATATACCTCTCGATGTGAGAGTTTTTTTCACATTCCAATAATGCTTTTCGGCTTAAATTGCTGAATCATATTACTTATCAACGTGAAATATAGACTTGCTCACAATGTTTGTGCTCAATGATCGATTTTCTTTTGTCTTCCATGACGTTTGCTATGTAACAACAATTTACCCGCTTTTTATTAGAGTCTATGAAAGTCTATTAAATGACTTCTATTGTGTTTGGTTGCAATATTGAAACTCGACATGTACCTTGCTTATTGTACCGTAATTATGTTTGCTGCTGGGGAGCCAATTATATCAACACGCATTAAGAATTAGATTTTATAATTATTTCTACTCGGATTTTAATATTTTGTTAATACTATTTATTGGCCTTGAAGGCTTTTGTATTAGTATATGGATTAAATGGGTGACGTAGGGGATGAATGATACCAAGCAACGGTCTTGACCGGCTTTAACATGGCAAAGCCCAGGATTTATCACGGTCCCTCTTTCATCTCATGTGGACACTGACCTCCCCGTGGTGTCACCTGGGGAGCTGCCTTTAACATCCGTTGAATGTAGCGAGCTAACATGTGCCGCGCGTTCACCCATAAGAACGTTAAAAACTTGGGTTGGGCGTTGGGCTAGTAACTCACCCCGTCAAAACACCGCCTACTATGAAAAAACAAAGAAAAGGAAGAAAAACAAACCCCTCTAAAGTTGACGTAAAAATAACAAACGATTACGCACTGTATTATAGCTGCCATGAAACGAAACATGAGCTAGGTGTTGGATTTATGGTAAATAGGAGGCTTAAAAATCACGTCTCCAGCTTCACTCCTGTTGATGAGAGAATTGCCACAATCCGAATAAAAGCAAAGTTTTTTAACATCAGTCTCATCTGCGCCCATGCCCCGACCGAAGAGAAAGATGAACAGACCAAGGATATATTCTACGAGCGCCTAGAGAGAGTATATGACCGCTGCCCTAGGCACGACATTAAGATTGTTCTAGAAGATTTTAATGCTAAAATTGGAAGGGAAAATATATTCGGTCCCACGGTCGGCAAATTCAGTCTTCATGAGGTAACATCTGACAACGGAATGAGGCTGATTGATTTTGCAGCGGCAAAGAACATGGTAGTGAGCAGCACCAGATTCCCACACCTCGACATACACAAGGCTACGTGGATATCCCCGGATGGGAAAACAAAAAATCAGATTGATCATGTTATGATAAATGAAAGACACTCGTCCAGTGTGTTAGATGTCCGATCGATTCGAGGTGCGAACATCGATTCGGATCATTTCCTTGTGGCAGCCAAGGTACGCACTCGTCTTAATGTTGCGGCAAAAGTGCGATCTAACACAGGACGGAAGCTGGATGTCGAGAAGCTGCAAACACAACAGACAGCACAAGCCTACTCCGCTCAACTGACTCGCATGCTGGAAAACAACACTCCTTGTCCCGATAATGTAGAAGCACGTTGGCAAAGAATAGCCCACTCCCTCCAGACTGCCGCAAAAACCATACTTGGGTACCAAAAACCTCCACCTAAAAACTTATGGTACGATCAGGAGTGTCGTAAAGCTACAGAAGAAAAGAACGCGGCATATAGAGCAACACTGCATTCAGTAGCAACACGAAGAACGAAAGAAACTTATCGGGAGAAGAGGAGAGAGGAAAAGCGTATTTTCAGAAGAAAAAAGAAGGAGCAAGAAAAACGTGAGCGTGAGAAACTCGAGATGTTCAGGAGTCAGAATGAAGTCCGAAAATTTTACCAGAGTGTAAAACACCAGACTGAAGGATATGGTGCAGCACATTCTCCTGCAAAGATGACCAAGGGAATCTGGTAACTGATACAGATAGCGTACTGAGGATCTGGAAGGAGCACTTTATGAAGCTTTTGGTATCGAATATGGATGGCGATGAAGATACCCCAGAACCAATTGTAAATGACAATGTTGAATGTCTACCACCTAGCCAAAGCGAGGTTACGACAGCCATTAATCGGCTGAAAAGCAATAAGGCAGCAGGAGCTGATGGACTTCCCGCCGAATTGTTTAAGACCGGTGGCGAAATGCTGGTAAGGAGTATGCATCAGCTAATTTGCGAAATTTGGCAGGAAGAAAGCATACCCAACGATTGGAACCTCAGCCTACTATGTCCCGTACATAAGAAAGGAGACAAAACAGTTTGTGCAAATTACCGAGGTATAAGTCTCCTTCCCATCGCATATAAAGTGTTGTCGAGCATACTGTGTGAACGGTTAAAACCCATGGTCAATGAAATAATCGGGTCATACCAATGCGGTTTTAGACCTGGTAAGTCGACAATTGACCAAATCTTCACACTGCGCCAAATATTAGAGAAGACCCACGAAAGACAAATCGACACATACCACCTATTCGTCGACTATAAGGCCGCGTTCGACACCCCAATTAGAGCAAAGGTGTTTCAAGCCATGTCTGAGTTTGGCATCCCTGCAAAACTAATTCGACTATGCAGGATGACATTGGCTGACACAAGATCAGCGGTTAAAATAGGAAAGAACCTCTCCGAGCCTTTCAACACAAAGCGAGGTTTCAGACAAGGTGACAGTCTATCGTGTGACCTATTTAATATACTACTGGAAAAGGTCATACGAGATGCTAATATACATATATACGGCCAGAGACAAAAACAGCACGATATACAATAAAGATGTAATGTTGCTTGCATACGCAGATGACATAGACATAATAGGTAGATCAGCGCGAGCCGTAACAGCCACCTTTGGAAAAATTGAAAAAGAGTCTGCCACAGTGGATCTGGCAGTCAACGGCGATAAGACGAAGTTTATGCTATCAACACGCAAGTCGTCCAGTAGACTCGGACCAACTGTGGGTGTTGATAATTATAAATTTGAGATAGTAAATGACTTTATGTACCTCGGCACCGCCATAAATAAAATCAACAATATAAGCCTTGAAATAAAGAGAAGAATAATATTGGCCAACAGATGCTACTTTGGTCTAAGTAAACAGTTTAAAAGTAAAACCACCTCTCGTCAAACAAAACTTACGCTCTACCAGACACTGATACTACCCGTACTTATGTATGGATCTGAAGCATGGGTACTTGCGAAAGCAGATGAGGCAGAACTTGGTGTGTTTGAGAGAAAAATTCTTCGAAAGATTTTTGGACCAATATGCGTTGACGGTGAATACCGACGTCGTATGAACCACGAGCTATACCAGCCGACCGACATCGATATAGTAAAACGTATCAAACTACAACGATTGCGTTGGCTTGGCCATGTCAGCAGGATGGATAAAGATGCCCCCGCCAAAAAGGCATTTGAATACGAGCCACTCTACGGTATACGCCCCAAGGGAAGGCCAAAACTCCGATGGAAGGACCAAGTTGAAGAAGATATCACAGAACATGGCATCCAAAATTGGAGAAGTAAAGTAAAAGATCGGTGCGATTGGAAATCTATTCTTAGTTCGGCTTATGGAACAAGAAGTTCTGTTTAATACAAAAGCCATCTAAGTAAGTAAGTAATATGGATTGAATAAATAAAGAAAAAATAAATAAAATATATTTTGTGACCGCAGATAACCAAAATATGGCCCTAAATCATATATAAAAAGCGAAAGCTTCTGGAGATGTTAAATAGTATAGCTACAAATTTCTTTTGTTTAGAGACTCATAATGAAGTTTGATTTGAAACATTTCTTCTTTTGACACAATCCCCAAAAAGTGAAGTATGTATTTTAGGAGATTTTGACTCAGTATGGAATAAATTTTAATTAAGAGTCTAAAAGTTTAATAAATAATTTCTACCTATAATATCTAATTTTGAATCGTAATTTTCTTAACAAAGTGTTTTGCTTAGATATATGAGCTTCGTTCCCGTACTTTTTAATAGTAAAACTCGTAAAAGAGAGAACTGCAAAAAATTTGTTGTCACACACAAGTTTCTTGAAATAGTTCGGGAACGGAAAAATGGAAAATACGTCAAAAAAACTGGAACAAATGTCAAAGTCGGTGTATCAGCCAATCAGACGCCGGCAACCATGTTACTATTTTTTTACTCGACCAAATTTGTCGTGTAAAAAGTTTTTAAAGAGAGCGTCATTCAGCGCCATTTTTGTTTAAAGAGAAGTGAACATTTTACAACTTTTTTGTGTACGGGAACGCTTTTTCGAGTAAAATGTGTAAAAGTCGTAAAAATTGTAAAAACTTTTTAGTTCTGGAACACAGCTATGGTTTGTTCTGGTACTTATAGTGAAATGTTGTGTAGAATATTTCTTCTTTTAACACCTTTCGTCTAAACCTAAATTTCATGTTACTTTCATGCATCAACCCGAAAAAAGAACAAAACAAATTAAAAAAATATTTAGGTGTTTTGTTGGCAAATTTTATGTATATGTATATTGTTTTGATAGATATTGTAAATACATATTTCGTTTATTCGGCGAATTATATTAAAATTTTATGGATAATATTTTTGTCTTTGACGTCTTCTATCTAGAATGAAGGTCTGTGGGGCAAACCTTAATAAACTCAGATAAAGTGCAACATTAACCCTAAAACGTGGTTTTACTTTTGGCAGATTCCTGGCGTTTAGGTACGATTTAGAGTTTTGGTGTATTCGGGAACCTATGGTAAAATTTTATGACAAATAATTTTGTAGAATATTTTGATCTGAGACGATCAGCACGGTGCGCCTTAACTAATTTTAAATGAAAGGTGCTTACACCTGGGAAGTTTTTGCAGATTCTGAAACTACAATGCTCATAGATGAGAAATATCTAGAAACAAAAAAATCGCCGGAGGGATTTTCAAATAAATCGCGATTTAAGTTCACACTTTTAAGGGTTCTTTAGGGTTTCACGATTTTGCTTCGAAACCGCGCGTCCTATGTAAATGGGCCTAAAGAAAATATTGTAGCTGTGAAAATTCTCCACAAGATTGACCTTTATGACACTTTCGTAGGTTTCATCGTTTTTGAGATATAGAAGTTCAAATTGAGACAATGCACTGACTGTATCGCCTCCTTATAAAACAATGTCATTACTGCAATTTCCCAAATAAAACTTATATATCTTGAAAATGGTACAATCTAGGAAAAAATAAACCATCCAGTCTTGTTGAGAATTTTCACAGCTTCAACATTTTCTTTAGTCCCATTTTGATATGACTTGCGGTTTCCAAGCAAAATCTTAAAGACTTAGGATAAAAACCTTAAAATTTTAACTGAACCTCTATATCTCAAAAATGGTAAAACCTACGAAAAAACCTAAAGGTCAGTCTTGTAGAGAATTTTCACAGCTACAAAATTTTCTTTTAACTCATTTCGATACGGCTTGCGGTTTCCAAGCAAAATCGTGAAAACCTAAAAAACCCTCAAATTGTGAATTTTGATCGCGATTTATTTAAAAATCCCTCTGGCGATTTTTTCTGTTTTCTTTATTTTTCTTATCTATGACCATTGCTGTTTCAGAATCCGCGAAATTTTCCCATGTGTAAGCGGTTTTCATCAAAAGTTAGTTAAAACGCACTGAGCATAATATTGTTTTATAAGGAGGCGATACAGTCAGTGCATTGTCTCAAGTTGAACTTCTATATCTCAAAAACGGTAAAACCTACGAAAATATCAGAAAGGGCAATCTTGTGGCGAATTTTCACAGCTACAACATTTTCTTTAGGTCAGTTTACATAGGGCTCGCGGTTTCCAAGCAAAATCGTGAAAACCTAAAGAACCCCTAAATATGTAAACATAAATCGCGATTTATTTGAAAATCCCTCCGGCGATTTTTTTGTTTCTTGATATTTCTCATCGAGGATCATTGTAGTTGCAGAATCTGCAAAAACTTTCCAGGTGTAAGCACCTTTCATTTAAATTTGGTTAAGGCACACCGTGTCACATTTTAAAGGATTTTTTAAACGTTTTTGAAAAAAGGGACCAAAAAGACCCGTTTAGTGACTCGCATTATGAAAACCTGTAGAATTTGGCGGAACTTGCCGCGCCTATTTAGGCTACTTCCCGACGTCAACTTTCAAAACGTGGGGTTTCTTGTCATTTAAAAAACAGTTCAATTGTGTTGTACTGTGTAATATATATGCTTTAGGGTGCCACCGTGGTGCAATGGTATGCACACCGGCCTTGAACGCTGAAGGTCGTGGGTTCGATTCCCCGGCCAGGCAACATCAAAAAATGTCAACGGTGGCAAAATACCCCTCAGTAATGTTGGCTACATTTCCTGAGTATTTCAGCCATGTAAAACTTCTCTACACGTGGTGTCTTAGGACACGCCGTTCGGACTCGGCGATAAACTGTAGGTCCCATATCATTGAGCTAATATGAATCGGGGTGCACTCATTGATATGAGAGGAGTCTCCCCTGTCCCCTATGGGATGTTTGTGGAACAATTATTATTATAGAGGGTCTCCAACAAATATTTCGATGTGTTACTAATGGAATGACAAAGTTAATTTTATGATGGTGGGGGTATAACTAAACTAAATAAAATTGAGTACCTCTAATTATGCCCTCAGCATTAAGGCTACAGACGCAATTTAAAAAAAAATGTTTAGAACCCATATATGTTGAAATCAAATCAGTTTCACACAATTTGAAGTCGATCATTTAGCCATGTTCGTCCGCCTGTTTGTCTGGCTGGTAACACGATAACTCCAGCATGTGGTCCAAACTTTGTACATCGTAATATTTCTTCCAAACTTGAATTATGTTTTGCAATGGCCAATTGCAATCGTTTAGGTAGATCATCCTTAAACATTTCGCTCATGTTCAAATCATTTTCATCGGCAAGTCCATACTTCCTGGTCCAAAAGTTTGAAAAAGCTTTGCCGGTACCCATTGATTAACACGATAACCAACGGATTACTTACTTCTTTTATTTATTTATATATTTATTTAAATATTTATTACAATTAAAAATTATAATAAACTTATAGCTAAAAGCACTAGCGAATACGGCTATCGGCTTTACTTACTTCTTTAGTTGCCCCACTACAGAAAATTTGTCCTATAATCCGAACTAAGACAAGATTTCGATTCGTCTTTTTTTTGCTTTATTTTTCCAATTTGGAATATCGTCTTTTTCGATCTGGTCTTCCACTTGTTTACTCCATCGAAGCCTTGGACTTCCAGTTCGGCGTGTACCGCCATGGGGCACGTATTTATACGCCTTTTTAGCGGGTTCATCATCGCTCATTCTTATGAAATGGCCTATCCAACGCAATCGTTGTATTTCGAAACGTTTAACTATATCCGATACAGCTTGTGGTACATACGACATCGATATTCACCCTGAACGCAAGTGCACCAAACACTGCCTTATCTGCCTCCGCAAGTACCCAGGTTTCGGAACCATGCATTACCACGGTTTGTATACTGTTGAAGTGATCACACGAAAGGCTGTCTTCTTGTCTGAAACCTCTTTTGGTTGTGAACAGTTCGGAGAGGTTCTTTCCTATTTTAACGAAGGACCGGTTATCAATCAGTTAATCATTTTAGAAAGTCGAATGAATTTGGCGGGGATACCAAATTCAGACATGGCTTGGAATACCTTGGAACGTATGGGATTCCTAGTTCTAGTTGCGTCTGTAGTCTTGAACGTGTGCTTCCTGCCAGATGCGGGTAACTAACTGATGTATATACCTTATCAAGGTGTCACCTGCGGTTTTGAACAGCTCGACTGGTAAGCCATCGGCTCCTGTTGCCTTATTATTTTTCAGTCGGTTTATTGTTGTCTTCACCTCATCTTGGCCGGACAGTATGCCCTCAATAGCATCTTCTGGGAATGGAGCTACAAAAATGTTCTTTCCATGTCCTGAGTACACTATCTCTATCTGTTAGCAAATTACGTTGCTGCTGCTGAGGATGTACCTGTACCAAAGCTATCAGTTTCACTCTTTGGTAGAATTTTCGGGCTTCATTCTGGCTCTTGTGTATCTCGACTTTTTCATACTTCCGCTTTCCTATTTCTCTCTTTTTCCTGAAGAAAAGACGTTTCTCCTCCCTTCTTTTCTCCCGATATCTTTCTCGTGCGCTATGCGTTGCTTCTACAGTCAGTAACAACACGTAGCCCCATATGCCGCATTTTTCTGTTCGGTTGCAGCACGAGACTCCTGGTCATACCATGGTTTCCTTGATAGAGGTCACTCGTACCCAAGTATGAATTATGCAGCTGTTTGCATGGAGTGGGAAATACTTTTCTAGCTAATGAATAGCTATGTAATCAGAACGGAGTGTGCTTTTATTAAGCAATTTGGTCAGCTGCGAGGAATATGCAGTGGCCACGGTATTTAAAATCCCAGTTTCTTCTTTTAGGATTGCGAAAACATACGGATGTTCGATTTGTCCCCCCTTATGCCAATGAATAGATTGTTTCCTAGTCTATTCAGGGCCTTTCCATTAGCCTCTGTTATCGACAGAACTAGACTTATGAAGTTGTTGTTGTGTGGAACGATATCTCATTGGGATTTCCTGGGCTGTGATCTGACTCAGGCTGATGTCATCCCAATCATCGCTGAGCTTATAATAAATAATTGTTCCACAAACATCCCATAAGGGACAAGGGAGACTTCCCACATATCATGGAATGCACCCCGATTTATATTTACTCAAAGATATGGGACCTACTGTTTATCGCCGGGTCCAAACGGTCTGTCCTACAACACCACTTGTAGACAAGTTTTACATGGCTGAAATACTCAGGAAATGTAGCTGGGCTGATGGTGACTGGCCTGGGAATCGAACCTAAGCTTAGCTATGAATCCCTTTGAGTACTCGTTCATGCATTAAATGGCCCTGTAACCACCTCGATGGACCTCGCTAGAATCGAAATGGGACGCTGGAGAATTTTCGTTAGTAAAAACGTATTCCACAACTTGTTCAGACAACTTAGTTACTATTACCTAATTCCGCTATGATGATGGCGGACAACTTTCCCTTTACGTCGATAGCCACATCCACCATCAGGTTGTCCTTAACGACTTACTTCAAGGGTTGCTTTATTGTTGAACAATCAGTTGTGTTGTGCTTTAGTTTCTTTCCCTTAGCGGGAACGTTCTCGCTTGGAAGTCAATAGACGATCGTCTCGACAATTTTAGTATAAGTGAGCTTGTCCGACTCATACTGTTCGTGAACTGTACCATTTGTAGTATTATTGGCGATTTTGCCGACAATGAACTTTGGCTTTGGTGTAGTTCATTCCGAACGTCGGACGGATTTTTTTTTTGCTTTCGTAGGTTGCCCATCTTTCGGAACGGACAGAGCCGATGCTTTTGTTGTAATTTATTGACGAGTGTATTTGTCAGTTCTCCTACAGGGGGAGTACCCACCGGCGTATATGGGGAAGTGGATGATCATACTACTCTACCATAAAGGAGGGAAATCACTTGTTACATGACCAGACTGGGGTAAATCGGTATGATCACCTACCTCGTCATCAAGTGATTGTGTGCAGACATCTCCAACAGATGTGGGTGCCTTGGCATCTCTGGTCTAAGGTACTGCTACAAATACACAACCTAAAAGAAAAAGGGAGGAGGAGACAGGGATGCTTAGGTAGAGATTTATTTGATCCAAAGGTTAGAGACTGGACGACCCTGACTCCGAATCCGGCAGCAACAAGGTAATAAATACCACCATTGTCAAAAACCTTAATAAAGTGGATATCCACAAGATGGTGAAGTAAGCGAAAGTGTCGCAAAACTCACAACGAAAAAGGTGCAGTGCTCAACGACGAATGTTCGAAAAGAAACAGGCGCGACTAAATAAACAGCAAGAGGTTTCAAAAGATATCGAAAATAACCCCTCCACTTCTTCGAAAGCTGCGAAGAGGATAAGATCTCTGTCGTCTATATGGTTTTTTAGTTTTAGGGCCAATTAATTAGGATGTATGGACATGCCCCCGAAAAAAATACAACATGTTGCCAAAAATTCAAAACTATCCCAGACGTGTCCTTAAACTGCACTATTTCCAAACCTTGTGTGAGCGGTACCCGAAAGAGTGGTCGGATGTAGTCAATTAGTTGGTGCCGATAGGCTTTTTTTGGAGATTTTGGGCTATTATGTGAGGTAGTATGGACTTGGCCCCGTAACAGGTCCACCAAGAAGAACTTGCTGCGAAAAATTGCTTTAACATGGCAAAGCCCAGGATTTATCTTGGTCCCTCTTTCATCTCAAATGGACACTAACCTCCCCGTGGTGTCACCTGGGGAGCTGCCTTTAACACCCGTTAAAGTAGTGAGCTTACATTTGTCACGCGTGCATCCATAAGATCGTTAAAAACTTGGGTTTGGCGTCGGTTTAGTAACCTTCCCCTTGAAAAAGCAGCCTACTATGAAAAAATGAAAGAAAAGAAAAACAATCCCTTCTAAATTTGACGACCCCTGCAAAGGTCCATGACCTGACAATCTTCACTTGGAATGTTCTCACTCTTTATAGAGAAGGTTCAGTTTACGCCATTGGTAGATGTATTTGTATAAGGCCGACATTACTGCCATACAGGAAATACGATGGATTGGGAAAGGCGTCACAACAACACCTAAAGGTGACGCACTGCATTATAGCTGCCATGACGTAAAGCATGAATTGGGTTGCGGATTTGTAGTTAATCGGAAATTAAAATATCTGATATCCAGCTTCTCTCCAGTGAATGAAAGACTTGCTACGATACGTATAGAAGCAAAGTTCTTTAACATTAGCTTTATCTGCGCTCATGCTCCAACCGAAGACTTAGAAGAAACATGCGACCGTTGGTCTGCCCATGACATCAAAATGATTCTAGGCGATTTTAATACCAAAATTGGAAAGGAGAATATCTTTGGCCCAACAGTCGGGAAATTCTGTCTCCACAGTGAAACATCTGACAACGGTATGAGGCTGATAGACTTTGTAGTGGAAAAGCCGCACCAGATTTAAGCATCTCGACATTCATAAGAGCGCCTGGCTGTCTCCGGAAAATGAAATTGATCACGTTGTGATAGATGGGAGACTTTCGTCGGGCGTTTTGGATGTACGTTCGTTCCGAGGTGCAAACATAGACTCGGACCACTACCTTGTTGCAGCAATGGTAAGTACAAGATTAAACGTAGCAAACAAAGTGCGAACAGACACAACACGAAAGTTAGACATCGGTAAGCTGCAATCACAACAGATAGCCACAGCATATTCCACTCAACTGTCCCAATTGCTTTATCAAATCACTCCCCGTCCCGATAACATATCAGCACAATGGCAAAGTATTGCCCATTTCCATGAAAACAGCCGCAAAATCCATACTTAAATACCAGAGACCTCCACCAAGGAATCCATGGTATGACCAGGAGTGTCGTGCTGCTACCGAAGAGAAAAATTCGGCATATAGGGCTACTCTACAATCAGTAGCAACGCGTAGCGCACGAGAGAGGTATCGGGAGAAAAGGAGAGAGGAGAAACGGGAGTGTGAAAAAATCGAGACATACAGGAGCCAGAATGAAGTTCGAAAGTTCTACAAAAGAGTGAAACATCAAACTGATGGCTTTGGTACAAGTACATCCCCTTGCAGAGACCAGCAAGGTAATTTGGTAACTGATACAGATAGTGAGCATTTTTCCAAACTGTTGGTATCAAATAGTAGTGAAGGCAACCAAGATACCACAGATCCAATCCAAGAAGATGGTATAAAATGTATACCGCCCAGCCAGGATGAGGTAAAGTCAGCAATAAACCGGCTAAAGAATAAAAAGGCAACATGGGCCGATGGCCTACCAGCCGATCTGTTCAAAACCAGACGCGACATGCTGAAATTCATCTGCTAGTTAGCATCATCTGGAAGGAAGAATGAGTACCCGACGATTGGAACCTAAGCATCTTGTGCCCTGCTCTAACTATAGGGGTTAAGTCTTCTGCCTATTGCCTGCAAGATAGTGTCAGGAATATTATGCGAACAACTAAAGCCGGTGGTCAATGAAATAATTGGAGCATACCAATGCGGCGTTAGACCTGGCAAGTCCACCATTGAACAGATATTTACCCAGCGGCAAATCCTGGAGAAGACCCGAGAGATGCAGATCGACACCTACCACCTTTTTTGTCGTTTATAAGGCAGCCTTCGACAACCCCCTACGCCCAAAGGTATTCCAAGCCATGTCTGAATTTGCTATCCCAGCAAAGCTCATTCGGCTTTGTAAGATGACGTTAGCTGATACTAGGTCCTCAGTTAAAATAGGAAAGAACCTCTCCGAACAATTCAGTACCAAAAAGGCTTCAGACAAGGAGACAGCCATTCGTGTGAACTGCTGGAAATGGTTATATGAGATTCAACTGTCAAAAGAAATTGCACAAACTACAGCAACAGCCACATGTTACTAGCTTATGCTGATGATATTGACAGCATATAACGATCAGTAAGGAAGTAACTGATACATTTAAGAAGGTAGAAGGAGAATCAGCAAAAGTGGGTCTGGTGGTAAACGGCGAAAAGACAAAACTGATAGTGTCGACGCGCAATACGTCCGTAGAGGTCGGACCAATAGTGGAAGTTGGTTCCGATAATTTTGTGGTCGTAAAAGACTTCGTCTACCTCGGCACCGCCATAAACACAACAAACAACACCAGTTGTGAAATGAAGAGAAGAATTGTATTGGCCAAACAAATACACCGCTTTACAAAATACTGATACTACCCGTGCTGATGTATGGTTCCGAAGCCTGGGTACTTGCGCAAGCAAATAGGGCAGTTCTTGGTGTGTTTGAAAGAAAAATTCTTGAAAGATCTACGGGCCAGTCTGTGTTGAGGGTGATTATCGACGTCGTGTGAACCCCTTTATCTGCTATACAACGAAATCCGTATAGATAAACGTAACGAGATGCAACGATTGCGTTGACTAGACCATATCATAAGAATGAGCGATGATGAACCCGCTAAAAAGGCGTATAAATACGTGTCACTTGGCAGTACACGCAGAACTGGCAGACTAAGGCTTCGATGGGGCAAACAAGTGGAAAAAGAGATGGAAAGACGAGGTGTTCCAAAAAGTGAAACAACTAATAGAGAGAATTGGAGATCTTTTCTTAGTTCGGCTTATGGAACAAATGTTCTGTAATGGGTCAGCTAAGTTAGTAAGTAAGTTATGCACCATAATCGCGAAACTTTTGTGGGGGAGGTACCTGAAGGAGTGGACCTATATGGTCTATTCTATGGCCAAAATTTGAACCAAATCGGTTAATCGGTCGAGAGTTATCGTGCGCACCAGTCCACCAGACAAACAAACGGTCATGGCTAAATCAACCCGAAATTGTCTGAAATGAATTTCGTCCAAACATATTTGGGGTCTAAACACAATTTTGGTCGTATTACAGTGTATATACCCTCTTAAGCCTAATGACTGAGGATATAAACAGTGAACAACAAAAATCTTCAGCAGGGAAACTGAATTGTCGCGGAAATTTTCAATATTTTTTTCATTTTTCTCGATAATTTATTGCTGTCCAAATAGAAAATATATCTTCTTCGATGATCTCTAAATCTTTCGGAATTGTTTTGTAAATCTTACAGCAGTGATTTGTTGTGGTTGTAGTTTAACATATTAGGCCGTTTGTCGTCTTCAATGGAACCCCCGCACCCCACCTTACATCATGCCACACACTAGCTCATCATCACTTTTCAACCCAAGAAACACCAAAAACCGCCCACCTTTTGTTTATTAAATGCCGGCTGAGGTATTTATCATTGCTTTCATAGCTACATACATACATACATACATATGGACATATGTATGTTTAGCTGTTGTAGTCCAAAATCATACGTCTATATAATTTACAATGATGTTGTTATTCTTTGTGGTGTTTTGTATAGACTGTTTATCAGTTCTATCTCTCTCTATCGTTCTCCGGCTCTCTTTCTTGGCAATGATTAATAACTTTGATTTATTTCTTTCATTCGGAAAGAAGTGGTCATTTGTTTGGGTACAAATAAATGTTTTGATTTGTACTGCTAAATTACCCGTACCGGCGATTTTTGGTGAAAATCAAAACAATAGTTTTTCAAATTAAATCTCTGAATTGATTTACGTATTCGAAATGTTATGGGGGACGTAAGGTTTGAAAGATACCAAGCAATGATTTTGACTGGCTTTAACATGGCAAAGCCCAGGATTTATCTTGGTCCTTCTTTCATCTCAAGTGGACATTGACCTCCCCGTGGTGTCACCTGGGAAGCTGCTTTAACACCCGTTGAAGGTAGTGAGCTAACACGTGCCGCGCGTGCAGTCATAAGAATGATAAAAACTTTGATTAGACGTTAGGCTAATAACGCAACCCAGGCTGAAATGAAGATTTCCTACGGAAACCTTAATTCAGCCAGGCTGAAATGAAGATTTCCTACGGAAACCTTAATTCAGCCAGGCTGAATTGAAGATTTCCTATGGAAACCTTAATTCAGCCAGGCTGAATTGAAGATTTCCTATGGAAACCTTAATTCAGCCAGGCTGAATTGAAGATTTCCTATGGAAACCTTAATTCAGCCAGGCTGAATTGAAGATTTCCTATGGAAACCTTAATTCAGCCAGGCTGAATTGAAGATTTCCTATGGAAACCTTAATTCAACCAGGCTGAATTGAAGATTTCCTATGGAAACCTTAATTCAGCCAGGCTGAATTGAAGATTTCTGAATTGAAGATTTCCTATGGAAACCTTAGTTCAGGCTGAATTGAAGATTTCCTATGGAAACCTTAATTCAGCCAGGCTGAATTGAAGATTTCCTATGTAAACCTTAATTCAGCCAGGCTGAATTGAAGATTTCCTATGGAAACCTTAGTTCAGGCTGAATTGAAGATTTCCTATGGAAACTTTAGTTCAGCCAGGCTGAATTGAAGATTTCCTATGGAAACCTTAATTCAGCCAGGCTGAATTGAAGATTTCCTATGGAAACCTTAATTCAGCCAGGCTGAATTGAAGATTTCCTATGCAAAACTTAATTCAGCCAGGCTGAATTGAAGATTTCCTATGGAAACCTTAATTCAACCAGGCTGAATTGAAGATTTCCTATGGAAACCTTAATTCAGCCAGGCTGAATTGAAGATTTCCTATGGAAACCTTAATTCAGCCAGGCTGAATTGAAGATTTCCTATGGAAACCTTAATTCAGCCAGGCTGAATTGAAGATTTCCTATGGAAACCTTAATTCAGCCAGGCTGAATTGAAGATTTCCTATGGAAACCTTAATTCAGCCAGGCTGAATTGAAGATTTCCTATGGAAACCTTAATTCAGCCAGGCTGAATTGAAGATTTCCTATGGAAACCTTAATTCAGCCAGGCTGAATTGAAGATTTCCTATGGAAACCTTAATTCAGCCAGGCTGAATTGAAGATTTCCTATGGAAACCTTAATTCAGCCAGGCTGAATTGAAGATTTCCTATGGAAACCTTAATTTAGCCAATTCACCCAGACTGAGGGTATGTATCTGTCGGCAAAACCAACTGATACTTTTCCAGTTGTTTATAAACAAGACAGCAAAAAACACTTACATTTTAAAACATCTACAGTTTTTATTGGGGAAAACCCCTTAATGTTGTTTGGAAATACAACAAGTAATTGTACATACATATATACAATATATATATATGTATGTATATCATGCACACCTACGTTATGCATAAAAATCGTTATCAAAGTGTTGATTGCAGCTAGGGAAATCTCCCAAATAAACAAAGAAATTCTTTCGTATAAAGTATTCTCACACGTGCTCTCAGTAAAGTTTGATGAGTAAATACAATCGATGTGAGAATGATTGAGACCCCTACAGAAACGCCATAGTACCCACATGCAAACAGTACTAGTTATGAATCAGAAAGTCTTTTATGGAACAGAGAATAATTTATTTTTACACTGCTTAATAATAGCTATGCCGTTTTAAAAGCTAAACAATTTACTGAATAAGTTTTTAACTACACAAATTGCTTAAAAAAGACAACATCAAGAAAAAATTGTGAGTAAAAAGTATTGAGTAAAAAGACACATAAGCTTCGTTCCCGAAAAAAAACATCGAAAACACCGGGTATTGTGGAACATCCATTTCATTTTGAAAACATTTGTTTGACACCTTGCATTACATGTTATTTTTGGTTTTCATTATTGTTGTGGAACTACGTGTGTTAATGTTTTTATTTATACATTCCATCTTGTTTCAAACAAGTCGATCAACTAATTTTGGCAAATAATCCCACATTTTATCACAACTATTACATCCCTTTAAGGGGTGACGCCTACTTGTAAATTTCAGAAAATTTAAATTATTCTATTGACTTATCTTAAAGTGTAAGTAGCATAGAATATGTGGTAAAATGGTCAATTCCGTCGGAACAATATTGCCTGAGACGCTCATATCTGGAAGGGAAAAATTTATGTATGTGTTTTGTATGTTACAGAGAAACTAAAAATGTGTTTTTCTCAAAATGACATTTTGACATCGGTGCCAACTCTACCTCGAAAACTAAAATAAGCCTACAAATATATGAGATCGGTTAACTAGTTTTCGAGCTAGAGTTGGCACCGCAAAACGCTTTTACAAAAGCAATAGGGAAAGGATCAAAGTCGGACGCGGCCGACTATATGATACCCTACACCACTGTGAAACGATTTCGATATAATTTGGCACATTGATTTATAGACCAAATTCCGCCACACATTTCAAATTTCATCATAATTGGAAATATAAAATATGTTTGGTGCATCAAAAACCTCAAATTGGCCAAAAATATACATATATGGGGGTTACATCCAAACCTGATCCGTTTCCATATGATTTGGCACATTTATTTCTAGACCAAATTAGACGGATATAGGGTGTTTGGTACATCAAATACTTTAAATCGGCCAAAAATATATATATGGGACCTATATCCGAATCTGACTCGATTTCGATATAATCATTTGCCATTTTAAAATAATTTGGCACATTTATTTCTAGACCAAGTTAGACGGATATAGGACGTTTGGTGCATCAACTACTTGCAATCGCCAAAAATACATATGAGAGCTATATCCGAATCTGATTCGACTTCGATATAATCATTTGACATTTATTTCTAGGCCAAATTCTAAATTTAAATTTCATTGTAAATTTCATCAAAATTGGACAGATAAAAGTTGTTTGGTGCATCAAATTCCTCAAATCGGCAGAAAATATATATGGGGATCGTATCCAAATCTGAACCGATTTTAAAATAATTTGGCACATTTATTTCTAGATCAAATTCCGTCAAACATTCCAAAATTCATTAAAAACAGCAAATATGTGATATCGGCCGAAAATATATATGTGAGCTTATCCAAATCTGAACCGATTTACACCAAAAGCAATAGCGTTTGTCCTATGGCTAAAAAAAAAAACAAGTAAAAAAGTATCAGTCGGCTTTGCCGACAGAGATATACCCTCAGCCTGTGCAAATTGAAACACTTTTTTCACAAAAAACTTATGTATGTATTCATGTTTCAAAATTTTGGTCGTATGAACCGACAAAAATTTTGATTAGGATTAAAGTTCAAAAATGTTGCGGAAAAGGTACTTAAAGGAATGGACCGACATAGACCATGGATGTGCCATAGGCGGTTTTTACACCCTTCTGGCTGTTTTCTCAAGAAGTATGGACTTGCCCCTGAAACAACTTTTACCATTGTAATTGAGGCAGCGAATGCAAATTGTTTCAACAAAAATCAAAGTGATTCGATTGCAGGTCTTAAAGTGAACTTATCCAAAATTGTGTGTGGGATGTACGGGATGGAGTGGACAAATATAGTCCATATTCGAACCTGATCTATATCTGGTAGATATTATGAGAATGTGTAAAGTATGGACCAAATCGGTCACTCCCATCAAGAGTTATCGTGCGCACAATTTTTCCGAATATTTTTGAACTTTTGTGGGGTAGGTACCTGAAGGAGTGAACCGTTATGGCTTATCTACGAACTTAAACTAAGTTAGGAAACAATATTACGAAGGCCAAATTTTGACCGGAATCGGCATTTCCGTTCGAGAATTATCTTGCGCTTCCACCCATAAACATGGTGTCATAGGCTTTGTTTTTCAACTTTCAGGCTATTTTTTCGGGAAGCATGGACTTGCCCCTGAGGAAACTTGTACCTTCGTATAGGGGAAAGTGAATACAAGATGTAACAACAAAAACCAAGGCGATTCGAGAGCAGGTCCTAAACTGAACTTTTCCGAAATTTTGTGTGGGAGGTACTCGAAGGAGTTTACCGATTGAGTCCATATTGGAACCTCATCTAAGTCTGGTAGAAATTTCATAATGTGCAAAGTATGGACCAAATCGGTTACTTCCTTCAAGAGTTATCGTACGCACAAATTTTCCGAACATTTTCGAACTTTTGTGGGGGAGGTACCGGAAGGAGTGGACCGATATAATCCATCGTTGAACTTGAACTAAGTTTGGACAAAATATTACGCAATCCAAATTTTGGACCGAATCAGTTGATCCGTTCGAGAGTTATCTTGCGTTCCAACCACTACACACGGTGTCAGAGGGTTTTTTGTAACTTTCAGGCTGTTTTCTCTGGAAGTATGGACTTGCCCCTAATGAAACTTACAGCGTCGTATAGAGGACAGCGAATTCAACTTGCGTAAACAAAAATCAAAGCGATTCGAGACCAGGTCCTAAACTGAACTTTTCCGAAATTTTGTGTGGGAGGTACCCGAAGGAGTGGACCGATTGAGTCCATATTGGAACCTCATTTAAGTTTGGTAGAAATTACACGATGTGCAAAGTATGGACCAAATCGGTTTTTCCCTACAAGAGTTATCGTGCGCACAAGTTTTGCGACAATTTTTGAACATTTGTGGGAGAGGTATCCGAAGGAGTGGACCTATATGGCCCATCTTCGAACTTAAATCGAATCTGGACAAAATAATTCGATACCCAAAATTTGAACCGAATCGATTGATCCGTTCGAGAGTTATCGTGCGCACCAGCCAGCCAGACAGACGGACAGACAGACAGACGGACGGACATTGCTAGATCTACTCAAAATTGTCTGAAACGGATTTCGTACAAACATACTTGGGGTATAAAACCATTATTTCGATGAGGCACATTTTTGGTCGTATCAAAGTGTAAATACCCTCTTTAGCCTAAAGGCTGAGGGTATAAAAATGGTCATCCATGTGTTTGAAAAGTGTTTATAATTATGTATCTTCTGATCATATTTTGAACAGATAGGTGATTAAATACTGATTGTTTTGTTTTATTTTTGTTTTGTTGAAAATAATTCTCATATACACTTTCTACAAAACTTTGATATAAATGTAACGTATAATATTAAGAGTATAGACAAACACAACACATGTTCAGGTAAAGGGGATAATTAAAAGTCATAGCAAAGCAGAAAAGACAACACAACAAAGGAAAGAACAAAAAAAGAAGAATAAAAAGAAAATTATTTTAATGTTTTCGTCTAATAAATAGACTCATAAATGACTCCCTAAAGACTCATAAACGATAATAAACATGACTCAAAAAAGACTCGAAAAAGAGTCCCAAATTAATCAACAAATCACCAATAAATGATAAAAATACGACTCGAAAAAGACTTTATATACCATCAGAAAATGGGCTAAAATGACTCGAAACTAATGCAGAGGAAGACTCATTTGTGATTTGTTTAGAAGAGTCGCCTGAAGTTACGTTTTCCTCCCGACAAAGGAGTCATTTATGATCAGAAAATGAGCTCATATTCCAGCTTTTTAATCGTGCAGTCGGATCAAAAAAGACTCGAATTTGATTAAAATTTTCAAAAAATGCTGGCTGGGTACATACAATTGCACAAAGACATAATACCTTTTAACACAGTTTGGTGTAGGGTATAAAAAGGGTTTCGTGGAAGGCCATTTCCCACAAAACTACGTAATATTTTCCAACAACGAAAATTCAGAAAGTAGATAAATATGTGTCCTTTCAGATAAAAAAGAAGCCTTTTGGGCTTTACAAGTGGGGGGCCACCCCCTAAATTTGATATACAACTTATTTATTGACATTTAAGTGGTGTGCGTTTAAACGAATGTCGCATAATTTTTAAGGTTTTTGGAAAATTGTCCACGATTAATCGCATCTGTGTCACTACTGAATTTATTTTTCTCTTAGTTTGTTAAATCATAATAAAACTAACTGTTTTGTAATGAAAAACCTAATAACATTTATTTAGTTCGCGAGTATATACAAATACATGTACACAAAAATTTGTCTTGCGCTTAAAAGAATGTCGACCACTGTATAATAAATTTCACCCCTTCACAGGGGTTCCGCCCGTGGGCAAAAATCGAAAAATTGATGGCGACAAATTTGATTACGATTGAAATAAATATTCTCTAAACATATCAAATATTTAACATCTAGGTCTGTAACCGACGGTTTACGTAGGTTGTATGAGGACATACAATAAAACACCAGATGTTTTGGTTTAGGAAGAATATTTTATTCACTCTCTGTATTGCGGATGATGCTCTGCTATCAGTTTCAACTACTTAAGGAAGCACTCAGGTTGATGTACAGAGTTCAAGTTGCTCAAGAGGAATGAACGAATTAATCGAATTTTATTCTCCTTAGCTTCTACTTTTGAGAAGCGACAAGTCGTCTAGTCATGGATGATACAATTTAGTAGAAAACAGTTGCTTAAAGTAGTAGTATTAAATATATTTACAGAGGTGTATTTTTATCTGTTAACTTTAACAGCGTGTTTTTGTAAAAAGTTTTTGCCCATTCGTTCGTCGATTTCATGAACGAAGACACAATTTGGTTTTCATAGCGGTTGACGTTTGTATTCGTGTGACAAACAAATGAAAGCTTTTTATTTTCGTAATTTTTTTGGTTTTCGTAACAAAATCAGACGAACGAATACGTCAAAAATAAACGAATGGAAAAGACTCATCGTTTTGAAAGAAAATTAAATAATTTGAGTAATTAATGGCACAAAACACACGAAAACTGGAAGGGAATGCAATTTTATTTATTTCCATAGAAGCACACGCGTATATGTACATCCGTTTCTTCATATTATCACAATTATTTTTGGACAAGTTTGATTGCATTTTTTTTCTTATTTTTTGTTTTTCATCTGTTTATCGGGGTTGCCATCAAGTAACACATTTTACGTGTAGATCTATGCAAAATTCACAAAATAAGTATCATGGAAGCCCTGAAATATAAAAGCTTTTATGAAATAGACGAAAGCTTTCAGATAAAAACGAATGGTTCGTAAAATTTTACAAGAACCTAATTTTGAACGTATACGTTTTAGTACGAACGGTTCGTGTGACAGCCAAGCATTTTTACAAAAACAGCCTGTAAATTTAAAGATCAATCACAATAGGAAATATGAAAAGGTATAAAATCACAATGACAAAAGTACAAAAGCTTAAAAATGTTACTATTGGAATATAGAGGGCGTTGAAACAGTAATTATTAAAATGTTGATTGCTTCAAGTCCGTCCGTCTGTTGAAATCTAGATACAGCTCTCAATTTTAAAGATAGAGCTTTGCAATTTGGTATAGAAGTTTCTATTAATCTATTAATTTTGTCGGTATAGGGCAACGTCTTCACATAGCTCCCATTGAACGGTACCTCCCGATTTGCGATATTTTAAAGGTTGTGGACTCAAGATTCAACCGAAATGGCTGAAATTTGGTACTTAGTCTTCATTTGGGGTATAAACCTTTGCATATGAAATTTGTCGGTATAGGTCCACGCCTTCTTATAGCCCCCATAGAACGGTTCCTACAGATTTTCGGTATTTTGAAGGTTGTGGTCTCAATATTCCCACAAAATGGATGAAATTTGGTATTTACTCTTTATTTTGGGTATAAAACCACAACCTTCACAATACGGAAAATCGGGAGGTACCCTTCTATGGGGACAATATGAAGGTCCACGCCTTCATATTGTCCCCATAGAAGGGTACCTCCCGATTTTCCGTATTCTGAAGGTTGTGGCTTCATTATTCCACCGAAATGACTGAAATGTGGTATTTATTCTTTATTTGGGGTATAAAACTTTCCATATGAAATTTGTCGGTATAGTCTTCATTTGCGGTATAAAACTTTCTATATGAAATTTGTCTGTATAAGTCCACGCCTTCATATAGCCCCCATAGAACAACACATCCCACTTTGAAGGTTGAAGGCCTCAATATTCCACCGAAATGGCTGAAATTTGTTATTTAGTCTTCGTTGGGGTGCAAAACTTTGCATCTGAAATTTCTAGGTATAGGTCCACGCCTTCATATTCCCCCCATAGAAGTGTACCTCCAAATTCTCGGTATTTTTAAGATTTTAGCTTCATTATCACACCGAAATGGCTGAAACTTGATACTCAGTCTTCGTTGGGGGTATAAAACCTTTCCTCAGAATTTTGTCGGTATGGACCCACGCCTTCACATAGCCCCCATTTAATGGTACCTCCCAATTTGCGGTATTTTAAAGGTTGTGGCCTCAATATTCCTCCGAAATGGCCGAAATTTGGTATTTAGTCTTCGTTGGTTGTATAAAACTTTCCTCTCAAAATTTGTCCGTACAGGTTCACGTCTTCATATAACACCCATATAACGATACCTCACGAATTTCGGTATTTGGAAAATCAGCCTCATTGTTTAATTTCCGGAGTTTGGTATTTAGTCTTCTTGCTAAACGAAAGGAAACTACTTTTTATACCCTCAGCCTTTAGGCTAAAGAGGGTATTTACACTTTGATACGACCAAAAATGTGCCTCATCGAAATAATGGTTTTAGACCCCAAGTATGTTTGTACGATATCCGTTTCAGACAATTTTGAGTAGATCTAGCAATGTCCGTCCGTCTGTCTGTCTGTCCGTCTGTCTGTCTGTCCGTCTGTCTGTCTGTCTGGCTGGTGCGCACGATAACTCTCGAACGGATCAATCGATTCGGTTAAAATTTTGGGTATCGAAATATTTTGTCCAGATTCGATTTAAGTTCGAAAATGGGCCATATAGGTCCACTCCTTCAGGTACCTCCCCCACAAATGTTCAAAAATTGTCGCAAAACTTGTGCGCACGATAACTCTTGTAGGGAATAACCGATTTGGTCCATACTTTGCACATCGTGAAATTTCTACCAAACATAGATGAGGTTCTAATATGGACTCAATAGGTCCACTCCTTCGGGTACCTCCCACACAAAATTTCGGAAAAGTTCAGTTTAGGACCTGGTCTCGAATCGCTTTGATTTTTGTTTACGCAAGTTGTATTTGCTGTCCTCTATACGACGCTGTAAGTTTCATTAGGGGCAAGTCCATACTTCCTGAGAAAATGGACCTGAAAGTTACAAAAAACCCTATGACGCCGTGTTAGTGGTTGGAGCGCAAGATAACTCTCGAACGGATATGCCGATTCGGTCCAAAAATTGGCTTTCGTAATATTTTGTCCAAACTTAGTTCAAGTTCAAAGATTGATTATATCGGTCCACTCCTTCGGATACCTCCCACACAAAATTTCAGAAAAGTTCAGTTTAGGACCTGGTCTCGAATCGCTTTGATTTTTGTTTACGCAAGTTGTATTCGCTGTCCTCTATATGATGCTGTAAGTTTCATCAGGGGCAAGTCCATACTTCCTGAGAAAATGACCGGAAAGTTGCAAAATCCCTTATGACACCTTTTGTAGTGGGTGGAGCACAAGATAACTCTCGAACGAATCTGTCGATTTGGTCCAAAATTTGACCTTCGTAATATTTTATCAAAACATAGTTTAAATTCGAAGATGGGCTATATCGGTCTACTCCTTCAGGTACCTCCCCCACAAAATTTTCGGAAAAATTTTGC
Source organism: Musca autumnalis (assembly GCF_047663935.1). NCBI lineage: Eukaryota > Metazoa > Arthropoda > Insecta > Diptera > Muscidae > Musca > Musca autumnalis. Next base: position 220,480,232 of record NW_027411644.1, read on the forward strand.
TCACGATAACTCTTGAAAGCAGTGACCGATGTAATCTATACTTTGCAATATATCTACCAGATATAGATCAGGTTCGAATATGGATTATATTTCTCAACTCCTTCCGGTACCTCTCACACAAAATTTCGGATAAGTTCACTTTAAGACCTGCTCTCGAATCACTTTGATTTTTGTTGAAGTGATTTGCATTCGCTAGCTCCATTACGACGGTAAAAGTTTTTTCAGAGGAAAGTCCATATTTCTTGGGAAAACAGCCGGAAAGGTGTAAAAACCCCTATTTCACCATATGTGGCGGTCTGAGAGCACGAACTCTCGATCTGTTCAACCGATTTGGTCTTCGCCATATTATATCCAAACTTAGTTTCATGGGCAATACCGGTTCACAACTTTCGGTTCTTCTCCCCAATATTTAAAACGTGTCACTAAAATGCTAGGACGATATCACTTGAATGGGGCAACCAAATTCGTCCAAACTTTGGATATCCTAAAATTTTATGAAAATTTAGTTTAACTTCTAAAATGGCCCATATCGGTCCTCCCTAAAGGTACCTGTCCTACAGAAGTTCAACATTTGTGTCTTAGTGCAGTTAATTCCTAATCCACATTTTTGTCGGCAAGTTCAAATGTCCAAAAAGGGCCACAAAATTCTGAAGAGACCTTAAATACATTCGATCTGTCCGGAGGTGAAAGTTTGGCTTCACATTAGCTGAGGGTATACATATATCTGTCGGCAAAGCCGACTGACACTTTTTTACTTGTTTAGTTTTACTTCAATACAACTCGTAGTAGAGGGTATACAAGTTCAGCCGGGCTGAACTTAACGCCGTTCTTACTTGTTAGATTTGCAAAATCCAGCGGATGTCGTAAATTTGAATGTGTTTTAAGATTATATGATAAAATAATTGAAACGCCAAGGTCTCGCGATATATGGCCCCATGAAATCTGATTCCAATATGTACCTGTTAATGAATTTTGACCCCAATAAAATTCAAACAATTTAAATTCCCAAATCATGGTAGAACAATAAAAGGTAACAGATATACCCAGCTGATTGAACTGGACTGAAATGTTTGTGTCAAATTCCGTACGACATTTTATATATTTTTTTTTCTATATTAAGGATATATATTTTTCGAGGAAAAAATCTATTATTCAGAAAAAAAAACTATTTCCCATAAAGACTTCTTCATGTCAATGACATGCAACCTCATCCAAGTCTAAACGACGTGCCGCACACTAAAACACCGCTTATGGAGGCGTGATAACATTTGTTAATATGTGTGGCATTCTGTTAAATTAAAAAAAAAACTAAAGCCCTAATAAACATGATTTTTTTAGGATTAGTAGGATTAAAGTTCAAAATGTTGCAAAGGAGGTACTTGAAGGAATGGACCGACATAGTCCATTATGGAAGTTGATCTTATTTTGGGGGTCATACCTTTTCGATTGATATATTACTAGTCACTTTAGTGGTTCAGAGTATAAATTTTCGATCGAACTGAAACTAAGTTTGGACACAATATGACGAAGAAAAAATTTTGGACCAAATCGGTTGATCCGTTCGAGAGTTATATTGGGCTCCAACCATTGCAAACGGTGTCATAGGGTTTTTTTGCACCTTTCAGGCTATTTTCTCAAGAAGTATGGACTTGCCTCTGAAAAAACTATTGCCGGCGTAAAGGAGGCAGCGTAGGCAAGTTGCTTCAACAGAAATCAAAGTGATTCGAGAACGGGCCTTAAAGTGAATTTATCCGAAATTTTGTGTGGGAGGTACCCGAAGGCGTGGTTCATATTCAAACCTGATTTATATCTGGTAGACATATTAGGATGTGTAAAGTTTGGACCAAATCGGTCACTCCATTCAAAAGTCATCGTGCGCACAATTTTTCCGAACATTTTTGAACTTTTGTGTGGGGGTACCTGAAGGAGTATACCGATATAGCTTATCATCGAACTTAAATTAAATTTGGACAAAATATTACGAAGGCTAAATTTTGGACCGAATCGGCAGATCCGCTTGAGAGTTCTCTTGCGCTCCAACCATTACACACGGTGTCATGGGGATTTTTTGCAACTTTCAGGCTACTTTCTCAGGAAGTATGGACTTGCGTCTGATAAAACTTGTACCGTCTTATGGGGGGCAGTGAATACAAGTTGCTACAGCAAAAATCAAAGCGATTCGAGAGCAGATCCTAAACTGCACTTTTTCGAAATTTTGTATGGGAGGTACCCGAAGGACTGGACCGATTGGGTCCATATTGGAACCTCATCTAAGTCTGTTAGAAATTTCACGATGTGCAAAGTATGGACCAAACCGGTTACTTCCTTTAAGAGTTTTCGTGCCCACTAATTTTCCGAACTTTTATGGGGGAGGTACCGGAAGGAGTGGACCGATATAACCCATCTTCGAACTTAAACTAAGTTTGGACAAAATATTACGAAAGCCAAATTTTGGACCGAATCGGTTGATCCGTTCGAGAGTTATAGAGCGCTCCAGCCAGCCAGACAGACAGACGGACGGACGTGGCTAAATCAACTCCAAATTGTCTGAAACACATTTCGTCCAAACATACTTGGGGTCTGAAACCATTATTTCGATGAGGTACATTTTGCCCGTATGAAAGTGTATGTACCCTCTTTAGCATAAATGCTGAGGGTATAAAAATGGAGGGAATTTTCATTCACGTTTTTCACAATTTTCAATCAAAAGTAAAAAAATCCAATAATTTATAGACATTTCCTTGTTTTGTTTACATATACCGATGACACTAACAGTACAAATAAAAACAAATTTGTATGTGGTTGTTGTTGAGTTGTATTTGTTGTAGTATTTACTTTACCTTGTTTGTTCTACCATGCTACTAAATAATGCAATATTGCATTTGGATGTAAGTTACTCTTCGGTAAGCGTGTGTGTGTGGCTTAAGGGGCTCTTAAAAAATTGTTTTCAGGACGAAAGGGTCAAGGTAGAGTGGGCCAAGGTTGAGGACCAAACAACAAGTTCGCCTTTTTAATTTGGTATATTGTGTTGTGTTGTTTTACTAAGATACAAAGACAGTTATGTGGGTGAGAAATTGCTACAGGTTTCTGGAGAGAATTTCTCCTGCAACATTTGGCAAGAAAAACAATACAACTGTCACTAGTTAATAGTTAGTTCCGTGTACAAAAGGGAATTAAAATATGTATTGCCAATTTATGAATTAGTCATGAACAGCGATGCTCGCTGCTCGCACGCATTCTCTCTCTTTATTTTCATTTGCATCTCACTTCCGAAGCATTCGTTCAGTATTTCATTGGCAGCTCAGAAACACGGTAATTTTTAACGACTTCGCCTTACTGGAGATTATGACAACAACAAAGAAGAATATGTTCAAACAAAACAAAAAGTGTTCAGAGGGTCTTTGTCTTAATGAAAAGCCAGAGTTCTTGGAAGATATAACAAGTGCACTGCGCGATGAAAATAAAAAATATGCATTAACGGAAGCGGGACTTAAAGTGGCCATTGTTCATATAGAAAATCCTCACGATGAATGGCAACATACCGCTACCTTTAGATGTTTATTCGAAAATATACCTTTAGTATGCTGCCTAACGAAATCCGACAAAGAAATTGTACAATATTTGAGAAATTCAAAATTTATTGGTTATTCCAGTGTTATTGTGGTGGTACACCATAACACTTTCATCCTGTCCACATTGGTAATGGCCATGGAACAGAATCCCTATTTACGCTACAAATCCAAAATAATAATGACTCGCAATAATTTGACCATGTCAACAAATGCTTCCAGGAACGGGAATCAACCAGTTGATGTGTGCAATCCACGCGATGAAGATAAAGATGAGAATAAAGATGGTTGCTCACAAGTATTAAGAAATTTCAGAGTTGTCAACAGTTTACATTTGAATCATTTCATATTTGTACAGTGTCTTACTTGGCATTCGATGTGTGAATATTTGACCTATACCCATATCATTGCTTTGGTCTTAACACTAATCACGGAGCCCTTGGGACGTTCATTACAACGAGTTTTGGGTAGAGTACTCTCAGCAATTGTAGACCCAACTACATTGGTGGATTTGTATCTGTATACCATAAACCCCGCCCTGGCCATTATTATTAACAATTACTATTTCACCAATTCCCTTGGTATACGCAAAGGAAGTGAACGAGACGTTGTTCGGTTAATGCGTGAATTGAAAATTGCTCGCATTCCCTACATACTTGTTGAAGATGCCAATCGAGCAGAGTTGCTAAAACTCATTCATTATATATCCAATAAAGATTTCAGGCCGTTGAAGAATCTTTTGATATTCCTTATGTCTCATGGTGGTCAGGATGATATTTTACACACCAATGATGGTCAAGTGAATATCCGGGAAGATATTGTTAAACCAATCCAGAACAACGCGTTTCTACAAAATACCAAAATACACTTTGCCATCAATGCCTGCCGGGGTAAAACGCATATTGACTGGGCCGATTACAGAGATTTGAGAAATATAACATCAACGGATGGTAGTTATCTACATAAAAATGTCACTGTACTCTACAGTGTACCCAACAATTTTATATCGTTACGTTCAGAGACAACAGGTAGTCCATTTGTGAACGCCTTTTGCCAAAATATACGTCATTTCCCACCCAACCAAGATATACGACAGCTCGATGAGAAAATCAATTCAGATCCAAATATTTTAGAATTTTTCGATGAGTTGAAAAAATGTACAGAATTACTTTTAAGTTGCTCGGACAATAAATATAATATTATACCGATGGCGGAAAACGTTCTGCAAGTAATTTCTTTACTAAAATCTATTGCTGAAGAGTTTCCATTACGCGAATCAATTGTTACAAATGTGACAGCTTCATCATTTGTTTGCGGTGCTGTTTCAACATCACAACATGCTGAAGAATATTTTGTTCCTCAACTGGACTGGGATAATTTTAGTCTAAGTGAAGAAGTGAATGTTGAAGATCTACAATTACCCGAGAATAAGTAAGTGAATTAACGAAGAATTATTGCGTTATAGAGAAAATTCCTTATAAAGAGAACATTGTGTTTCATTTTACCATGATTTTGTTTGAAAATTCATATTTTTGTTATACCCCCTCCACCATAATATGAAGGGTGCAAATAACGTTGTCATTCCATTTGTAACACATCGAAATATACGTCGGAGACCCTATAAAGTATATATCGCTCATTTACTCAATGTGTGGCATAACTCAGAAAATGTCTTTTCTGAGTTATCAATTTTTATTTTTTCTGCGACCTCTACTTTATCTTGTTTCAAATTTTCATGCTCATATCTCTTAAACTCTACGAGTTATAGTTCATTTGCTACGGGTTTGGCATAGTTCAACAAAAAACTTTTTTTAAGTTTAAGAAGCACTAAAGCACTTCAAATCATGCTTGATCTTGCACAAATTAGCACTGATATCTGGTTAGCTGTTTGCAAAGTATAATCCAAGTAGAAGTGGAAAGGGTATTATAAGTTTGTTTTTCGAAAAATTCATGTAACACCGCGAAATATTCGTCGTAGACCCCCCATGTGTTATACCAAAATGCATATCTCGACGAGATAAAGCGATTTTGAGACGTGTGTCCGTTCGTATGTCCGTCCATTAAAAATTGTACGCACGCTACAGGCCGCAATTATCGAGCAATCTCACGAAATTTTGTATGGAGGTCGGGTTCAGACCAGAATAGACCCCTATAGTTTTTGGCGATGATCGTTAAATATTTAGGGGGTGAAATGGACCAAAAAATGTTTATCCAATTTTTTTACCGGCTCTGTAAAGTTTGCGTTTACGACAGAGAAGTAGCTTGCAATTTAACGTGATGATCAGATAATATTTAGAGGGTTAAATGGACCAGAACTTTTGTGTGAAAGTTTGTAAAGTTTTTAGTGAAATCTATATATATAAAAGAGCTTAGTGATAAGTGAGTGAGTAGGGGTGAGATAAGGCTGGGTTTTTGGAAATTCGATCTATAAGGGTACGAAAAGTACTAAATTTAGTACCAATTGTATATATTGAACGGATTTAGCTAGAAACTTGGAATTTGGTATGGAAATAAAGGTTGGGAAGTTGTGTTTATAAAAGGAAATGGTTTGTGAAATTCGTACTCATGTGTACGAAAAGTACTAAATGGTACTAAATTTAGTATAATTTGGATTTGGGTGAAAGGATAGAGCTAGAAACCTGAAATTTGGAATTAAGATTACTGACGGAGTATAGGATTGCGATATGCGGGTAGTTTTCGAAATTTGTACTTATGTGTACGACAAGTTCTAAATGCTACTAAATTTTGTACAAGTTGGATTTGGGTGAACGGATAGAGCAGGAAACTTGAAATTTCGAATTAAAATAACTGTTGAAGCGTAAAATTGATATATGGGGTAGTTTTAGTGCTTATGTTTACGAAAAGTACTAAACTGTACTAAATTTGGTAAATAGAGCTGGAACCCAGCAATTTCGTACTTATTTCGTAGAAAATATGGTACCCATGGTATTAGGCAAACGGGAAGAGCTAGAATTCTTAAATTTGGAACGAGGGTCACTGATGGAGAGTTAGACAGAGAACTCTTTGGTATGGTTTTTGGAAATTCCACCTATAAGTGTACGAAAAGTACTGCAATTTACTAAATTTGGTACCAATTGTATATTTTGAGCGGATATAGCTACAATCTTCAAATTTTGTATGGGAATCAAGGTTGGGAAGTGGTGTTGATATAAGGAAATGATTTTGGAAGTTCGTACTTATGTGTACGAGAAGTAATAAATTTGGTACAATTTGGATTTGGGTGAACGGATAGATCTGAGGACCTGAAATTTGGAATTTAGATTACAGTCGAAGTGAAATATGGGGGTAGTTTTGGAAATTCATACTTATGTGTACGAAAAGTAATTAATGGTACTAAATTTGGTACAATTTGGATTTGGATAGACCTGGAAACCTGAAATTTGGAATTAAGATTACTGATGGAGTGTAGGTTTGAGGTAGTTTTGGAAATTCGTACTTATGTGTACGAAAAGTACTAAATGGTACTAAATTTGGTACAATTTAGATTAGGATGAATCCTGAAATTTTGAATTAAGATTACTTTTGGAGTGTAGTTTTGGAATTTCGTACTTATGGGTACGGAAAGTACTAAATGATACTAAATTTGGTAAAATGTGGATTTGGATAGACCTGGAAACCTGAAATTTGGAATTAATATTACTGATGGAGAGAAGGACTGAGGTAGTTTTGGAAATTCATACTTATGGGTACGGAACATGTAGTACTAGTTACTAAATTTGGTACAATTTAGATTTGGGTGAACGGGTAGAGCTGTAACCCTGAAATTTGGAATTAAGATTACTTTTGGAGTGTAGTTTTGGAAATTCGTACTTATGGGTACCGAACGTACTAAATGGCATTAATTTTGGTATAATTTAGATTTCAGTGAACGGATAGAGCTGGAGTCCTGAAATTTGGAATTAAGATTACTGTTGGACTGTAGGATTGAGTTATTCTTGGAAGTTCGTACGTATGGGCACGGAAAGTACTAAATTTGGTACAATTTAAATTTAGGTGAACGGACAGAGCTGGAATCCTGAAATTTTGAATTAAGATTACTATTGGGGTGTAGGATTGAGCAAGTTTTGGAAATTCGTACTTATGGGTACGGAAAGTACTACATGGTACTAAATTTGGTACAATTTGGATTTGGGTGAACAGATAGAGCTGGAATCCTGAAATTTATAACTAATAGTACTTATGCACCCCATAGGATTGAGATAGTTTTGGAAATTCGTACTTATGGGTACGGAAAGTACTAAATTTGGTACAACTTGGATTTGGGAGAACGAATAGAGCTGGAATCCTGAAATTTGGAATTAAGATTACTGTTGGACTGTAGGATTGAATTAGTCTTGGAAATTCGTACTTATGGGTACGGAAAGTACTAAATGGTACTAAATTTGGAACAATTTGGATTTGGGTGAACAGATAGAGCTGGAATCCTGAAATTTATAACTAATAGTACTTATGCACCCCATAGGATTGAGATAGTTTTGGAAATTCGTACTTATGGGTACGGAAAGTACTAAATTTGGTACAACTTGGATTTGGGAGAACGAATAGAGCTGGAATCCTGAAATTTGGAATTAAGATTACTGTTGGACTGTAGGATTGAGCAAGTTTTGGAAATTCGTACTTATGGGTACGGAAAGTACTACATGGTACTAAATTTGGTACAATTTGGATTTGGGTGAACAGATAGAGCTGGAATCCTGAAATTTATAACTAATAGTACTTATGCACCCCATAGGATTGAGATAGTTTTGGAAATTCGTACTTATGGGTACGGAAAGTACTAAATTTGGTACAACTTGGATTTGGGAGAACGAATAGAGCTGGAATCCTGAAATTTGGAATTAAGATTACTGTTGGACTGTAGGATTGAATTAGTCTTGGAAATTCGTACTTATGGGTACGGAAAGTACTAAATGGTACTAAATTTGGAACAATTTAAATTTAGGTGGAATCGTGAAATTTGAAATTAAGATTACTTATGGAGTGAAGGATTGAGGTAGTTTCGGAAGTTCGTACTTATTGGTGCGGAAAGTACTAAATGGTACTAAGTTTGGCACATTTTGGATTTGGGTGAACAGATAGAGCTGGAATCCTGAAATTTATAATTAAGATTACTTATGGGGTGTAGGATTGAGGTAGTTTTTGGAAATTCGTACTTATGGGTACAGAATGTACTAAATTTGGTACAATTTATATATGGGTGAACGGATATAGCAGGGATCCTTAAATTTCGAATTCAGGTTATAAATTTAGGTGGAATCGTGAAATTTGGAATTAAGATTACTTATGGAGTGAAGGATTGAGGTTGTTTCGGAAGTTCGTACTTATGTGTACGAAAAGTACTAAATGGTACTAAGTTTGGTACATTTTGGATTTGGGTGAACAGATAGAGCTGGAATCCTGAAATTTATAATTAAGATTACTTATGGAGTGTGGGATTGAGGTAGTTTCGGAAGTTCTTACTTATGGGTACGAAAAGTACTAAATGGTACTAAATTTGGTTCAATTTGGGTTTGGGTGAACGGAGAGAGCTGGAATCCCGAAATTTAGATTACTGTTGGAGTGTAGAACTGAGATAGTTTTGGAAGTCCGTACTTATGGTTACGAAAAGTACTAAATGGTACTAAATTTTGTACAATTTAGTTTTGGGTGGAGTGATAGGGTGGAATCCTGAAATTTGGAATTACAGTAAGTATTAATGGTATTGTGAATAGAAATAGAATTCGGAAATTTGGTATTATAGACCCTCTTGATTTGTAGGGTTGAGATATGGATGTGGTTGTGGATATACGTACAATAAGTGTACGAAAATTACTAAATGGCACAGAATTTGATTCAAATTGTTATTGTGTAAATTAGTAGAGCTGAAATTGTGAAATTCGGTATTATGTATACGTACTAAATTTGGTACATTTGCGGTTGGGATTTAGTTTTGGATAAGAGGCAGTAGTTTTTTAACTTATACACATTATAAGTACTGAATTTGGTACCAGTTTGGCGTTGCTTGAAGGGATAAAGGTGGAATTTCGAATTGTTGTATGAGGGATGGTGTTGGTGTTTAGGTCCCAGCCAGCATTTTTTGAAAATTTTAATCAAATTCGAGTCTTTTTTTGATCCGACTACACGATTAAAAAGCTGGAATATGAGCTCATTTTCTGATCATAAATGACTCCTTTGTCGGGAGGAAAACGTAACCTCAGGCGACTCTTCTAAACAAATCACAAATGAGTGTTCCTCTGCATTAGTTTCGAGTCATTTTTGCCCATTTTCTGATGGTATATAAAGTCTTTTTCGATTCGTATCATTTATTGGTGATTTGTTGATTAATTTGGGACTCTTTTTCGAGTCTTTTTTTAGTCATGTTTATTATCGTTTATGAGTCTTTAGGTAGTCATTTATGAGTCTTTTTATTAGACGAAAACATTCAAAGAATTAATTTTTTATTTCCCTCTTGTTTTTTTGTTCCTTTCCTTTGTTGTGTTGTCTTTTCTGCTTTGCTATGACTTTTAATTATCCCCTTTACCTGAACATGTGTTGTGTTTGTCTATACTCTTAATATTATACGTTACATTTATATCAAAGTTTTGTAGAAAGTGTATATGAGAATTATTTTCAACAAAACAATCAGTATTTAATCACCTATCTGTTCAAAATATGATCAGAAGATACATAATTATAATCACTTTTCAAACACCTGGATGACCATTTTTTGATTAAGCATTTTTCAATCTTCTGATGATCGAAATGTGACAATAAATAACGAAAAATAGTCACATTTTAAACGCCTAAATGATTTATTTGTGATTACTACGCATTTGTTGTTGTATTTTAATTTGAACTCTTTTCAATCGTTAATTTAATGTATGAGTGGTTTCTACATCTAATACCATAGGCATTGGCTGGACAAGTAGAGCTAAAACTGTAACATATGAGCTAAGATTCTGGATTCTAAAAATTTTACCGAATAATGTACTATTGTTTCTATGTTAACACGAATTCGGTTTCTAAATAATGTAATAATTGTTCCACAAACATCCCAGACGGGACAAGGAAGACTTCTCTCATATCAATGAATGCACCCCGATTCATATTAGCTCAGTGATATGGGACCTACTGTTTGTCGCCGAGTCCGAACGTCGTGTCTTAAGACACCACTTGTGGAGAAGTTTTACATGGCGGAAATACTCAGAAAATGTCGCCAAATTACACTGAGGGGTATTTTGCCACAGTTGAAAATTTGATGTTGCCTGACCGCGGAATCGATCGGTTTTCTACATTTTGATATTACAAATTCCAAAATTCGGTTGGAAAATGTGGATAAAATTGTCAATATACCCATAACGTTCTAATAAAACATGGAATGAAATTTTAAATGTAGGCCGCTGTTGAAGTGTAGAGGTCTTTTTTTGAGATTGGAACAAAACGTGTACGAACAGTACTTGAAAGAAATTAAATATCAATTCAAATAGGTATTAGTACCAAAAATTTTCAGTGTTCACCCTATTAAATATTGTTTATTTGAATATTATTCCTTTTCCGCATACGAAGTAGCGGGCATTTTGCTAGTAACTATATATTTATTCTTTAAACATATGTTAAACCCGTGTAAGTTATATTTAGAAGAGGAGCGCTTGACCTTTCCATTGATGTTAATTATGTCGATGTATGACGTCAGTTAACAGAATTAGAGCCTAGTATATGTAGGGATCCCTCAGTTTTAATTGTGGGAAGTGTAACCTTAATCACGCTAGAGGTTGGAGTTTTACTCTGACACCCAGAGTCGCCAGGCGTCATTTAACATTTTTTTTTTTTGGAAAGTTTGACAGTTTTTGTCAGTACGCTTACTGTGTTGGGTTGTTTTCAGTGGCTTGATTGAGACATCTCCAACGCTTTTTTTAACGCTTTTACAGCATCTTCTGGCGACGAAAATCGTTGACCACGCCTTTTATTCTTGATGTGCTGCAATCATATGAAGTTATTGGTCATCATCTGGCGCTGGTTTGAATCGATGTGTGATAGCTCGCATTGTCAAGATGCGGAACGATTCGATTTCTCTTGTTTGTTTTTCGAATTTCTCTGGAGACTTCAGGCAAACAAATTGAAGTGTAAAACTCAGAATTAACCGTCTTACATATCTCAAGCCGTATAGTCGCCACACGGTCAGTTTTGCCGAAGAAACAGGGGATCATTTGCTTCGAGGGTCTTCTTCCATGAAAAACTTTCGTTGGATTGGGCTTTCGAAGACCCAAATGGTCGATTCCTGTTTTGTTGCGGGCTCCTAAGCGCAGATCCAAGATTCGTCGTCTGTGCCGTTTTATACACAATTTTTTGCACAAATCCACAAGAGCCTTTGTTTGAGCGATTGACCAATTTTGCTGGATCGAACGAGAAAAATCCATTTTTGCGGCCAGGTGTTCATGCAATATCAAATCTTAGTTGGTGAAAGAAATGCCCAAGGATGCCTCTATCTCACGGTATATAACATGGCGATATTGCATTATCCGTTCACGCACGGCTTAATTTATTCCTGGTACAACGGCCGATTTTGGCCGACCCTCACGACCTTCGTTGTTTGCGAGTGTCGGCTACGATTGAATTCTTTAAGTCAGTTTTTCATAGTGATTTAGGATGGCTCTTTTAATACAAAGATTTAATTTGATCGATTCAATCTTGCCATGTCGAAATTTGTGAATTATTATAGAACGAATATGTTCACAAGTAAATTCCATTTTTTTGCAAGTCACTCTAAGCAACACAACACATGGTCGTATGTTAAACTGTCCTGAGTACGCTTAGGATAAAAAATGTCAAACTGTCCAAAAAAATCAAATGTCGCTTGGCGACACAAGCGTGTTGGCTATGCCAGAAGGTTTTTAGTGCAAATTGCGATAACGTGTCTGCTAGATAACGGGCTACTCCCTAATATATGGTGTTTTTTTTTAGAGAACCACAGTTTTCTCCCATGCTACAAATTGTCTCTATCATGACAGAGAAATTCCCAGTTCTGGTGTTATTGCAAATTACATGGAGCCTCAGCGTTTTAATTGTCCAATTGGATTTTTATACGTGTATTGCAGCAAAATGTACTCGGTGTAGCTGTCGTTAAGGTTTTTTTAATTTTAATTTTGGTGAAGGCGAAGGCACCGACAGCCTCCTGACGTATAATTGAATATGAATATTTCCGGCCAGGCAACATAAAATTTTTAATAGTGGCAAAAGGCCCCTCAGTAATGTTTTCGACTTTCCTGAGTATTTCAGCCATGAACAACTTCTTTACAAGTGGAGTCTTAGGACACGGTAGAATCCACGAAGTTATTTCTTACAATACGTTTATTTGTTAAATAAAGGAATTTTGATGTGCTAGTAGCTAATTGCAGGTGTAGTGGTGTAGGGTATCACATGGTCGGCCCCGTCGGACTATAGCATTTGCTTAATTGTTTTGTAATAATATTTTTAAGTTGGGAATTCAAATTTCAAACACCAACTTAAAACACGTTATTCTCGAAAATGGATATTTTGAGATGTGTCACTCTTCGAGTAAATGAGACATATATATTTTCTTGAGCAGCACAAAATTAAGGTCCGCCTGACCGTCCGTCTGTTGAAATCAAGATACAGCTAGCAATAATTAAGGTAAAGATTTATAATTGGGTACTGAAGTTTCAATTACTCCTAGGATGTTTGGTATTTGGTCCACGTTTTGATATAGTCCCGGTATATCGGTTCCTCCCGATTTTCGGTGTTTTGAAGGTTTTAGCCTCAGTGTCACACCAAAAATGTTGATAGGTAGTATTTAGTCTTCTTTGGGACTATAAAACATTCCCCTCGTTCTCGTTTTAATATAGCCCCCATAGAACAGTACCTCCATATTTTCGGTATTTTGAAGGCCTCAGTATCACACCAAAGTAGATGCAGGTTGATATCTAGCCTTCTTTGGGACTACAAAACTTTCTCCCGGAAAATTGTCAGTACAGGTCCTCGTTTGATTATAGCCCCCATAGAACGATACCTGCCGATTTTCTCTATTTTGAGCTTTTTAGCCTCATTATTTGGTATTTAGTCTTATTTGGGACTACAAAGCTTTCTCCCGGAAATTGTCAGTACAGGTCTACGTTTGGTTAGAGCCCCCATAGAACGGTACCTCCCGAAAATCGGTATTTGAATGGTTTTTGCTTCACCAAAATGGATGAAATTTGGTATTTAGTCTTCCTTGGGGCTGCAAAACTTCCCCCGCCCCCAGAAGTCCACGTTTTGATATAGCCCCCGTAGAACAGTATCGGCCTTAGCTTAATTTTCACACCAAAATGGCTGAAATTTGGTATATAGCCTTCCGTGGGACTGCAAAACTTCCCCACTCTCCCAGAAATTTGTCAGAACATGTCCACTTTTTGATATAGCCCCAGTAGAACACTGTCCCCTGATTTTTGGTATTTCGGAGATTTTAGCATCATTTTCACGCCGACATGGCTGAAATTTGGAATTTAAGTTTCTTTGAGGCTGCAAAACTCCCCCCAACCCCCGAAACTTTTCAGCACAGGTCTACATTTTAAGATAGTCGCAATAGAACCTTACCTTCCGATTTTGCGTATTTTCAAGGGTTTAGCCTCATTATCCCGAGAACCAAAATGGATAGAATTATCAGGAGAAACAAGTTTGGCACCCGATCAGTCGCTTCGTTCGAGAGTTATCGTGCGCACCAGTTAGCCAGACAGACGGACGGACGTAGCAAATACACTACAAATTGTCCGAAACGGATTTCGTCTAAAACCATTGTTTCGATGAGTTACAATTTTGGCCGTATCAAAGTGTATATTAGGGTTATGACTTTTTTAGAACCTCGTACCTCTGTATGATATTTTGAAGATTTTTACCTGTGATTGCATAAAGTGATTCGACTAAAAAAGCTTCCGCACAAAAACCTTTTAAAGTTTTTATTTTTGTCCCAATTTACATTAGGCGAGTTAACTTGCGGCAATTGTCAGTTTGATGGAGAGAGAGGTGAGGTATATGGTAACCCTTTGCCTCTCAACACCCTCTCTCACCCACAAACTGACAATTGACATAATAACAATTCTATTTAATTACTTTTTTTCTTTTCAGCGTATGCACTACAGGAATGGTTCCAGATTAGTAATTGAATAAATCATGGAGATTTAACAATCGTCCAGAGATACGGAAACATTACTCATTTCAGCCAACTGTAAAATATTCCCCTTAATCTTATAACCATTTTGTGTAGTTGAGGATAATATAAATTTAATTCATACTTATATATATACATCAAGTATATACATGAGCGATCTAAAAAATTAAAATTTATATTTTTGGAACTCCTGTCCTCTAAATTTTTTCCATTTGATCCACAAACCTAATATGAAAGTTTATGCTGACAGTTAACGTTAACCCTTGCCAACCTAGCGATTTTTCCCCTAGTAATTTGTATGGGGTCAAAGGTGCATTTTCACGAAAATTCTCTAAAGGCCGCAATTATGTATGGTCCAACCAATGAACAAACTATACCAGTTCATTGTTGTGGCTAAAAAAAGATTTCTACAAAAACGTATGACGATCAGTTGACGATAACCCCTGCCCCCTAACCGATCTCAATCTCCGTTGTACTTTGTATGGTGGCCAAAGTCGAATTTTCAGCAGACCACAATTATACAGGCCACAATTATTTTCCAATCGATAAAGAAATTTACCAGCTCATTGTTGTGGCTACACGGTGCGCCTAAACTAACTTTAAATGAAGGAATTTTTAAATAAAAAAAATTAAAATTTAAAACTTACAATTTAAAACTTACAATTTAAAACTTAAAAATTAAAATTTAATATTTAAAATTAAAAGTTAAATATTTAAATTTTTAAATATAAAATATCAAATTTAAAAATTTTAAATTTAAAATTTGAAACTTAAAATTTAAAATAAAATTTAAAATTAAATATTGTATTTTATTTTTCGACCTTTTTATTTAATATTAAAATTAATGATCATTGATCATTAAAAATCATTAATTTAAAAATTTAATTTTAATGGGCCCTTCGCGTTTCTTATTCCTGGGATTGAACTGAGCAAACAAGTCCACTGGACCATATATCTACCCGATTTTGACTTTAAGTTTTTAATTTACGTTTTTTGGATATTTTGCCATATAACAGCCAAACCATTGAGATTTTCGATGCAACACAAAGACAAACAGCCAAGACAGTAATTGCAAAATTCTCTAATACATCGCAAAAGAATTGGAACGCTCCTTCAGGCAGTTTTGGCCTTAAGAATGTGCAAACTTTTCGGAAAATGTCGATAAATGACATTGTGCTATAAAATTTGACCCGAAAAATATTCAAGTGTTCTGATGCAAAATTATATCGTGTTGGGATCCATGGACAACAACAATGCCTTTTGTTCGTTTGGGTCACTTCGTTTTATTTTTTTATAACGGTAAAAGCAGTGAAAATCTGGGTTTCTTACATTTTCAAATTTAAACGGACATACATATATTCTTTTTTTTCACAACGAATTTCTATTGATCCTTCTTCCTTTTAAAAGGGATGAATAATATCTTTAGAACAACTTATTATTTGTTTAAATCGGTTAACAAATGGCTAAGTTTTAGTGGTTTAAGTCTGAAAACCCCCCCAAAAAAACTATAACTGAATTTCCATTTTATGTTTCCCTTTTGACAATACATTCATTCATACATAAGGCCCCCACTCATTTATCAGTCTGTGCCGTCAGTCCGATGAACACTTTCTGTATGTGTGACTGATAAGTGTGTAGCACGAACCATCAGTCAAGTCTAAAAATCTTGAATTTCTCCAAAAATAAACTCGCCTAATGTAAGTCCCAATTTACATTAGGCGAGTTTACTTGCGGCAATTGTCAGTTTGATGAACAGAGAGGTGAGGTATATGGTAACCCTTTACCTCTCAACACCCTCTCTCACCCACAAACTGACAATTGCCGCAAGTAAACTCGCCTAATGTAAATTTGGACTAAATTGGGACTACTGAACCGATTTTCCTGAAATTGCCAGGGAATGTACAAGGATGGCCCCCGCTTAAAATAGGCTACAAATTCAGTTGAATTTCGGAAGGGGCGGGGTACTTCCCCTATACCCTACTTTTTAAAAAAACGTTATATTTACAATTATTACGAATGTATCTACTTCGGAAGACCTTACCCACTTTTTTAGGATCCAATGACTTGACCACACCCACTTTTTAAAATATGTTACATCTACAAAACTACTGAACCGATTTTCCTGGGAATGTACGGGAATATTTTCTTGAATTTTGAAGGGGGCATATTTGAAAAAAACGCCTTACCTTTATGAATAAAAATCAAATGCTGTCATAACCCAACTTAGGTTTTTTGGAAAGAAAAGTTTACCACGCCCGCCGAAAACAGGTTACATATTTTATTGAATTCCAGAGGGAGCGGGGTACCTCCCTATGTGATTTTTTTAAAAAACGTTATATTTGTAAAAATTATGCATGAATCGGATTAAAAATTTACGGATTAATCTAGATCTAGGTACTTCTTTAGGGCCTATAGGTCCGACCACGCCTGTTTTATTAATATGTCATAACTCCAATACTACTGAAGGGATTTCCATAAAATTTGCGACAAAAGCTCAATGTTTGCCATTGTTATGTATATATTATGAATTTCGGAAGAGGTGGAGTACCTTCCCCATGCCTTTCTGTTAAACGCTATATATAAGCCAAATAAATGTATGATTATATCGGTTTCAGCATACATTTTGGTAGGCAATGAAGTTGTGTGCACCCTAGGTACAGATTTGGAGCCAAAACACCGGACCAGTCCTACTTTTTTTAATATGTTATATCTTGAAAACTGATTACCACGCCCACTCTTTTCAAAACATTATTTTTCAAAACTACTGAACCTAATATTCAGAAAATGTTCAGGAATGTCTACATATTTGTAGACGAATTTCGGGGCCTATTATTTTATAATCGCTATATTTGCTAAACTTATGAGTGCATCGGGTTGCAAATTAGTTTTAGAGACAACGGTGGTTGCGCCCCCGATCAAGAGAAACTATATATTTACAAATTTACTTGAATGGTGAGGTTCAACGGTCCATCAGCCATGAAAAGTCTCAATAAGCGGAAGAATTCGATTTAACCACTTTTCAACCTTTAAAATTAGATCGATTTAGGATAAAGACAGGGACATGGACGATAATAAATCCTAAAAAGCATAAATTGGCGAAAAAATCCGACAAAGTCCGTAAGAGAAGAGAAAGGTTACAGATAAAAAATCCTTCTCGGTTTGACAATAGACCGAAGAAGTGAGGTAGAAAATACCTATTTTTGAATTTTCAAGCATAAAGTCGATAAAAAGTTGTCATTAAAACTCATTACGACGGGCCAGCAACGCGGGCCGGGGTCTGCTAGTACTACCATAAATGCTGGCAGTCAGACTGACTAATGAGACTGACTATGTAGATACATACATACATATGTATTTGAAAGTTCGGCAAAAATGTTTTATTTCTTCATTCAAACTGATTTGATTCAAAATATTTAAAAGAAATGAAACAGCGTTATTTTTCGTTTCGAGTGATGCAATCGTGGTTTGGCGGATTATTTGGTAAATTTTCGGTATTCATTTCCTGATTTGCAACCGTAAGTATTGACAAAAAATGATTTTTATGTGGTTACGATAACCACATAAATATTTACATATGTATGTAGATACATACATATGTATGTAGTCCAGTACCGCCAGGCAGATGATTCGAAGCATCACTTACGAAATATAAAGAGGTGATCAAGAATGCGCACAGCGCCTTTGGGCATAAATTGAACTTTACCAAATTCTTTGTGGCTATAATCATAAAACTAACGAAACGTCGACTTCTGCTGAAAATGTTATCCAATGAAGGTTTGTACTTCCAGCATAGACCAAGTACCAAATATTATGCCATTCTATTGTGCAATGTGGATAAACGAAAAACACACCCCCACCCTGTGCTTGAAAATGTGAGCCTATCGACACTTTTCTGCGAGATAGCTGTATACCACTAGCGAAGACGAAATATTTAATTTTTTTTGACAATTTTGCAAAAACCATCAAAATACCCAATAAGGCGGCTATGAAGGGTTATATCAAAATGCGGACCGATACCAAACATTCTATAATGTTCTTTCCTTACTTCATATGGTCACCAACGAATTTATCGATGTGTTTCAAATGGACAAATTTAACATATCCTCCATCTTACGGTGTGTACCCCAAATCGTCAAGCATATTAATCGATTCAACAATGGAGTAACATTTTAGTACGATTGCATTATTGCACACATCCTTCTGTTCAATGTGGAGTACGCATAATTTCGGTTCATTGATGTTCTCTGAAAAACTTAATAGATTATATTGTCTCACTTACAATATCAAACCACCACAACTAACCATGAAGAAACACATTTGTTCAATACATGCCCACGTTTTAGTATAATCCCTACATAACGTTTTAGCAGCGTTTCATTATAGATGTTTCAAAATATGCTTCAATTTCGATCATTTATTATGGCAGTTTTTATGTCCACCAAAAATGCAAAACTATAACCGATTTTAATCTTCACGTTCGACTAAAAATTTTCGGAATAACTGAATCTTTGTATGGGTGCTACGGGAGAGCTTTGAACTATCGCGAAAAGTTTTGGAGAGGTGGTGAATATATAGAACTTTATATAGCAAAACACAGCCAGAGTGGTGGAAAAGTGTCCCCTCAAACTTCGAAAAAACCCAACAATTTAATATTTTTTTTTGGAATTTAGATTTTTTAAAAACTTATGTCTGTTCAAGAACCTTCATGAAACTACAAATTTGAATTAGTAGATTCTTGCAGTTCTGAAACAGACCGATAGTTTAGTTACACTCTGCAAGAATTTTCAAGTAATGATCTGGAGTGTGGGCAGTTCGAAGTGGGGGTGATAGTATTCGGTTAGTAGGGTTCTCAGGACAAACTTCTTTAGAAAACCTTCTATATAATCTTAATCAATTGCAATTTGCCTCCAGCAAATAGCGCTATACTTCGCAAGATTAAAGATAAAGCTTTGAAATTTGATAGAATCCTTTGGACTTTGGTAAAACGACCACGTTCCGAACCGATTTGGTATGGGATGGTGACAAAAATCCCTAAGAACCCAAAATACCAACATTTGGCGAAATTATTTAGAAAATATTTGGGGATATACCAAAAAGTCGACCGACATGACCCATTTTTTGTACCAGTGACTCTTTATATAAACCAAAGGTCTCCAAAGGGGATCCATTGCCTTTGGTTAAGGTTATATAAGGGGTTCTAAAAGAAACTTTAAAACATAGTTTGGCCTGAGAACGCAAAACCCTTTAGGGGTTATCATCTACTAACCGAATACTGTCAACTAAACTTGAAATTTCTCATACTCCAGATTGGCTTTGGCATAGCTTTGTCAGCAATCACTGCATTATTTGAGTGAAGGATCTTGATTCTTGAATATATGTATGATGACAAGAAGATATTGCATTGATTTCATACGAACAATTTACAATTTACTCGAAGTACCACTTAGTGCTTCAAATATTCAACATCGTCCTAAATATTTCAATTCAAAGAATTCATTGCAATGTTTGGACTGTGCAACGTGATTTAAATATCATAGAATAAATGCGTCTGCGAGACGAAGTTCGCCGGGTCCACTAGTTTAAAATAGAATTTGAACAAAAACAAGTAAAAAAGTATCAGTCGGCTTGGCCGACAGAGATATACCCTCAGCCTGTGTATATTGAAAGAATTTTTTCCCAAAAAAACCTATGTATTTAGAGGGATTTAAAAATTTTGGGCGTATGAACCGACAAAAATGTTGATTAGGATTAAAGAGCAAAAGTTTTGTGGAGGAAATACTTAAAGGAATGGATCGACATGGACCATTATGGAAGTGGATCTCCAGCCAGTACATATGATGTCATAGGGGGTTTTTACACCCTTCGGACTGTTTGCTCAAGAAGTGTGGATTTGCCCCTGAAAAAACTTTTAACATCGTAATTGAGGCAGCGAATGCAAGTTGCTTCAACAAAAATCAAAGTGATTCGATAGCATGTCTTAAAGTGAACTTATCCGAAATTTTGTTTGGGAGGTACTGGATGAAGTGGACAAATATAGTCCATATTTGAACCTGATCTATATCTGGTAGATATATTAGGATGTGTAAAGTATGGACCAATTCGGCCACTCCCTTCAAAAATTACCAATTAAAATTTTTCCGAATATTTCTGAAATTTTGTGGGGGAGGTACCTGAAGAAATGGATCGATATGGCTTATCTTCGAACTTAAACTATGTTTGGACTATGAAACTATGTAAGGCCAAATTTTGGACCCAATCGGCAGATCCGTTCGAGAGTATATATAAAATTTTTCAAGTCTGCCATGATGTTCGAAATTAAACTCCTCTGAAACTGCTGGACCGAATTTATTGAAATTTAGCATGTGGTGTTTTTAGCAGAGTTCGAAAATAAACAGTACACTAACATAGTGTACCGCTCCGAGAACAGTATCACTAAAATATTTTTAGCGTTAGTGTTCCGGAACACAAACACTAAAAAATATTTTAGTGATACTGTTCCGGAGCACAACGAAAAACGTAGTGCACCACATTTTGGTACACTAAAAACGTTGGGTACCGCAGTCGGAACACTAAAAATCGTAGTGCTCCGCAGTCGGAACACTAAAAACCGTAGTGCTCCGCAGTCGGAACAATAAAAATCGTAGTGCTCCGCAGTCGGAATACTAAAAATCGTAGTGTTCCGCAGTCGGAGCACTAAAAAATCGTAGTGTACCACATGTCGGAACACTAAAAAATAACGTAATGATAATGTACCACACACGAGTTTATTATGATTTGGGAGGAAAATTAAATATTTATAATTTTTGAATTAAGTACAAATTAAGACATAAAAACACAGATACACCTGTTATATCCATGTATGTATACATATTAATTAATAACGTTGGGAACTTAAGTAGAAAATATGACAAACTTTAATTCGGTTCTTGTACAATGGCGCACTAAAAATTGTAGTGTTCTGACTGTGGATACATAGAAAATACCATAAAGGAGTTTATTATGATTGGTAGGGAAAATTAAATATTTTATAATTTTTTTTAATAAATACAAATTAAGAAATAAACTATAATAGAACACGTGAAAAACGTCTGATTTAATTTTTGGAGAATGGATCAATAAAAATCGTAGTGTTCGGCTACGGAGCACTAAAAATCGTAGTGTTCCGACCGCCGGATCACTAAAAATTTTAGTGTTCCGACTACCGGATCTCTAAAAATCGAAACAAAGGATCAATAAAAATCGTAGTGTTCGGCTGCGGAGCACTAAAAATCGTAGTGTTCCGACTGCCGGATCACTAAAAATGTTAGTGTTCCGACTGCCGGATCACTAAAAATTTTAGTGTTCCGACTGCCGGATTTCTAAAAATCGAAACAAAGGATCAATAAAAATCATAGTGTTCGACTGCGGAGCACTAAAAATCGTAGTGTTCCGACTGCCGGATCTCTAAAAATCGAAGCAATGGATCAATAAAAATCGTAGTGTTCGGCTGCGGAGCATTAAAAATCGTAGTGTTGCGACTGCCGGATCACTAAAAATGTTAGTGTTCCGACTGCCGGATCTCTAAAAATCGAAACAAAGGATCAATAAAAATCGTAGTGTTCGGCTGCGGAGCACTAAAAATTGTAGTGTTCCGACTGCCGGATCACTAAAAATTTTAGTGTTCCGACTGCCGGATCTCTAAAAATCGAAACAAAGGATCAATAAAAATAGTAGTGCTCCGACTGCCGGATCACTAAAAATTTTAGTGTTCCGACTGCCGGATCTCTAAAAATCGAAACAAAGGATCAATAAAAATCGTAGTGTTCGGCTGCGGAGCACTAAAAATTGTAGTGTTCCGACTGCCGGATCACTAAAAATTTTAGTGTTCCGACTGCCGGATCTCTAAAAATCGAAACAATGGATCAATAAAAATCGTAGTGTTCGGCTGCGGAGCACTAAAAATCGTAGTGTTCCGACTGCCGGATCACTAAAAATTTTAGTGTTCCGACTGCCGGATCTCTAAAAATCGAAACAAAGGATCAATAAAAATCGTAGTGTTCGGCTCCGGAGCACTAAAAATCGTAGTGTTCCACGAGCCGCAACACTTAACAAATAACGTAAAGGTAATGAACCACACATATGGTTCTTATGATCTGTGTGGAAATGTTAGATTTTTTGATAGGCATTTTACATGTAAATGTGTCCAAAATTTAGTGGCATAATAATGTTCATTTTTGTTCACATTAAAAAGATTAAGTAATTCATGAAGATCAAGAAGACAATTTTTATACGAATATGTACATCTTTCTTCAGCCATGTAAAACTTTTCTACAAAGTGGTGTCTTAAGACACGCCGTTCGGACTCGGCGATAAACAGTAGGTCCCATATCATTGAGCTAATATGAATCGGGGTGCACTCGTTAATATGAGAGAAGTCTCCCGTATGGGATGTTTGTGGTTTATAAAAATTTGTACCGCATACATCTTGTCATATTTTCTACTAACATTCTCAAACTAATTTTAAGTACATGGATATAACATGCTCATCTTAATTTGTATTTATTAATTTTTACTTGACCCAAAAGCCATCAAATATTTAATTTTCCTCATAAATCATAATAAACAGATGATTACCTAAACGTCGAACAGTAGCATTTTTACTGCTCCATTGTCCAAAAACCAGTCAGACGTTTTTCATATTTCCTACTTATTTTTATTTCTTAATTTGTATTTATTAAAAAAAAACATAAAATATTAAATTTTCCTCACGAATCATAATAAACTCATGTGTGGTACATTACCTTATTGTATTGCACGTGGTACACTACGATTTTTAGTGATCCGGCAGTAGGAACACTACGATTTTTAGTGATCCTGCAGTAGGAACACTACAATTTTTAGTGCTCCACAACCGAACACTACAATTTTTATTGATCCATTGTTTCGATTTTTAGAGATCCGGCGGTCGGAACACTACAATTTTTAGTGATCCGGCAGTCGGAACCCTACGATTTTTAGTGATCCGGCAGTCGGAACACTACGATTTTTAGTGCTCCATTGTCCAAAATTCAAATCAGATATTTTACACATTTACTTCTAATTTTTATTTATTAATATGTATTTATTTATCATAAAAACATAAAATATTTAATTTCCCTCATAAATTATAATAAACAGACGATTACCTTAACGTTATTTTTAGCGTTTTGGCTCGTGGTACGCTACGATTTTTAGTGTTCCGACAGTCGGAACACTACGATTTTTAGTTCTCCGGCAGTCGGACAAACTATGATTTTTACTTATCCGGCAGTCGGAACGCTACGATTTTTAGTGATTCGGCAGTAGGAACACTACGATTTTTGTGCTCCACAACCGAACACTACGATTTTTATTGACCCATTGTTTCGATTTTTAAAGATCCGGCGGTCGGAACACTACAATTTTTAGTGAACCGGCAATCGGAACACTACGATTTTTAGTGATCCTGCGGTAGAAACACTAAGATTTTTAGTGCTCCACAACTGAACACTACAATTTTTATTGATCCATTGTTTCGATTTTTAGAGATACGGCGGTCGGAACACTACAATTTTTAGTGATCCGGCAGGCGGAACACTAAAATTTTTAAAGATCCGGCTGTCGGAACCCTACGATTTTTAGTGATCCGGCAGTCGGAACACTACGATTTTTAGTGCTCCATTGTCCAAAAATCAAATCAGACATTTTACACATTTACTTCTAATTTTTATTTATTAATATGTATTTATTTATCCTAAAAACATAAAATATTTAATTTCCCTCATAAATTATAATAAACAGACGATTACTTTAACGTTATTTTTAGCGTTTTGGCTCTTGGTACGCTACGATTTTTAGTGCTCCACAACCGAACACTACAATTTTTATTGATCCATTGTTTCGATTTTTAGAGATCCGGCGGTCGGAACACTACGATTTTTAGTGATCCGGCAGTCGGAACACTACGATTTTTAGTGCTCCATTGTCCAAAAACCAAATCAGATGTTTTTCACATTTTCTTTTAATTTTTATTTATTAAAAAAAATATATATATATATAATATTTAATTTCCTCAGAAATCATAATAAATTAATGTATGATTCATTACCTTATAGTTTCAAAACGTGGTACAAAACGATTTTTAGTGCTCCGGCACAACGATCTTTCTGCTTCATTCCACAAAAACTAAATATTGTTTTTTCATAATTTTGACCATATTTCGCAATGTGTTTAACTAATTTAAACATACATGGATGTAACAGTTTATCTTAATTTTTATGTGATCAAATTTAACCAAATATTTAATTTTCCTAAGAAAACATAATACCTTTATTATTTTTTAGTGTTCCAACACGTGGTGCCGGATGTCGGAACACTTAAATTTTTAGTCCTCCGCAGTCGGAGCACTAAAATTTTTAGTGCTCCGCAATCGGAGCACTACGATTTTTAGTGCTCCGGCAGTCGGAACACTAAAATTTTTAGTGCTCCGCAGTCGGAACACTACGATTTTTAGTGCTCCGCAGTCGGAGCACTACGATTTTTAGTGCTCCGGCATGCGGTACACTACGATTATCGTTGTGTTCCGGTACAGTATCACTAAAATATTTTTTAGTGTATGTGCTCCGGAGCGGTACACTATAGTAGTGTACCTATCCACCTTGGTACGGTACAGAACGGTACGGTACTATATTATAATGTTTATTTTCGAACACTGGTTTTTAGATCAGAGAATAGGTGTTTAGCTACTTTTTGTACTGGTCAGTGAAAGGACCAGGGTACCTCCCCCACAATTTTTTTTAAGAAAACATAAAATAAAATAAAATTGTTTGCAATATTATGGTAATTACTGTCTTGACCCTGAAAAGTTATCGCGGAAGGAAAATATCGCGTTCTCGACAATTAGAATTACTGTAGGTGTCATTTTTAGGATAAAAAAATAAAAACTTGTTCAATGAAACAGTACATTGTTATATATATATATATATATATATATATATATATATATATATATATATATATATATATATATACTAGCTGACCCGGTTCCGCGTTGCTGGCCCGTCGTTTTGGATTTCCGTGTAAGGTTTAGTAATCTATCTACAATGTATCTATCTAATATTAGGTCTGTACGATAACCCAAAAAGTTGTACAAATTCGTACAAATTTTTACTGAATGCTGTTCGATAACAAAATTATCCAGCAAAAGAGAGCGAGTTTGGAGAGATTTTTGGAGAGTTTTGTGACTGAGAACTTGCAAATTTTTGCTGGGAAAATTTGTCCCGCAAAAATTTGGAGAGATTTTGGAGAGTTTTGTGACTGAGAACTTGCAAATTTTTGCTGGGAAAATTTGTCCCGCAAAAATTTGCGAGTCTGATCAGCTGACTTTTAATCACCTGTTCAATGTAAACAGTTCGAAATGTTCACATTTTTGACCATGAAAATTTCACAATTGCACATTTTTTTATATTCCAAAGCGTTGTGGATAGGATTAAAGCATTAAATAAGTAAATTGCAATTTTAAAGTTTATGCTTTTGTTCCGTTTGGGTTAAAAAATAAAAGAAACAAAAACAAATTTTATACATTTTCGGAAACGGCTGACTTTCTTGCAAGTTTTTGCAAAATGATGTTCGATAACTTTCTGCAGTTTTTCTTGCTTGAGAGAGTAAAATTCACTGAGAAAGGTTGCTGGAACTGACTGAGTAATTTTTGCTGGGAAAGTTATCGTTCACACCTATTGATACCTCTAGATATTCGAACCGAATTGACGATAAATCGACGTTTTGGTATAACCCTCATGCAATGGTATCTCCAGATGTAAAATAGAATATTACTTTAATTAAAGCCTCCACCATAATATGAAGGGTATAATTAACTTTATGATTCTGTTTGTAAACCATCGGAATATTCGTGGGAGAACCTATAAAGTATATATTATTGATCAACATAAAAAAGTGAATATAACGATGTCCGTCTATGTATTGAAATCAAGATACAGCTCGCGATATTTAACATAAAGCTTTTTCAATTAGGTACAGAAGTTTTTATTTTTTTCTCGTAGCATGTTTGGTATTGAAAATTGGTTATATCAGTTCAAGGTTTTAGCCGCATTATCCTACCGAAATGACAATGCTTTGGAATTTAGTCTCCCCTAGAGGCATAAAGCATTTTTGCAAAGGATTATCAGTATAGGTCCACGTTTTGATAGAACTACCCTAGAACGGTACCGCCCGAGTCTATATTTTGGAGGTTTTAGTCTCATTATCCCACCGAAATGGCTGCAATTTAATATTTAGTATTCAGTGTGGGTATAAAACATAGAATATTCCGTTGAGGTCCAGGTTTCTAAATAGTCTTCATTAACCGGTACCTCTCGATCTTCGGTATTTTCAAGTTTATAGCCACATTCATACGAAATGGCCATAATTGGTACTTAGTCTCCATTGGGGATATAAACCAATTCTACAGAGAATTATCGGCATATAGGCATATAGGTACCTCCCGAGTTTAGATAATTTGGAAGTTTTTTTGTCTTCATTGTGGGTATAAAACATTCCCATATAGAATATTCGGTAGAAGTTTTTTTGTAGCCTTCATTGAACGATACCTTCCGATTTTCAATATTTTCAAGGTTTTAGCGGCATTATTCAACAGAAATGGCTATATTTGGCATTTAGTCTCCCTTGGAGGTATCACATATTTTAGCAGAGAATTGTCGGTATAAAACCATGTTTTCATTCATAAAACCTAAACCTACCGATTTTTTTGGGGATTTTGAATGTTTTATCCACATTATTCAAACTGAATGGCTTAAACCTGATTTCGATATAATTTATGGTGGTGTGCATAAAAGTTGGGGCCGGTCGAACTTAACGTCGTTTTTACGATGTTTCATTGAATACGTTATTATTTTGCACTCCTAAACATGAAAACATCTGTGATTTATAAAAATGACTTCAAAATGCTATTGGGTTTATCTAGACTTTGCTGTATTAAAAAAACGTGGTCTTGATCGAGTTAGTCCAAGCATTGAAGTCAATGTTCATGCCATGTTTGCTGTCTTACCTACTAAATTTGTAAATCTAATCAGTAAGAATAAAGCTTTAAAAAATTGGACGCAATCGCGGTATTCTGATTCCAAAACACTCATTAATGGCAGAGGCCATAATTGCAATTGTATTAAGTACCAATACGTCTAATAATCTCTGATATTTAGCGATTTGTTAAAACCCGTTGTTATAGATGCACCGAATTTCTGGCCCATCGCTTTAGTGACCAATGTACATTTTTAGACGTTCTAGTTTTTTAACCATCATTGAAATTATGTTTGCCTGATTTCTCAATCGATTTCTTTGGAATTTCGGTCTAGGGACATTTAACCTTATTTGGGTTGTACTGTATTCTAAAATGTGGGGTTGATCGCGCTTTCCCAATTATTGAAGCCAGTTTTTATAGCGTTTTTGTTGTCACGCTTACTAAAATTAAGGACATTACCCATAATTATAATTTTTTAAAAAATTGGGTTGACCGCGATATTCCACTTCCGAGATGACGACTCAGGATCAAGACAGTTATTACCATAGTATTGCAATCAATTTTTAAACAATACACTCAAAATTATCTTTGATTTCACGCTTTCTTAAAAAATTTTGTGGGGGAGGTACCCTGGTCACTCCACTGACCAGTATAAAAAATAGCTAAAAACCTATTCTCAGACCTAAAAACTCCACATACAAAATTTCATCGAATTCGGTCCAGCCGTTTCGGAGGAGTTTAATTTCGAACATCATGGCAGTCTCGAAGAATTTTATATACACTCCACGTCAGTAGAATAGAACACCTGCATTTCTGTTAATGTTAGCTTATTTATCCCGAAGCGGATGTATCTACGTTTTTAATTTTGTTGGGACTTAAAGTCGATAATGCTGCATATAAAACACAGAAAAAATTATGTTTCTAGTTCTTCGCGAAATGATTTTCTGATCATTTTTCCGATAGTACTATGAAAAATAGGCATTTATTTTTGGTCATCAGGATAGAACAGTCATTTTATTTTCGCGAATTTTTGAGATATTAACGCCGAGTTTTCTTTCAGTCGATAAAGCATGGCTTTCTAATCATTTTTCACCAAAGAAAACATATAAATTATTCCGCGGACACCGAAATAACAGAGTTAAAGGGTTTAAATTGACAGATATTGGTAACATCTCGGATTTTCAATAGGAGTCGCGCAATTATGTCATATTTCTTCACAATAAGATAGAATGTGACACAGACAACCTCGACGGATACAATCGAGTGCTTCGGATGCTGATAAGATGGAATATTTTCAAAATATTTATGAAAAACGTCAAAATTTCTTAAAAAACCATGATGATTTGTTCAATAAAATGGTTTTCCCGCGAATATGTCCGCCATTTAATGGTTTGGAAATATGCTCCAGATTTAGAGGAAAATAATCTGATATGAAAATAACCGCTATTTTAATACACTGAAGGAAATTTTAGCACATTTTTCAAATTGAACACACCCTTTGGACTTTGAATTTTATATGTGTTCTTATTTCGGTGTCCGCGACTGTTCTCAACAGTGTTATGCTTCAATAAAATTAGACCAGGATACGCTCTCCATACCGGATTTCACGAATTAGTAGTTTTTTTAACTGAAATCGCAAATGTAAAAGTCCCGTTTTCGCGGGAAAACACAGTCATGGAAATTGAGGTGTTAGGTTGCGTATGTTGTTTTAAAAAGTACTAAAATTTCCCTCAGTGTATTAAAATAACGGTTGTTTTCGTATCAGATTGTCTTCCTCCAAATCTGGAGCATATTTCCAAACCTTTGAAGGGCAGACTTGTTCGCGGAAAAAGCATTTTATTGAACAAAACATCAAGGTTCTAATAAGAAATTTTGAAATTTTTCACAATTATTTTGAAAATAGTCTATCCTATCAGCATCCGAAGCACTCGATTGTATTCGTCGAGGTTGTCTGTGTCATATTCTATCTTATTGTGAAGAAATATGACATAACTGCGCGACTCCTATTGACATTCCGAGATGTTTCAAATATCTGTCAATTTAAACCCTTTATCGCTGTTACTTCGGTGTCCGCGGAATAATTTATATGCTTTCTTGGGGTAAAATGATGTAAAAGCCTTGCTTTATCGACTGAAAGAAAATTCGGCGTTAATATCTCAAAAATTCGCGAAAATAAAGTGACTGTTCTATCCTGATGACCAAAAATAAATGCCTATTTTTCATAGTACTATCAGAAAATAGATCAGAAAATCATTTCGCGAAGAGCTAAAAACATAATTTTTGAAGTGGTTGATAAGGAACATCATAGACTTCACATCCCCACAAGATTGAAAACGCAGATTCATTCATTTTGGGATAAATAAGCTAACATTAACAAAAATGTAGGTGTTCTATTCTAGTGACGTGGAGTGTATATATAGATATATAATTGTTCCACAAACATCCCATAAGGGACAAGGGAGACTTCTCTCATATCAATGAGTGCACCCCGATTCAGATTAGCTGGGACCTACAGTTTATCGCCGAGTCCGAACGGCGTGTCTAAGACACCAAATTTTTAGAGAAGTTTTACATGGCTGAAATACTCAGGAAATGTCGCCAACATTACTGACGGGTATTTTGACACCGTTGAAAAGTGTTTGATGTTGCCTGGCCAGAGAATCGAACCCACGACATTCTGTGTGCAAGGCGGGTGTGCATACCATTGCACCACGGTGGCACCCACAGAACATTATTAACAACATGTAAAAACGGCGTTCAGTTCAACTGGACCGAACTTCAGCTATATATGGAACCTATATATAAAACCTGGAAGGTTTTGTACAAATTGTACAAAAGGCAAATTGTACGAAAGGCAAATTGTAGCCGTTTCGGTAGGATAATGACACTAAAACCTCCAAAATATATATAATCGGGAGATAATGTTCTACGGTAGCTATATCAGAACTAAGCCAATAATTCTGTGCATATATATTTTATGCCTCCAAGGGAGACTTATTACCGAATTATATCCAATTCGGTTGATTCATTTAGCTAAAACCCTTGAAAATGTCAAAAACTGGGAGGTACTCTTTTGGATACCTGGAGGTACTCTTCCCATTAAACAGAAAATTTAATCCACTTCGTCAGGATAATGCTGCTAAAACCTTCAAAATACCGAATATCGGGTTTTGTACCACAGTACAAAGTTCTATGATAAATATTGTGAGCTGTATCTTGATTTCGGCTGAAGGATATCGCTATATTGGCTTATTTTTACGTTGATCAAGAAAATTTCGAAGTTACAAATGGAATCAAGTTATGGAATAATTCAAATTACAAATGGAATAATTCGAATTAAAATTGAAATGTTTCGAATTGCAAATGCAACTTAAACAGCATCTAAAAAAGGCGTATATAGATGAATACATATGTATGTAGATCGGTTATTAATGCTTAAACGGAATACCAAAACCTCACTCAGATATTTCAGCTATGTAATCCTTTGGGTTTCTTAATATTGCCAATAGGGGCTTTCATTCCGAAAGAGAATTTTCCACCCCAGACATTCCTTGACTTCCATTTTGTGACACATAATATTCAGTACGATTTCGCATAGAGACCACAATGTCTTTAATAAAATACAAACATGGCCTTTCATACAAACAATATCAGAAGTCCAGTGGATCTTTTGTTTGCAATAATTTAAGGTGCCAATCGGATCAACAAAACAGGGATGAATAGAGTCGACATCCGAGGATAATAAATATCCTGTGAATTGTCCTCTAACTTAGTATAATATACCGTTTGTATGTATGTTTTCTTATAGCATTCTTTTAAAATAAATAATAATTTTTGAAAAAAATATTGTTGTGCCGAATTTAATGTTACATTTCTATAACGTAGAAAAAAATTTTGCCCGGAGTCGGAGTCGAGATATTTTTTCGACTCAGACTCAGCAAAATTGCTCGATTCCGACTCGAAGACTCCGACTCCGAAACCCTGGTTACCTGTGAGTATGTTGTTGGAATTTATTTAAAAATTCCCTTTTGCGTGTGCCTTCGCTGCTTTCTGTTTGTTTTGTTATTGTTGAAGATTCAATCATATGATTGCTTATGTCTGGAGCAGGGACGTAGCCAGGGGGGGCCACCTGACCAACATTTTGAAAGTTCATGTTAGCGAAAATGTCTTATTTAGCAATTATGTAAACCTTATTTTATACTTATATTACTGATGAAATAATTTTCATTACTGTTTTTTAATTAAAATGACGTAAGACTTCTTGGTCAAATTCCCCTTGTTTCCAGAAATTTTGACAATATATCAGAGTTAATATATGTTCAAAACAATGGATATATTAATAATCGCATATACTTTTGGGTGTATCATTTATCAAGTTCAGTGATATCACTTCGGTAAGACCAAAAGAAAGAGTATACAATCGGAAAACCTTAAAAATATCTTTACATTTAATTTTGTTGTTTACATGGAATGGTGAGGACCTTTCTTTTGTTTCCTACTTCACAAAAGTTCAAAATCACTCAAATTTTATTGAGTAATTTATGGAAGGAAAATATGATTAGTAGAGAATTGAATAATGCAGAGGGAACGTTCGGATATCATGGCGTTATCCATCGTTTTTATATTTACAGGTAGATCTAGGAGTTTATAAATAAAGGAAAAAACGCTGAGAAAATGGTCAATATTTCATTTTCGGAAATTCAGGTATCCAATCGTAGTTATTGTCATAAAGAAACCAATTGTAATTATTCCCCTGAATATATTTTGGTGCCCAATCACAAATCTTATCACAAAGAAGGCGATAGTTGTTTTCTTGAGAGAGAACTAATGCTGAGCAATAGTGCGTCTATCCATCATGAAATTCTAGTACATGACAAATTCTGTCGCCCAATCGTGCATCTGTCAATAGACTAATTTTGGCGTCCAATCGTCGGACTTCTCTTATAGAAAATCTGTTTTCCTATTGTGGATCTTCTCAAAAACCAGTATTAATTTATTTTAAAATGAATATCTGGCGCCCAATCCAAGGTCTATACACCTATGCATTCTTTTAGCAAAAATCTATGAACACAATTTTTTCCAATCTACCAAAATGTGCCTCATCGAAATAATAGTTTAAGGTCCAAAGTGTTTTTGGAAGAAATCTCTTTCAGAAAACTTGGAGTAGACTAAGCCATGTCCGTTCGTCTGGGTGGCTGCCTGGGGAGCACGGTAGCTCTCGAACAGATCAACCGATTCGGTTCAAAATTTGGCCTTCGTGATATTTTGTCCAAATTTTGGGCCATATCGATCCACTCCTTCGGTAAGCCTCCACAGTGTATTTCAAAATTTTTTGGAGATGTACAGTTTAAGACCCTTCTTTATAATTAGTAATTATACCAGTGTTAGCCTATGATCTCAGTAGACATGATTTCATGATAATAATTTAGTTATAAGTAAAAAATATGAAATAAATAAATTATTAAATAAAAAGACCTCTCTGGAAACACTTTGTATTTTTGCAACAAGTGTTCTCGGGACCCCTATTACTACAGTACAAGTTTTTTCAGAGGCAAGTACATACTTCCAAAGAAAATGGCTCGAAAGCTGTAAAGAACACCTACGGCCACCATATGTAGTGGCTGATGAGTACAACAACTTTCGAACCGAATACTGCATTGCTCCAAACTTTGTATATCGCAATATTTCTGCGAGCCTTATATAAAGTTCGAAGATGGGGCTTTTCGGTCTACACCTTCTGGTATTTCCACCCAAATTTCGAGAATTTTGTCTAAAGTGGTACGCGCGATTTTTCATGACATATTGATCCAAAATCTAAAAATTATACTGTGACGAACTGAAATATCTTTTAAAAGGAATGACTCCCAAAATAAGATCTACTTTCAAAATGAACCATGTCGGTCCGGTCCATTTCTTCAGGTACTTCTTCCGCAACACTTGTGATCAATGATAAAAATTCATATGTGGTTGGCAAGTTCATACGTCCGAAAATGGCTATGAAATTCTGAAAAACTCATAATACATACATGAAAAACTCATGGGTTAATAGATTAAAATTGTTGAACTTTTGACCAAGAAGGATCTGGTTTCGACCAGTTTTTATACCCTCAGCATTTATGCTAACCAGGATATATACATTTTCATACGGGCAAAATGTGCCACATCGAAATAATGGTTTTAGACCCCAAGTATGTTTGGACGAAATGTGTTTTAGACAATTTGGAGTCGATTGAGCAATGTCCGTCCATCTGTCTGGCTGGCTGGCTGGAGAGCACGATAAATCTCGAAAGGTTCAACCGATTCGGTCCAAAATTTGGCTTTCGCAATATTTTGTCCAAAGTTAGTTTAAATTCGAAGATGGGTTATATCGGCCCACTCCTTCCGGTACCTCCCCCACAAACATTCGGAAATGTTCGGAAAATTTGTGCGCACGATAACTCTTAAAGGAAGTAACCGATTTGGTCCATAATTTGCACATCGTGAAATTTCTACCGGACTTAGATGAGGTTCCAGTATGGACTCAATCTGTCCACTCTTTCGGGTACCTCCCACACAAAATTTCGGAAAAGTTCAGTTTAGGGCCTGCTCTCGAATCGCTTTGATTTTTGTTGTAGCAACTTGTATTTACTGCCCCCATACGACGCTATAAGTTTCATCAGGGGCAAGTCCATACTTCCTGAGAAAATAGCCTGAAATGTACAAAAAACCCCTCTGACACCGCGTGTAGTGGCTGGAGAGCACGATAACTCTCGAATGGATCAGCCGATTCGGTCCAAAATTTGGCTTCCGCAATATTTTTCCAAGCTTTGTTTAATTTCGGAGATGGGCACTATCGATGAGCAACTTCCGGTACCTCCCCCCAAGTTAAAAAAATGTCACTAAAAAGCTACACGCTATATCTGTTGAGCGGAGCAAATGTCCAAACTTTGGATCTCCTAACATTTTGTCCAAATGTAGTTTTACTTCAGAATGGTCTATATCGGTCTTCATCCACAAAAGTTCAAAAATTTTTAAGGTCAGTTTAGGATCTGTTCGAAGATCCTTTGGAAATGTACAGCCGGTATTATATATGATACTAGCAAAGTGCCCACCACTTCGTATGCGGAAAAAATAAAAAACAACAACAAATAGTATTTAATACCGAAATGGTGAACTCTGAACTACCTACATATTTTAATTGATATGTAATTTCATTTAAGTACTATTTGTAACACTTGTTTTTTTATTTTTCAAAAACATGTGATGTATTTCAACCCTACAAATCAACAGCGACGTGTTTCAATTGATGTCTTTCTGTCCACTGGGTGCAAAACAAAAAATGTCGTATAGATCTACGTTTCCATATGGACTTTCTAAGCGTTCAGAATATAAGCACAACTTTGTTGAAAAATAAAAACCGACTTCGCATTCACATAAACGAATCGTACAATATTGAATACATTTTTTCAAACCCAGGACCTTATCTCAAATTTTGCAGTTTTATCCCTACTTGTTCTCTCAATGCTTATGACATTACATGTAGAAACATGTTATACATTTTAAGTGCGAATTTTCATAACCATTGTGATCTAATCCCAACAGTGACTCTCATAACAAATTCCATAGCGCTGGATTTGCCAGTTCATTCATTTCAGTCATTCAATTTGTAGTACAATTTAGTAATTCTAAAACATTTATGGTGAATTGTCCTTTAGATCTTTGCGTACACTAATAGTATTATTCCAAATTATATAACTTCAGCTTTAATACTACACCCAAAACTTAATTTGGTACTTCTCGTAGCCTTATAGAAGGTATTTCCAATAGCACCCCCATAGCTCAGAAAACAACGACAAAACTGCCTCCTTATGTCAATCCCACACTATCTAATCTCAAATTTCTGGTTTCCAGCTCTATCCGTCCACCAAAATCCTAATTGTACCAAATACCTCAATTATACACTCCAAAAGCAATCTTAATTTCAAATTTCAGGAACAAATCCAAAATATACCAAATTTAGTGTCATTAAGTACTTTTCGTACCCATAATTAAGTACGAATTTCGAAAACTTGCTCAATCCTATACTCCAACAGCAATCTTTATTTCAAATTTCATGATTTCACCTCTATCCGTTCACCCAATCCATATTGTACCAAATTTAGTACTTTTTGTGCCTATAAGTAACTTCAATTTAAGGTTTCCATGCTCTAACCGTTCACCCAAATCCAAATTCTACTAAGTATAGTACCATTTTGTACCCATAAGTACGAGTTTTCAAAACTACTTCCATTCTGCACTCTAACAGTCACCTTAATTCCAAATTTCAGGATTTCGTTGTCCCAAATCCAAATTGTACCAAATTTAGTACTTTTCGTACCCATAAGTATGAATTTTCAAAACTACTTCCATTCTGCACTCCAACAGTAATCTTTATTCCACATTTCAGGATTCCAGCTATACCCGTTTACCCAAATCTAAATTGTACCATTTAGTACTTTTCGTACACAAAAGTACGAATTTCTAACACTACCTCAATCCTACAGTCCAATATTTATTTTATATTTTATGTTTTATGTACCAAATTTAGTACCACTTATTACTTTCCCTACCCAAAATTACGAACATCCAAAACTACATCAATCCTACACTCCAACAGTAATCTTAATTCCAAATTTCAGGATTCCAGCTCTATCCGTTCACCCAAATCCAAATTGTACCAAATTTAGTACCATTTAGTACTTTTCGTAAACATAAGTACTAACACTATCCCATATATCAATCGTACACTTCAACAGTTATCTTAATTCCAAATTTCAGGATTCCAGCTCAATCCGTTCACCCAAATCCAAATTGTACAAAATTTAGTACCATTTAGAACTTGTCGTGCACATAAGTACGAATTTCGAAAACCACTCAAATATTGCAATCCTATACTCCGTCAGTAATCTTAATTCCAAATTTCAGGTTTCTAGCTCTATCCGTTCACCCAAATCCAAGTTGTACTAAACTTAGTACCATTCAGTACTTTTCGTACATATAAGTACGAATCTCCAAAACGACCTCCATATCTCAATCCTATACTCAGTCAGTAATCTTAATTCCCAATTTCAGGTTTCCAGCTCTATCCTTTCACCCAAATCCAAATTGTACTAAATTTAGTACCATTTAGTACTTTTCGTACACATGAGTACGAATTTCACAAACCATTTCCTTTTATAAACACCACTTCCCAACCTTCATTTCCATACCAAATACCAACTTTCTAACTAAATCCGTTCAAAATATACAATTGGTACTAAATTTAGTACTTTTCGTACACTTAGAGGTCGAATTTCTAAAAACCCATTAGTACATCTTTCTAACTCTCCATCAACTACCCTCATTCCAAATTTCAGAATTCTAGCTCTTCCCGTTTGCCTAATACAAAGGGTACCATATTTAGTACCTTTTAGTACTTTTCGTACCCTTCTAGGTCGAATTTCCAAAAACCCAGCCTTATCTCACCCCTACACACCGATAGCAACCCACAGTCAAAATTTCAGCTTTCTAGCTTCAGCGGTTTCGTCTGGGCGATGATATACATGTCACTCACTTATCACTAAGCTCTTTATACCCTACACCACTATGTGGGGAGGGTATTATAAGTTGGTTTTGGCCAAAAAGTTTGTAACGCATCGAAATAATGGTCGTAGACCCATACTTATATATACCAAAATGAATGTCTCGACGAGCTGAGTCGATCTGGCTATGTGTGTCCGTCCGTCAGTCCGTCCGTCTGTCCGTCTGTCCATCTAAACCTTGTAATCACGCTACAGGTCGCAATTTTGATCGGATCGTCACGAAATTTTGGATGTTGATGGGGGTCCCGGAGGGGAAGAACCCCTATTGATTTTGGTGGTGGTCGGATAATATTTAGGGGTCGGGAAGGGCAAAAAACTTAGGTGGATAAAAAGACAACGTTTTTTTCCAAAGCCAATATCTCAGCTTTTATATGGGGTATACCAAAAGCAAAACCTGACAATGAAAGCAGAAAATATCACCTATCTAATGATGTAAAGTAGGTGCTCGTAGGTGATCAAACAACGAAGATATCGCAATAGTAGCAAATAAAACCCCAATTTTCATTTTTGCGATTTTAATTATATTGACGAATATCACAACTTTGGTTGGGGATTTTCCAAAAGCGAAGGATGACTATGAAAGTAGAAGATCCCGTCTTTACAGAGTTGCAAACTAGGTCGGCGTAGTAAACCAAATAACGGAGATATCGCAATAGTCGGTAATACATCCCATTTTTCTATTTTTTTGGAAATCACGCTACAGGTCGCAATTTTGATCGGATCGTCACGAAAATTTGAGGGATAATGGGGGTCTCACAGATGAAGAAGCATATTGATTTTGGTGATGGTCGGATAATATTTAGGGGTCGGAACGGGCAAACACTTATTTGGAGAAAAGTCAACATTTTATTTCAAAGCCAATATTTCTGTTTCTTTAAGAGGTATATCAAAAGCAAAACCTGGAAAAGAAAGTAGAAAATATCACCTTTACAACGATGTAGGTTGTCATAGGTGGTCAAATAGCAGAGATATGGCAATAGTCGATAATGCATCCCATTTTCCGATTTGTTTGTAATCACGCCACAGGTAGCAATTTTGATCGGATGGTCACGAAATTTTAGGGGTTAATGGGGGTCCCACAGAGGAAGAAGCCTACTGATTTTAATGATGGTCGGATAGTATTCAGGGGTCGGAATGGGCAAAAACTTATTTGGAGAAAAGGTCTACGTTTTATTTCAAAGCCAATATCTCTGTTTCTTTAAGAGGTATATCAAAAGCAAAACCTGGCAAGGAAAGTTGAAAATATCACCTGTACAACGATGTAAAGGAGGTTGTCGTAGCTGCTCAAACAACAGAGATATCGCAATAGTCGGTACTGCATCTCATTTCCCGATTTGTTTGTAATCACGCTACAGGTCGCAATTTTGATTGGATTGTCACGAATTTTTTGAGAGTTGATGCGAGTCCCACATAGGAAGAAGCCTATTGATTTTGGTGATAGTCGGATAATATTTAGGGGTCGGAATGGGGAAAAACTCATTTGGAGACAAATTCAAAGTTTTATTCTTTGTGAATATATTGGCTTCTAGTAGGGGTATTCCAACGGCAAAGCCTGTCAATGGAAGAAGAAAATATTAGCTTTACATTGGTGTAAAGCAGGTTGACGAAAGTGGTCAAACAAGGGAGATACCACAATAGTAGGTAATGTATCCAATTCTTCCATTTTTTGCAATCAAGCTACAGGTCGTCATTTTGATTGGATGGTCACGAAATTTTGGTTGCTTATGGGGGCCCCAGAGACAAAGAGGGCTATTATTTTTGGTGGTAGTCGGTTTATATTCCCTAAAAGAAATGTTTACCAGTGAAAAGCTTATGCACAGGGGTAGTGGTGTAGGGTATCACATGGTCGGCTCCGTCCCGACTATAGCCTTTGCTCACTTGTTTATATATATAGATTGTGAATTGATGAACGCTTCAATTCTCACAGGCTGGGGGTATATCTCTGTCGGCAAAGCCGACTGATACTTTTTTACTTGTTTTATTTCGTTTGTCGTCACAAAGTCCTTTGCCGAAGAAGGAAAACGGAATATTCCAAGAAATGTGAATCCATTAAAAGCACTTCCCAAAACACAATTATTGTGGGTTTCTATGACGTTTTCTTTTTTTATTATTTTATTCAAAGAGTAATCGACAGAGAAATCCCTGAAGATGAAATTCAATGTAATTTCGAAATATTGGAAAAAATATGCAATAAATAAAATGTAAACATTGACCTCAAGCTCAATAATCTTGATTTTATTAATATTCAAAAGGTCAAAAAAATAAAAATACGACAGAAAATGTTTTTGTCCCATATACATTTACTAATTTTTTAATTAAAAGAAATTATATCGTAAACATGGTTGATATAGTTTTTTTTTTGCAAATGTCACGCATAATAAAGAATTTGTAATGGTTATGATGTTCAAAATAGTTCATCACAAAAACGTGTTATAGAAAATATACAATAATTTAAAACCATAAATATTAAGCAACGTGTTTATCTTTTATTGTTGAATAGCTCTTATAATAAATTTCAAAAACAAAAGATCGCAAGAATGTTTTTCTAGATGTCGTTTATAAGCCAAAGTATTGGACGTAATATCTAATTTAGTTTGGTTGCTATTCGTTTCCCAAAAATGTGCTTTTTTAAAAGTATATTAAATTAGTTTATTTTATAAGTTTTGGAGGTTTTTTAATGTGTTGTGGTGAATTGCAGAATAAATCGCACATTTTCTGAGATGTAGGATATTTTTCCATAGACAAACCAAAAATTAGCTGCAGGTTGGCGCAGGTTTGCGAGATATGCGACTTTTTCAGAAATTCATTGGAATATTCATATATCTATATTTTTGAAAATTTGATAGAATGTTTTTTTTTTCTTTTTTTTATCGAACGTTCCCACGCCTCACTTTCCCCTGTTGGTTTCGTTTATCCCAAAATGGGTTCACCTATACTAAGAAATGTTGCTTTTAATAGTTTTATGACTATTCTTGCGAATTTCATTCACATTTTATAGAAAATATGGTCAAATTTGAGCAGTTTTCTCAGGACATCGTTAAGTACCTAAAACAATGCATAGTTGCACCAGATGCTTATAGGTGATATACTCATTTGCAGAACCGTGTAATAAGATAACCATATCCTCAGTCGAAACATTCAATTTGTAAAATTTATGTTATGTCAATGACACTATACTAAAAATAACAAGTAAAAAAGCGTTAAGTTCGGCCGGGCCGAACTTTTCATACCCTCCACCATAAAATATTCTGAACTAAAATGGAATAATTAGTTTTCATTCCTGTCCCCAACTTTAAGTGGGTAAGTTAAAATGTCATATAATGTACATAAAATGTTTCATTCGGTAGGCCTTTTTTTTATGGTGCCTATATCTAACTATGTATGTTGACAATTTGTGGTGGGCTAGAAATTGTGAGGTACCGTTATATAGGGGTTATAATAAAACATGGACCTATGTTGACAGTTTTTGACATGGACCTATGTCAAATAACTCCTAATTCGTTTAAAACTTGTAGCTAGAATCTTCAAAATACCGAAAATCGGTACATCGGAACAATTTTTGTTGGCTTTTAAATTTCAAATTACAGAAAGTTCGTCCAAAAAAAAGGCTAAGGTACGGAAAATCGGGAGGTTTGTTTTGGGGTTATACCAAAACATGGACCTAAGTACCGAAAATCGGGAAGTATCGTTATATTGGGGCTATGTTGAAAATTGTTGATTCAGATGTGTGGTGACCACTACAACCTTCAAATGTCAAATTACAGTTAGTTCGGTTAAAAATTTTAGCCAAAATTGCCAATTACTGAAAATTGGGAGGTACCGTTATATGGGAGCTATATCCGAACATGGACCTATGTTGACATTTTTTTATGGAGAGGTGTTGTGACCACTAAGAACTTCAAATGTCAAATTACTGCTAGTTCGGTTTAATATTGTAGTTAAAATCATCAAATTACTGAAAATCGGGAGGTACTTTTATATGGGAGCTTTATCAATACATCGACCTTTCTTGACAATTTTTGGTGGAGAGGTGTGGTGACCACTAAGAATTTCAAATGTCAAATGTTCAAATTACAGATAATTCGGTTAAAACTTGTAGGTAAAATTCTCAAAATACCGAAAATCCGTTATATGGGGATACCGAAATCCATATACTGAGGTACCGTTATATGGGGCTATACCAAAACATGGACCTACGTTCATAATTATTTCGAATATAAGGTTTTTGGTCACTAAGAACCCTAAATATCAAATTATAGCTTATATTCGGTCTAGAAATGTGAATTTAAACGTCAAAATACTTGAAATCGGGCGGTAGCGTTATATGGGGGGCTATTCCAAAACATGGACCTATGTCCACTAGTTATATAAGTTTATTGACATTTAAGAAAACTAAATGTCAATTTATAGCTAAATCGGTCTGTAAATGTAACTAAAAAAGTCAAAATGCCATAAATCGGGGGGTACCGTTATATGCTGGCTATACCAAAACGTGGACCTATGTCCACATCTTTTGTTATATAAGTTTATTGACACTTAAGAACCCTAAATGTCAAATTATAGCTAAATCGGTCAGAAAATGTAGCTAAAAACGGCAAAATACCGTAAATCGGGGGTACCGTTATATGGGGGCTATACCAAAACGTGGACCTATGTTCACAACTTTTGTTATATAAGTTTATTGACACTTAAGAACCCTAAATGTCAAATTATAGCTACATCGGTCTGAAAATGTAGCTAAAAGCATCAAAATACCGTAAATCGGGGGGTACCGTTATATGGGGGCTATATCAAAACGTGAACCTTTGTCCACAAATTTTGTTATATAAGTTTAGTGACGCTTAAGAACCCTAAATGTCAAATTAGAGCTAAATCGGTCTGAAAATGTAGCTAAAAACGTCAAAATATCGCATTTTCCCAAAATTTCAGCGTCCTATCTCTATTTTTGTGGATGCTAGAGTGATTACCACAGACGGACGGACGGACGGACGGACGTGCACAGATCGACTCAGAATTTTACCCTGATCAAGAATATATATATACTTTATAGGGTCGCAAATGAGTATTTCAATGCGTTACAAACGGAAAAACAAACTTAATATACCCTCCATACTATGGTGGGTGGGTATAAAAAATCTCTAAAAATAAAGCCCCTCATATTGGGGCTATAGCAATACGAGAAAATACGTTGCTAATATTTCGAAAAACGGTTTTCTACCTACAGAGAACATAAAATAGTCCGGTCAAAATAGACATGCGTATAAGGGGGAAATAGCAAAAATTCCCACAAAGCTGAATTTTGGTGGAGAGCTAGGGTTGGCCATTAGAAGCAACGTCCTTAAAGTCCCCATCGATCCCATGTGTGCAAAACAAGTTATTCGGGGTCAAAGGTCATTTTTGGAGGCATTATTCAGTTTTTTTAATTTATCTCAAAAACGGTAATACTTAGCAAAAGCCCGCTAAAGTAAAAGTTGTAGATTTAATAATTGTCGACAAGATTGTTCTTTATGATTCTTACGAAAGACTTACCATTTTCGAGATATCTCGATCTAAAGGTGAAATAAAAAATTAGCCGCGTAAGTACATTATGAGGCGAACCGGTTAAAGTAACAACACTATGCGTTAGATACTTCCGTAAGCTTTCAAACGATATCCACTTTG
Source organism: Musca autumnalis (assembly GCF_047663935.1). NCBI lineage: Eukaryota > Metazoa > Arthropoda > Insecta > Diptera > Muscidae > Musca > Musca autumnalis. The sequence continues at coordinate 220,523,252 of NW_027411644.1, forward strand.
CAGTAATCGGTTCAGTATAACCGGGTCTAACCCGGTTTTTAAATTTGGCTTTTCGGGTCGAACAACCGACGAACCGGATCCGCAACCGTTGAAAATTATACATTTCCGTAATCAGCGGAACAAACCCTACCTTCGGACAAATCTTGAAAAAAAATCGGAGAGTTTTCGTTGGGGTCGTTCCCGTTGGGCTTTCGATTCTACATACATGTGGGTTAAATTGGCTATTTTTGCATAAAATGACTCTAACATTGAATAACTCTACTAAACACGCTCCGATTTTGTTGAATTTTTTTTTAGAAGATAGCTATAATTTCGCTCTTCAAGAAAATATATATTTTTTGGGGGACTGACCCTATGACTTCGCTTATTTTAGCCGGTTCGTCTGAATATGTGCATATCTCCCTTATAAGTGCATAAAAATCATGTGTTTTTTAGAACAGCTATATCTCAAGAATGGTTCCTCCTAGGAAAAATATTATAAAAGTCAAACTTGTAGATAATTTTCCTGTCTACAATATTTACTTTAATCACTTTTTGATTAGATCAACCGTTTTCAAAAAATAAACCCGAAACCTAAAAAACCTTTAAAATTTGACCTTTGACCCCGAGTAATTTTTTTTTGCACACATGGGATCGATGGGGACTTTTAGGACGTTGCTTCTAATGGCAAACCCTAGCTCTCCACCAAAATTCAGCTCTGTGGGAATTTTTTGCTATTTCAATGTCTATTTTGACCGGACTAAAAATACCAAAAAGCAAACAAATAGATTGGTAAATGTGCTTGGAATCTTTAAAATATGTTATTTAGGCCGGTACCGCTCAATGGGTGCTAACCTATACGCGAACAGATATTGACAATATTTTGTACATATGTTCTCCATCCACTGAAACCACAACATACCAATTTGCAGCAAACTCGGTTGAAAAATCAACCTAATACGTAAAAACGGCCACCACCGATATGTGGGGGCTATAGGAAACCGCAGGTCTATGTGGCCCATATTTATCCACATACGACCCTCAACTATAAGAAACATTTTTGGAAAATTTTAGTTACCTACGTTCTTCACATTAAAAGTTGTGAGTAAAGTTCCACTAAAGTGTCCATATTTCGCACTATGCGGTGATAAGAATGCAACATAAACAAATGTATTTTTATTATAATAACTGCTTTTTTATTATAATTTACTTTAGTTGATTTAAACATATGGAAATATTAATTTATTATTACCTTAAACCAATACTATTGTAGGTTGTTGGAATATCTTCGGTTATGTAGTAATCTTTGCCACAGCAACAAATAGCCCAATTTTTGCTAATCTTCTTGTCAAGTATTACAAAATAAACGAATAAAATAAATCCCTGCAGCGTTGCAGTTAAACAAAATAGGCAGGACAATACTTCATTCTCCTGCATATGTGCCCAAATACCAAAAAGCCATGATACACCCAGTAAGAAAAATAACAGGATCGATAAGCGTAGATGCAAAATAAAATCCCTATTGTCTTTGTTATGTCTATAATCCGGTTTAGTTTTACAACAAAGACTACAAATAATACGGAGGTATATGCTAATGTTAACGATGCATATAATAGCCATGGGTATAAATAAGCCAAAATAGAAACTCCTACCAGACGGATAACAAATATTGTTGTTAATCGAAATGATTTCTGAAATTGGAACATACGAACTGGGATCTAGACACGCAACCAACAGTGTCGGTATGACCGGTATACCCCAAGCACATAGACTATATATCACATTGTCCATTCCCGATACATAATAATTAAAGATGGTGATGTATTTGCGATACTGTAGTATTCCCAGGATTAACATACAAGAGAAAAGGACTAAAATTGAATATTGTAAGAATACTCCTTCCGCAAAGCAATAGTCAAGATTGAATTTGTTCAAGAAAGTCTGGCGCATTTCCGTTACATTTATGAATAGGAAATACGCCATGATTAGCGTTAAAACCAAACAAATGTTTAGTTTTAATAAATTTTCACGTTTTCTACGCCACTGCTTACAGCAAACAGCTGTCAACCAAATTGCTGATAAACCAAACAACGATAGTACACAACCGACTATTGTAATAATATCTTGACTGTAACTGACGAGTATACTTAGAATATCATTAATTTTATATTTTTTCGACTTCTGGCCGATAAGGCATCCAAAATGTTGACTTCTAGTTTCACATACAGCCACATTTTCCGAATCGATATTACTTATTGTAGTCATAGACCAAATGTCAAGGTTATACCAGCCACATTGAACTGCCTCTTTCCCCACCAGCTGAGTTTTGTTGAAAATATATGATATGTTGCCAGGTAGTTCATCTGAAATTATAAATAAAAAAATAAATATATTATTACATTATTATCATAAAGCGCTTAACATCTTTTAAAGAAGAAAAAGTTCAATAAAAATAAATATTGGTCTTCTCTCCACCATAGTATGGAGAGTATGTTAAGTTTGTTTTTCCGTTTGAAACTCATCGAAATATGCATTTGCGACATCATAGAGTATACAGATATTCTTGATAAGGGTAATATTCTGAGTCGATCTAGCCATGTCCGTCCTTCCGTCTGTTGTAACCCCTGTAGCAAACAGGATTATTGAGCTAGAACGCTACAAGTATTTTTGCAGCCGAGTGTATTTTTTTCCATAGGCAGATCAAGTTTGCACATGGGCTATATCTACGGTGACCAATATCTTTGAATGAAAATAGAGTACATATACACATTGATGAAAAGTTACAGACCAAAATGAGGACGTGAATTTTGTAATACAAACAAGTAAAAAAGTATCAGTCGGCGTTGCCGACAGAGATACATATACCCTCAGTCTGTGTATATTGAAACAATTTTTTCGCAAAAAACGTATGTATTTAGGGGGTTTTAAAAATCTTGGGCGTTTAAACCGACAAAAATTTTGATTAGGATTAAAGATCAAAAGTTTTGCGGAGGAGATACTAAAAGGAATGGATCGACATTGACCATTATGGAAGTGGATCTCCAGCCACTACATATGGTGCCATAGCGGGTTTTTACACCCTTCGGTTGTTTGCTCAAGAAGTATGGACTTGCCCCTGAAAAAAACTTTACCATCGTAATTGAGGCAGCGAATGCTAGTTGCTTCAACAAAAATCAAAGTGATTCGATATCAGGTCATAAAGTGAACTTATCCGAAATTTTGTGTGGGAGGTACCAGATGGAGTGGACAAATATAGTCCATATTTGAACCTGATCTATATCTGGTAGATAATTAGGATGTGTAAACTATGGACCAATTTGGCCACTCCCTTCAAGAGTTACCGTACGAAAAATGTTTCCGAACATTTTTGAACTTTTGTGGGGGGAGGTTCCTGAAGGAGTGGACCGATATGGCTTATCTTCCAACTTAAACTATGTTTGGACAAAATATTACTAAGTCCAAATTTTGGACTGAATCGGCAGATCCGTTCTAGAGTTATCTTGAGCTCCAAACACCTCACACGGTGTCATAGGGTTTTTTTTTTGGCAACTTTCATGCTATTTTCTCAGGAAGCATGGACTTGCCCCTGATAAAACTTGCACCGTGGTATGGGGGGCAGTTAATACAAGTTTCTAAAACAAAAATCAAAGCAATTCGAGAGATGGCCCTAAACTGAACTTTTCCGAAATTTTGTGTGGCAGGTACCCGAAGAAATAGACCGATTGAGTCCGTATTAAAACCTTATCTGGTACAAATTTCACGATGTGCAAAGTGTGGACCAAATCGGTTACTCCTTTCAAGAGTTATCGTGCGCACAAATTTTCCGAACATTTTCGAACTTCTTTGTGGAAGGTACCAGAAGGAGTGGACCGATATAGCCCATCTTCGAACTTAAACTAAGTTTGGGCAAAATAGTGCGAAAGCCAAAATTTGAACCGAATCAAACAGACAGACAGACGGATGGACATTGCTCAATCGACTCCTAATTGTCTGAAACACATTTCGTCCAAACATACTTGGGGTCTAAAACCGTTATTTCGATGAGGCACATTTTGCCCGTATGAAAGTGTATATGGTAATATTCAAAAAAGTTTTACAATCTTTGAAGTTGAGGTTCACCATTTAATAAGTCGCGAACTGTTAATATATTTTATAAAATATGAATACATTTATATATATTGAAGTGTTTTAGCTACGATCTCATAATATGGACCATAACAAATAATTTTCGTGGAAGCTGCGCTGGTGGTAATATAAAAAAATGGGAAAAATGTGTTGAAGTTTACAAGTTTTTTTATGTTCTTTCTTGATTTCTGGCCAAACCACGGAAAATTCAAACCTGTGCTCAAAGAAAGATTTAAAGAATGCCCCCTAGGCAATATGGTTCTAGTGTATGACTTTTCGATATATACACTGCATCCCCCTAAAATCGATGCTGACATTTTGAAGTTTTGATTTCAGTGTTTTTCGAATTTTTCATATAAATAGATGGTGCAACTAGATAATAATTGAAACTAGTTTATAGGATTGTAGAACTCGCGATTCCACGTCGTTCGATGTATATCTCATGAGTGTGCTCCATACAGCTTCCTAGTAATAGGAGTCCAAAGGCGAAAATTTGGTGCGTAAATTTTCTGAAAAAACCTATTTTTTGGCTTTAAAATTTACAACTGTCGTACAGGTACCGCTGAATCCCGCGTGATTTTAGTTTTTTTACGTGCCGGATCTAATAAGCCCTTCCGCGTTTGAATCCATCCACTAAAACGCCGGATATAGATACCTTAAAAGTAGGAAAATCTGCAAAAATATATTTTGACAATTCCGCGAATTTAACCGCGATTTTCGTTGATTATTTTTACATAAATGTAATCCTTTATACGCGATTATAATATTTGCCAAAAAGGTGTGTCACAAATTGCAAAGATTCGGGAGCAATATCCCCATTTATCCCAAAATATAATGTGGTGGCACATCCGCAGTTCTTAACGAATCTGTCTAAAATAATTTATATTGACGTATTTTTAATAGGTGGCCATTGAAATCAGATGCACATCGCGTAATTTTTGCCCACTTGAATGTTTTTTGAATAGTAAGATGCAACTGATGGCACACTTTGGCCGCTGAATGAAACATGGGAAAATCCATGCATATTGATAGACATGGACTCCCTGTATCCGAAAAGCACATGCACCTCAACCGATTTAAACCAATTCGCGAATTATACGGTTTTTAACTTCTATGTTTTTTCTTTGATTGTAATTTCAATATTACTCTCTACTTCTTATTTCTATTGCTTATCACAGAAAGCAAATATACTTTCACGACGACTAATTACTTTTTTCGTAGAAGTTTAAGCAAAATACTTCAGGATTTGGATCGAAATTAAGCGAAATAATAGAATAACCCCCAACATTTATTTTTCAAATTTTTCGTATTTAACCAAAAATATATTTTTGAAATAATTTCCAACAATAAGTTTCCGTTCTTTGTTGTTGCTGTAATATGCAAGTTATAAGCGCGATCTTTATAATTTTGGTCTCACATTTTTCTACGCGTTGTCTAGATTCTGTACGTATTTTTAAATTATTTTTTTAGAGATTTTTTGGACTCTGATTTAGAATAAATAAAATTTATTCCAAGATTTCTTCAATATTTTTTGATTTTCCGCGAAAATAAAAATAAATTTATCAACTATTTTAGCATCTACGGATAGATATCAAATGCTGCTAACGATTCATATATACATATTCTTATTGCAACACAATAGGCATTTTTAAATATTTTTTCTTTACAAGAGAGTAAAACCGCATATAACTTTTGAGTGCAGCATCCAATTTTGTGAACGCGAACAGATTTGAAACCACGATTTTTTCGTAACCCATGTACCAAAAATGGCGGATGTGCTCGCCAAAAAAGTTTTTAATTTTTTTTTCTATGTAATTGTAAAGGAAATTTGAAATTTACCATATACTCTCGTTAGCATAAATTCTGAGGGTATAAAGTAAAAAAGTATCTGTCGGTTTTGCCGACAAAGATATACCCTCAGCCTATGTGAATTTAAACCTTCATCTATGGACACATCGAATGTATTTAGGGTATTTTCAGAATTTTGTGGCCCTTTTTGGACATTTGAATTTGCCTACAAAAAAGTGGATTAGGATTAAATCTAAAAGTGTTGCGGAGGAGGTTTTAAAGGAATGGACCGACATAGTCCATTATGGAAGTGGATCTTATTTTGGGAGTCATATCTTTTCGATAGTGGGCCATCGTATAACTTTTAGACCAGTATGGATTTGTCACGGAAAACAAAATATCGCTGTAAACAGGACCACAACGAACAGCATAGGTATACATTTCCAAAGGATCTTTAAACAGACGCCCAACTGCACATAGACACAAATGTTTAACTTTTGTGGGGGAGGCACCCTAGGACCGGGGGAGGGGGAGGCGAGAGAACCGATATAATCCATATTAAAAGTTAAACTAAATTTGGACAAAATATAAGGAGATCCAAAGTGTAGGCCAACTTGGTTGCCCCGTTCAAGAGATATCGGGCATATCATATTAGTAACATTTGGAAATATTGGGGGAAGTACTAGAAGTAGTGCCCATCTTCGAGCTGAAACAAAGTTTGGACAATATATGACGAAGGCCAAATTTTAGACCAAATCGGTTGTTGTTGTTGTAACAGTGTTTGTTATTATGTTTGTATGTTCGTTCTTCTGTTCAATCTGGCCCTGGGTCTATCACCAGTTCCAGGAAAGTGGCTGCTTCGATGGGATGTAACCACAGATCCACTGGAGTTAGATGAGTAGGTTTGGCTGGGCAGTTGAAAAGGTGTTTTTTGTCTCGGGGACCAGACTGGCGCCGCATAGCTTACACAGACCGACCTATTGCGTTATATGTGGTCAACAAGGTTTCTTTATCTGCACCCCAAGTGCTGCCGGCTAGGGACTTGAGGACCTTGTTCCTACTTTTCAGTTTGTCGCAGATAGCTGTGGCGTGCGCGCACTACGTGAAAGTAGTGTCGAATGTGACCCCTAAAATTTTAGGGCAGTTTGTGGTCGGAATTCTGCCACCGTCGACCACGACATTCAATTCTCTTCCAAACTGCGCTGTCCATGTGGTGAATAGAGTGGCTGTTGATGCCGTCTGGAGGGGGCGGAATACAGGAGAGGTAGAGGTAAAACAGTTCCGGAGATATCACCCCACTTTGGGGATCTCCCTGTTTCACTCTACGGGGTTTGGACTTCTTGTTCCTGAATTCCACGTAAGACTGGCGTCCACACATATAGTTGACTATCCAACGTTTCAAGCTTGGCCGGAGGGTTGTCTGCTCAATGTCCTCAAACGGCGTGGAGTGCCTGACTGTATCAAAGGTTTTTGATAAGTCAAGCGCCACCATCACTGTTCTATCGCACGGCCGTCTCTGGTTGAGTCCTTGACAAATATGTGTGGTAATTGCGTGCAACGCAGTTGTCGTGCTGTGCTGCTTACGGAATCCATGCTGATGATCGGCAACTTGATAGCTATTTCTGATACTGGGGAGGACTAAGGCCTCAAGGGTCTTTGCTACGGGCGACAAAATGCGAAATCGGCCTGTACGATTCACTTTTGCTGGCATCCTTGCCGGGCTTCCGTAATGGGACCACCCTGCCCATTTTCCAGACTTCGGGAACAATGAGGGTGGTTAGAGACAAGTTGAGAACTTTAGTGAGATACTCCACTTCCGGCTCATTCAGCTGCTTCAGCATTACCATGGAGATTCCATCAGGGCCCAACGCTTTGGATGATTTAGCGTTCCTGATGGCATTGGCGACATCATCCATTGTAAACTGTGGTGGTTCCTCCTTGGCAGGAAGAGATCTGATGCGACGTAATACTCTTCTCTTCGCCCTGTCACTCTCGGGGTGCTCGACAAACTGTCGATTGAAATAAATTGCGCACCTCTTCGGGTCAGTCAACGTAACGTCGCCAAACATGACTGAGGTCCTATCTTCCCTTCTTCCAGGTTTCGAGAGTGACTTAACCGTTGCCCACAATTAACCTATACCGGCTCCAATGTTGCAACTTTTTCGATGATGTAACCACTTGTTCCGCTTATGCTCGCCGACCAGCCTGTTAACTTCCAGTGTCAGCTCCCTGACTCATTGGGGTTGGTTCGGCGAAGCTCATCACGCCCATTTGCTAATCCCATCGCCTCTGCTGGGAAGTTTGGTGTTACTTCGGGTATTCGACCAGCAGGGATATTGCGTGCGGCTGCAGCAGTGATGATGTATCGGAACGAATGTGCGGCGTTCAGAGGTAATGAAATCGGGTGGTCTGCTAATGGAGACAATTATGGGGAGATGGTCTGATCCAAGGGAAATAACGGGTTGCCAGGTAACGTCATTTGTCAGACCAGGTGACACGATGGTTATGCTTGGCGAGCTGGGACACTCTCCTCTAATTCTGGTAGGGGCGTCCTCATTGACCGTGCAAAACGTAGAGCTGTCAATCTGCTCAGCCAGCGCTGTACCTCACCGGTCGTTTTCGAGGACCGAATGCCACATCTCATGAAGCGCATTAAAGTCCCCCAGGACCCGACGATTATGACCTTCCAAAAGCGGGCTAATGTTAGGCACGTAATCTGAGATACAGATATTTCTCGGCGGGATGTATACGTTCAGCAACTCTATCTCGGCAGTTCCACACCTGACTGCTACCCCCATACATTCCATGTACGGGTCATTAGAGACAGGCTCAAGCGAGATAGGTCTGTATTGGATAGACTGGTGCAATAGGAAAGCTAATCTCCCACCTCCACTTCTGGTGCGATCCTTCCTTAGCACGTTGTAACCATCGCAACGTTGTAAGCTACAGTTGTTGTTAAGCTTGGTTTCTTGAACCGCAGCAACCTTGATATTCCTCCGACTCATAAAATCTACTATTTCCTCGATCTTACTTCGGAGTCCATTGCAATTAAATTGCAAAAAGGATGAATTTTCCCGGATTGGGACAACCACGGCTGGTGTTAAAGGCTGCATGTGCGGTAGTTGTCGAGGGGACTGCGGGGGAGTCTCATAATCGGACGACGAGGGAGTTTCGTAATCCGATGACCACTCACTGTACATATGACCAAATCGGTCACTACATATGGTAGCACAAGGGGTTTTTACACCTTTCGGGCTGTTTCTCAAGAAGTATGGACTTGCCCCTGAAATAACCTTTACCGTCAAAATTGAGGCAACGAATGCAAGTTGCTTCAACAGAAATCAAAGTAATTCGGGAGCAGGTCTTGAAGTGAACTTATCCGAAATTTTGTGTGGGAAGTACCCGATAGAATGGACAAATATAGTCCATATGCTAACCTGATCTATATCTGGTAGTTATATTACGATGTGTAAAGTATGGACCAAATCGGTCACTCCCTTCAAGAGATATCGTACGCACAATTTTTCCGAACATTTTTGTACTTTTGTGGGGGAGGTACCTGACGGTGTGGATCCAAATAGTTTATCTTCGGGCTTAAACTAAGTTTAGACAAAATATTGCGAAGTCCAAATTTTATTGAGAGTTTTCTTGCGCTCCAACCACTACCCACGCACAGTGGAAAAAAGTACCGATTTAGCGCGCAAAAATAAAAGTCGATGTTTTATTGTATGTTTGTCCATAATTTTGATAAGAACAGCTCTATGTAGATCAATGCCGTTCTTTGGTATTGTTAAAGTTACGAAGTTTTTCGGCAATTCACACACACACGACCCGAACGCAACGAAAGAGCACACAAAAGAGAGCTTTGCAGCATGCGTGCATAAATCTTACTAACACACTGTCAAAAGATGCAAATATTCAGAATTTTACTCTTCTTGGTCGGCAGTGCTCTAGATCAGCGTCAGACACCATACTTTTCTATTGCATACTTTACTGGGTGTCAATGTGTGAGTGCATGCTTTTTCAATGGGTTGAATTGTGTGTGTGGAGAGAGCAACGGTAAATTAGCCCACACGGGCGCCTAATCGCCTGACGCTGGTATAGATCAGTGTTCACCAGCAACTACAAATGCAACCGCTCTATCCCTCTCTAGATAAACATCGTGTGCGTTAATTCATTGCTAAAACAAAGAAGATGATCGGTGGTGAGAGTAACGTTCAAACTCACCACAATTAAGATTGTGTGTGTTCACACAGACAGCGAGCCCAGTGGTGATTAACACTGCTATAGACTGACAAATGTACTTCATTCATTATTATATTTATAGTCCGGTCATGAATTTTGGTGGAGAGCTAGGGTTCGCCATTAAGAGCAGTACACATTGCCAGTTTTGAATGTCGATATTTTGCAGTTAGCGATAACTGTCCAACCGTCCAGCAACCACAAAACATTTTGTGGTTGCATAATGAATGACAAAAATGAACGGCCACACTAGCAAGCACCAACAAAGCTGTCATTCAAAACTGGCAATGTGTACTCAGCTTTAGAAGCAACGTCCTAAAAGTCCCTGTCGATCCCATGTGTGCAAAAAACATTATTCAGGGTCAAAGGTCAAATTTTAAGGGTTTTTAAGTTTTCGGATTTATTTCTTGAAAATGGTTGATCTAATCAAAAAGTGACTAAAGTAAATATTGTAGACAGAAAAATTATCTACCAGTTTGACCTTTATAATTCTTTCCTAGAAGGAAACATTCTTGAGATATAGCTGTTCTAAAAAAACACATGATTTTTATGCACTTATAAGGGAAATATGCACATATTCAGACGAACCGGCTAAAATAAGCAAAGTAATCAGGTCTGTCCCCCCAAAAAAATATATATTTTCTTGAAGAGCGAAATTATAGCTATCTTCTAAAAAACAAAATCGGAGCGTATTCAGTAGAGTTATTCAATGTTAGAGTCATTTTATGCAAAAATAGCCAATTTAACCCACATGTATAATCGAAGGCCCAACGGGAACGACCCCAACGAAAACTCTCCGATTTTTTTCAAGTTTTGTCCGAAGGTAGGGTTTGTTGCGCTGATTACGAAATTGTATAATTTCCAACGGCTGCGGATCCGGTTCGCCGGTTATTCGACCCGAAAGGCCAAATTTAAAAAGCGTGTTAGACCCGGTTCTACTGAACCGATTACTGCAAAGTGGATATCGTTTGAAAGCTTACGGAAGTATCTAACACACAGTGTCGTTACTTTAACCGACCCGCCTCATAATGTACTTACGCGGCTAATTTTTAATTTGACCTTTAGATCGCGATATCTCGAAAATGGTAAGTCTTTTTTAAGAATCATAAAGACCACACTTCTAGACAATTATTGAATCTACAACTCTTGCTTTAGCCGGCTTTTGCTAAGTCTTACCGTTTTTGAGAAAAATTAAAAAAAAAACTGAATAATGCCTCCAAAAATGACCTTTGACCCCGAATAACTTGTTTTGCACCCATGGGATCGATGGGGACTTTTAGGACGTTGCTTCTAATGGCTAACCCTAGCTCTCCACCAAAATTCAGCTTTGTGGGAATTTTTGCTATTTCCCCCTTATACGCATGTCTATTTTGACCGGACTATTAGTATATTTGTATTTTCACCCATAGAACGGTACCTGCCGATTTTCGGTATTTTAAAGATTTCTACCGCATTATCCAACCGAAATGGCTTAGATTTGGTATTCAGTCTCCGTTTGTGTTATACATACATTCCTATAAGAATTTTCGTTTTTATATGGCCCCATAGAAAGATACCCTCGATTTCTGTTATTTTGAAGGTTATAGCCACGTTATCCAACCGAATTAGTTAAAAGTTGGCATTTAGTCTACTTTGGAATTATAAAATATTCCGACGGCACAGGTTCACGTTTTGATATGACCGCCATAGAAAGGTACCACCCGAATTTCGCTTATTTTCGATAAAAAATAATAATAATAAAAACAATTATAAAATATTGACTGACTTGATAGTAAAAAGGCTTCAAAAATACTTCACAATTGCAAATTTGCAATAAGTTTAGTATATATACAAGTTTTCAAACTCAGCCTTTGTCTAGCACCACATCTAAATATGCCTGATGAGCTGAATAAAACAAACAGCGAAACGATCGTAGTATATTGGTTGGATGTGTGTGGACTTTGCTAGATATCACTTTTTCAATACACAACTCCTTAGGTCATGATAGCTCAAATAATTTAATTAAATAAAAACTAAATAAAAAAATATAAATTACGACTATGCCTACGACAACGTCTACGACACTTGTACGCCTACAACTACGTCAACCGTAATAAGGGTGAATATTAAATAGTTTTTCACACTTTAAAATTTCCACTTACCGACTATAGTCGGTAATTTTGTCGTTAACTAGTTCATAATCGCACTATTTATTGCTACAACCATATGTCTGTACGATAACTCAAAAGTTTGTACAAATTTGTGCAAACTTTTACAAAATGCTGTTCAGTAAAAGAGAAATGAAAAGTACTTGCAAGTAGTTGCAAGAACTTGCAAATACTTTTTACTTGCGAAGTTATCGAACAGGCCTATTATCTATGCAAAGGATCAAAAAGAAATCGAAAATCGACGAATAATCGATTTTCTGCGGTTATCAAAAAGTCGAAAGTCGAGTTTTAGGACAACTGAAATAATTGCCAGACCGAAAAATCGCATTTTTAGTTTTAGACAAAAATCTAAAAGTAGAAAAATCGATTATTGATTTTAATTGCACATTCCTAAGTTGTAGTCAGAATGTTGATATTCTCTGTGGGAGGAACCAAAAAGTATGAACTGATATACCCCAACCTTAGAAATATTCATCACCCTCTATTCATATTTACCTGTATATCCTGGTACGGATGCCCTTAATATAGGCGTTTTTGGAACTCTGCTATTGCCTTCAATAAAAAAGTTTTGATTTTTATATAACGAAATACGAAGTCCTAAAAATTTCGTGTGGTTTCCCGGATATTCTTTGCTTATATCATTCCATACAGTTTGGGGAAAATATGCTGCAGCAATAATATTGGGCTCCTTAAGGACATCATATAGAGATTCATTTAGATATAAATATTTGAAATGGGCATTTGTATGACTGTCATAGTGCATTTCGATACGGCCAGAGGATTTGCTGTATACGGCAATACCGGAAACATTATTGCAGGCGGGATATATGTAAAAAACGCTTGTAGAATTTTTAATAAAATATTTTACACCATCCGTTAAATTCGTACAATCTGAAGCGTTGGGCATAAAAACATTCGTCATATCATCGAAATATTCCTCTACAGTGCCTAGTAGTTTCTTTGGTGTACTTGTAGCTTGTGACTGAAGTACAACAATTTCATCAGACTCCATTAACAGATTTGTAATGCCTACTACACGTGATGCCACTAATTCCGTTTTACCGCCAACTGTCAACATCTGTAAGATATTTGTACTGAAATCGAGATCAGTTGGTGTTCGTTGGATATTATTGTTTTTGGACAAGATATTGGTTAGTCTTGCGGTTACATCCACGCTATCTATGGTTCCTGTTGCATTTTCTTTTTTCACCTCCAGGTAAAGAGTGTTGAGATCTTCGGTAACAATGTGTTCGTTGATATCTTTTAAGCATTTGATTTTTGATTCCAGCTTTTCCCATTCGGCACTATAGGTTTTATTGTTAAAAGAGCATTTCCGACGTAGTGACAAACCAGAAGCGTACAAGCAGACATTTATAGGATTTGCGAACTCTCCCATATCGGTTGTGGGCCATTTATTCGTGGACTTAACGGTAACATTGTTCTTCTTTATATCGTACTGCTCAAATGATTCTTCCTTACACTGTTTTACTATGGATATTTTATTGCAATCCAATAATTCAACACTCTCAGTATCTCGGGAATTCTTCGAATAAATTGTAGTACTATCCTCAGTACGTTGGCATTTTCGTTGAAAAGGAAGTCCCGTAGATGCAGAACATATACCGGGGATTTGCAATATACCCGCTGGAGCTGGAGTCCATATTGCAAGAACATCTATCTGTGCCGTTCCATTATATTTTTTCGTATGTAGTTCAGTTAAATATATGTCTTTTTTGCAAAACTCCTTCGTCCCGACGGCGACAAAACAAACACTTATAAGTATGAACGGCCGTAAGAGCATTTTTTTCTAAATTATATTGAGTAACGATATCTATGAGTATGAAAATGTGACTGAATGTTTCTGTTAAGCTTTGTTTTTTTTATACAGATTACAATATCACTAATATTACACACTCATATTTCACCACAACATTTTTTATTACAAGTTTGGTTTCATTTAAATAAAAAACAATGCCTACAGTCGGTTTGTAACGAAATGGTTTTTTATAATTGGGCCAGCTAAAAATGTGATTCTTTTTTGAGATAGTTTACTTATTATACCCTCCACCATAGGATGGGGGGTATATTAAGTTTGTCATTCCGTTTGTAACTACTCGAAATAATCATTGTAGACCCCACAAACTATATATATATTCTTGATTAGTAGACATCGGATTTTGCATATTTGCATATTTTTTAGTAATAAAGATACGAAGGTTCTGATTGGACCGAAATTCGTTTCAAAGAAATCTAAATTCAATGGCAGGGTCATATTTTGTATTTATTTTGCATATTTGCATATGCACAAAATATGCAAAAAATATGCAAAATATGTAAAAAATATGCAAAATATGCAAAAAATATGCAAAATATGTAAAAAATATGCAAAATATGCAAAATATGCAAAAAATATGCAGAATATGCAAAATAGGCAAACAGTTTTTGGCCGAAAATCGTCATAAAAGTCGTAAAATTGACAATTAAAGTTGGAAAAAATCATCAAAACAACTTCAAAGTGTCCTAAATTAGGATTGTTGGCCGTTTAACGTCGCTTTTTTAGCAGATTATTGTGCTATTGAGACCCCTTACCACAGAGTGGATATAAAAATATCGTTATATGTATATTGTAATACCATCAAAATATAAAATTTGTTAAATTGTCAAATATTTTATGTAAAATTCAATATTTTCTTTGTCTTAATTTGTTGCATTAGTCTGGTTTTAACTCAAAGGGAAAACATCGATGTCGGATTTTTTATGCGGCACTCCCCTAAAGTTGTTAGTTTGGTTAGATTTTAAGATTGTTAAAGTTTGAGGACCATTGGAATATGTTAACACATGCCACTGGGGCCTCGTAATTATGAAAATCTTGATTTTTTTTTGCTATTTAACGACTTCAGCGACCAATATCTATGAAACGGTTAAAGCTATTTGCTATTATGCATTAAATTAAATACCATACTTTTCTTGATATTTCTTGCCGAACAACAAAATACACGCCATAGGGTGAAAATGGAGTCTATTGTAAAAAAACCTTTTTACAGTCTTTTATTTAACTTGTCTGTTTAGTTCAAATCTAGTAACTTATTTTCCACACAGTTGTAGTTGACCAATCGAACTAAAACTTTGTACACTTCTCAGACTTGGATGATAATACATGAATATGAAACCAAAACCAATATGGATCCATTTTTTCTTAGAGCCCCCATATAGCGGTACCACCCGATTTAAAGTATTTTAAGGATTCTGTTTTAATTTTTAGGCCGAATTGGCTATAACTTGGCAATTGGGGTTCCCAATGGTACAGAAACTTCCTCACCTAAAATGTTGGACTCAGGCCAAGGTTTTGCTATAGCCCCTGTATAACGTTACAACACGATTTCAAGTATTTTAATTTTTATCTACATTTCGGCCTAAATTGTCTATAATTTTGTTACGAGGTTCTCAGTGGCCAAACAAATTAAATGCTGAAAAGTTAAAAATAAAAAATTTTTAACAAAATACCCAGCAAAAAGTTTGATACAGGCATTCTGCGGAAATTGTGCAAGCCATTACAAAATATGCCAGAACAAATAAAGTGCATTAATTGTGTAAAACAAAAATATTAAGAACTTTATTACATTAACACAAATTATGAAAATTCTCCATTGAATTCAATCGCAAATATGCGTGTTTCCTCCGCTCTCCATTTGTTCCAAGCTGAACTGTTTTTGCTTCATTTGCTAAATGGGTTGTCTTCCCATCACCAGTTGAGATTTCGACATGTACTCCAACAGCACTCCATTCGGCAATTTTCTTCTCTTGAGTTACCGGAAAAATGTTCACAAATGAAATTTTATTTAGTTTGTATTAACAAATGTTTGAAAATGTTAACACGCTTATCTCTTATTGGAAAATGTATGCCGCTGCCTGTAGAGATGTACAAACTGATTTATGTACATGTAGGGATCTCTAACAACTGCTAATAAAATGTAGCGAACGGAGTGCCTTTTTCACGACTCCGTTTGGACTGCATCCGGATGCTGTTAAATTGTGAGGAATTGGAGTGCCTTTTTCACGACTCCGCTGAACTGCATCCGGATGTTGTTTAAATGTGACAAGTGGATGTGATTCTTTGGATTGCATCCAAATGCAGTTAAAATGTGAGGACTGGAGTGCCTTTTTCACGACTCCGTTTGAACTGCATCAAAACATGCCGTGACAGAACTAGTCCACATTGCACTACTTCCAATTTATTTTGCTGGGATAAGTTACAGTGTTTTATTTATAAATGCTCTTAAAACTAGAAAATAATTTTTACTGATGAACTCCGAATTTCTTGAAAAAGATCCTGCAACTTGACCACAGAACATCAATTACCAGGAAGGGTAAAGGATGGTAAACAACTTGAAATTTGTGAACGACAAAGCAGAGCAAGGAGTCGAGTTCATCACCAAGTAGTTTTTTTTCTATTTTCTTTTGCTTGCTTGGTTAAGATATTTGTCGCATTTGGCTCTTTACGGTGGTTTGAACTATCAGATCAAACAATGCCAGGCCAACAAGTTCAGGACTAAGATACCACAGATGATTTATCATTTTGTTATTTCCTTTATCTGATATTTGTTTCGTATTTCAATAAATCTTCAATGCGGTTCAGGTCTTATTTTGGACCTAAAAATATTTCTGAATTTCGTTTTCACTATTTTTTGTATTAAACTCAATCTATTGTCTCTAATCCTTTTCAACCTCTTGATTATGTTTACCCAATACATCCTATATTATAACTACATAAACATTATCTTGTTCATTATATGTTTTGTAATATCAATAACCCACACTCTCATTTATAACACACAGTTGTTGTCGTTTAATACAAAATAAATAAACAATATAAAAAACGTTCTGGGCGCGTTAAACCTGGCTCGAAAGATGAAAACACAAAGTCCTTCTACGACTTCTTGTTGTTGGGAAGTCAGCTGGGAAGTAGTTTTAAACATTCTCGCCTATATCGAACATGGATTTGTCAATCGCAAACTGTTCTTATAGAAATCGCGTGAATATGTTTAGTTGATGTACGGATGTGCTGGCAAACTTGCAGTCAAAAATCCCTCTCAACAATACTTTTAATAAGTCTGTACGCAGGTACAGAAGCTCTCGACCTAACATCTGCTAAAGCTGGTAAAACCCCATTATTCTAGGCATTCATACACTGCTAAGTCTTGTTTCTCCCCTGAGCTACTGTCAGTTTCAGGAACGCCCAGGAGTTGTTCTTTACCCCCATACCAGAACAGAAACCCGTTCTTTCTGCACTGTTTTGGGAATACCTGGTAATAGTTTTCCATGCCAGTGCACGCAAATAGCATTGTTTTGGCGTATCTTAACCCTGCCTTGAAGCTGTTGCGAGTATTTTTCACTGTTTATTCTCTGGAATAAACGGATAAAGCTTCATAAAAATTCATAAAAAAAAGTCACATTAACTCCGAGTCGAGCTCACCACAGATTACAAACAAGTAGTTCGCTGTACCAAGTAGTCGGCTGTACCCAGATAGGCTCGTTAATCGGTCACGTTAATCGGTCACGTTAATCGGGACACTGGCTTTCTATGTCGAATTCAGTAATACTTACGCATTTTGTTTTTGAACATAATATGAACAGAATGGCCTTTAAGTTAATGCATAATACGGGCAAATAGCTTTAACCGTTCCACAGATATGGGCCGCCGAGAGAGACGAGATTTTCATAACTTCGAGGCCCCAGTAGCACGTGTTAACCTATTCCAATGGTGCTCAATTGCCAATCTTAATCTTAAATCTATCTATAATCTAATCTAAGTAAACAGTTCAGGCGGCAACCCCCGCCTAAAAAAAATCGACATCGATTTCTTCCCTTTGAGTTGAAACCAGCCTAAAGCTACAAATTAAGACAAAGAAAATATTGAATTTACATAAAATTACATAAAATGATTGATGTTTTATTAAATTTTTATTTTTTTGCATAGTTTAACAATAAAAAATAGTATTACAATATCTATACCCTACACCACACGGTCGTAAGAGGTATCAATACATAATAATCTGCTAAAAATCGACGTTAAATGGCCAACACTCTTAATTTAGGGCACTTTAAAGTTTTTTGATGATTTTTCCAACTTTAATTGTAAATTTTACGACTTTTATGACGATTTTTTGCATATTCTGCATATTTTTTTGCATATTTTGCATATTTTTTGCATATTTTGCATATTTTTTGCATATTTTTGGCATATTTTTTGGCATATTTTTTGCATATTTTTGATATGACCCCAAATATCGAAAAATTTACCCTTAAAACGCCTAGATCCAAAATTTGTGTCCAATCGATAAGAAATAAAAAACATGCAAAAATCCGATGTCTATTGATTAGCCTGCAATTCTACATCGATATAGCCATGTCCGCCCGTCTGATGAAATCACTCTAGCTTCCGAACGGATTGAAGTAGGTGGATGAAATTTTGGTAAAATCTATTATATGTATGTAGGACTTTTGATATTGAAAGTGGGCTATGTATAGCCCCCATACAAAGTGACGCGTGAAGCGTCGTCGTTTTAAGGAAATTTTATTTGACCACCGAATTGGTTGTAATTTGGTATTTTGTGTCTTCAGAGGCTAAAAAACATTTCTACCAAAGTTTGTTTATATAGGTCCACATTTTGGTATAGCCCCCATATAAGGCCCTATATATAGTACGCGTCATTTTAAGATATTTTGAATGTCTTAGTCCCATTTGACCACAAAATCGGTTATAACTTTGCATTTTGCGTTTTAAGAGACTAGAAAATATATATAACATAAAATGTTTACATAGGTCCACGTTTTGGTAGAGCCCCCATATAACGCCCCATATATAGTACGCGTCATTTTAAAATATGTTGAATGTATTAGTCCCATTTGAGCACCGAATTAGTTGTAAATTTGTATTTTGTATTTTCGCAGGCTGAGAAATATTTCTACCATAAAATGTTTATATAGGTCCAGGTTTTGATATAGCCCCCATAGGACGATATCTCCCGATTTTCGGTATTTTGAAGGTTGTGGCCTCAATGTACCACCGAAATGACTGAAATTTGGTGGTTAGTCTTCATTTTGGGTATGAAACATTCCATATGAAATTAGTCGGTATAGGTCAACGTCTTCAGATAGCCCCCATAGAATGGTACCTCCCGATTTTCGGTATTTTGAAGGTTGTGGCTCTAATATTCCACCAAAATGGCTGAAATTTGGTGGTTAGTCTTCACTTGGGGTATAAAACATTCCATATGAAATTTGTCAGTATAGGTCACACGCCCTCATATATTCCCATGGGACGATATCTCCCAATTTTCGGTATTGTTGAAAGTGTCAGTTATACTATACTATCAAAATGCCTGAAATTTGATATTTCGTTGTTTTGAAGGGTTAAGCCTCATTATAACACCGCAATTGCTAAAATTTGGTACATAGTCTTCGTTGTGGGTATAAAACTTTTCACCTGAAATTAGTCGGTATAGGTCAACGTCTTCAGATAGATCCCATAGAACGTCACCCGATTTTTCCGATTTTCGGTATTTTGAAGGTTTTAGCTTCATAATTCCACCGAAGTGACTGACATTTAATATTTAGTCTTTTTCCGGGCCATACCAATGCGGCTTTAGACCTGGCAAGTCCACCATTGACCAGATATTTACCCTGCGGCAAATCCTGGAGAAGACCCAAGAGATGCAGATCGACACCTACCACCTTTTTGTCGATTATAAAGCAGCCTTCGACAGCCCGCTGCGTTCAAAGGTATTCCAAGCCATGTCTGAATTTGGTATCCCCGCAAAGCTCATCCGGCTTTGCAAAATGACTTTAACTGACACGAGGTCCTCAGTTAAAATAGGAAAGAACCTCTCCGAAGAGTTTGGTACCAAAAGAGGTTTCAGACAAGGAGACAGCCTTTCGTGTGATATCTTTAACATATTGCTGGAAAAGGTTATACGAGAGGCAAACGTCAAAAGAAGTGGCACAATCTACACCAATAGTCACATGTTACTTGCTTATGCTGATGATATAGACATCATAGGCCGATCAGTAAAAGAAGTAACTGATACCTTTATAAAGGTCGAAGGAGAATCTGCTAAAGTGGGTCTGGCGGTAAACGGTGAGAAGACCAAGTTGATGGCGTCGACGCGCAATGCGTCCATTGAGCTCGGACCGACTGTGGAAGTTGGTTCCTATAATATTGAGGTAGTAAAAGACTTCGTCTACCTCGGCACCTCCGTAAACACAACAAACGACATCAGTTGTGAAATAAAAAGAAGAATTGTATTGGCCAACAGATGCTACTTTGGTTTAAGTAAGCAGTTTAAAAACAAAGCCATATCTCGCCAAACAAAAATAAAGCTCTACAAAACACTGATACTACCCGTGCTGATGTATGGCTCCGAAGCCTGGGTACTTGCGCAAGCAGACATGGCAGTGCTTGGTGTGTTTGAGAGAAAAATTCTTCGAAAGATCTACGGACCAATCTGCGTTGACGGTGAATATCGACGTCGCATGAACCACGAGCTGTATCTGCTGTACAACGACATCAATATTGTTAAACGTATCGAGATGCAGCGATTGCGTTGGCTAGGCCATATCATAAGAATGAGCGATGATGACCCCGCTAAAAAGGTGTATAAACACGGACCGTTTGGTGGTGCACGCAGAATTGGCAGGCCAAGGAACAGATGGCGCAAACAAGTGGAAGATGAGATGAAAAGGCGCGGTATTCCAGAAAGCGAAGCAACAAATAGAGAGAATTGGAGATCTTTTCTTAGTTCGGCCTATAGAACAAATGTTCTGTAATGGGCCAGCTAAGTAAGTAAGTCTTTTTCCGGGCTACAAAAATTTCCCTCAGAAATTTGTCGGTATACGTGCATGTTTTCGAGGGTACCCCCATAGAACGGTATATCCCAATTTTCGGTATATTGAAGGTTTTACATACATACATACATATGTATGTTCCCACAACATCCCCGAAGGGACAAAGTAGACTTCCCTCATATCAATGAGTGCACGTCGATTCATATTCGCTCAATGATATGGGACCTACTTTTTATTACCGAGTCCGAACGGTGTGTCTTACGACACCACTTGTAGAGCAGTTTTTCATGGCTTAAATACTAAGGAAATGTCGCCAGCATTACTGAGGGTCTTCCTTGTTCCGTATGGGATGTTTGTGGAACAATTATTATTATTGAGGGGGAATTTTTGCCACCGTTGAAAATTTGGTGTTGCTTGGCCTGGGATTCGAACCGCAGACCTTCTGAGTGCAAGGCGGACCTGCTAACCATTGCACCACGGTGGTTTTAGCCTCATTATAACACGGAAATGGCTGCAAGATTGTACTTAGTCTTCGTTGCGGGTATAAAATTATCCACCTGATATTTGTCGATATAGGTCCATGTCTTCCTATAGTCCCCATAGAACGGTACTTCCGATTTTCTACATATAGCTCGTTCTCCACCATAATAGCTCATATTTCCCGTAAATTCCCGAAAATTTCCCGTATTGCTCCATGTTTTTATATACCCCCCATAGAAAGATCCCTCCCAATTTTCGGTATTTTGAAAGTTTTAGTCACAATATTCAATGGGAATAACTGAAATTTGGTATTTAGTCTTCGCTGGAGTTACGAAACTTTCCACCATAAATTTATCGGTACAGGTTAACGTTTTATACAGCCTCCATAGAACGGCGCTCCCGATGTTGTTAACTATCCAAATCCAGAATATCAAAGTTTAGGTCTAGTCGCTTTTGCCCAATTTTATGCATTTCGCTCAATACGGAAAATTATAAATATAGGTCCATGTTTTGGAAAGAAACAAAATGTCGTCCCATTTTAACTGTTTTGAAGGGAGTATTATCAGATGAGATATATGTACTACTCCTGCAATAAAAGCAAGAGTTTAGTACTTTCATAAACGGAATAAAAAAACTAATTCTTCCCATTCACTTCAATACAGTTCGTGGTGGAGGGTATAAAAATTCGGCCTGGCCGATCCTAACGCTTTTCTTACTTGTTGTAATATAAAACAAGTAAGAGAGGTCTATAGACGGTCGAGGCCGACCTTGTGATACCGTACAGCACTATCCCTGGGCATTTGTTTTTCACGGAATTTCTTTTATATGATTGCGACTTATTTTACTTTCGGTCATATATACATATGTTGATATACAGTGACTGTCACTGAAAATGATGCAACCTAAAATAAAAAAATGTACTCGTTGATAAATTGGAAACAAGTTGAGATTTTTTAAAAATGCAAAAAAAACAATTTTTATGGGCTGAAAAGTTGTCTTTAAGATGACATACAAAAATATTCCGTGTACAGTACCGTTATACTAAAATTTTACGGTAAAACAAAAAATGACCATTTTGAAAGTGAACATTGAAAATGATGCACCACAATAATCGATTAATAAAATCAGAATGGTGGAATAACACTGTGCGACAAAAAAAAAAATGACAAGGAAAATCGAGTAGATTATGAAAGTAGAGCTAAAAATATGAGACACGTGTATCGGCGTTTTTAAAGTTTACGTCGGAAAGTAACCAAAATAGGCGGGGCAAGTTCCGCCCATTTTTAATTTCTTCGAAATATTTGAATTAAGATATCTTGGAATCCTTGCATTTCAGGTATACAGTGTCTTTGGCAACTTTACTCAGGAGGTTGTGGGGAATATTTTTGATAAAAATTTTAGCCCTCATGCGGTTCATCAAAGGGGTCTTTTTTGTCCTTTTTTTGAAAATCTTTCAAAAACTCTTTAAAAATGTGATCGTATCAAATACGAATATTCTACAAAATTGTTCGCCATAAAATTTTACTATAGGTCTCAGAATACACCAAATCTGTAACTCTTGTCTAATCGCCAGGAATCTCTAAAAATGAAAAACACGTTTTAGGGTTAAAGTCGGACTTCATTTGAGTTTATTCAAAATTGTCCCACAAAACATAATTTTAGAGAGATGATGTCAGAGACAAAAATATTCTCCATCAAATTTCACTATGGGTCACCAAAGAAATAAAATATCCATTTACATTTTATAGCATGAAAATATCAGTATTAAGTTTGCTGAAAAAACATGAAAATATTTCCCAATTTTTTTGATGAAAAATGTTTCCTTCTTTTTTCGAGTTGATACATGGAAGTAATATAAAACTTGGTTATATGTGAAAAGTTTCAAAGTATGAAAAATTCTACACAAAATTCCACTATGAGTTTCCAAATAAACCATATATCTATGTATACTATTTCCATAAAAAATTAGATTGCAAATTTATATATATTAGGATGAAATTATATGTTTTAATTTTGGACTGTTAATTCTACATAATTCCATACTGGATCAAAATCTAGCAAAATCCTTTAATTTTTGGGAATATTGTTAAGGAAAGAAATGTTCCAAAAGAAATTTCATTGTGGGTCTCTGAATAAAAGAAATCTCTAACCATAACGTATAACATTCTTAGCAGCCCTTATTTTTGGTGTAGGGTGTAGGGCCGTATTTTACAATTTTTAACGAGATTGTGATTAAAAAATATAAATATCTTATTGATGTTTTTTCGTTATAAATTCATACATAAGATGTTGTGTGTTCAATTTAAATGGCTTTAAAAACATTTGTGGTGAATATATATTTGAAAACAAGTAAGAAAAGTCTATAGTCGGACGGAGCCGACCATGGGATACCCTATACCACTATCCCTGGACAATCGCTCTCCACGGAACTTCTTTTCAATGATTGTGAAAATTTAATTATCAAATATCAGAGATTAATGTATAATACTTATGACCAAAACCAAAAAGTTATCTAGCATGACAAAGACATTTTTGTAGCAGGAAAGGAAAATTTAGTTCACACAAACTAAAATGTAATGAAACCCACTTATGTAGTACTACTACTTCCGTTGTTTAACCGCTACGTTATTGAAATTTTTACCAATTTCACACAAAAGTTTCAGTCCATTTAACCCGCTAAGTACTATCTGATCTTCACGTTGGCTTGTACGCTTCTTCATCATAAACTCAAACTTTGTTTAAAATTTTGCGGGTTATTATTTTGACCTACAGAGCCGCTACAAAACTGGTTAAAATTTTGTTTTTGGACCATTTCATCCCCTGAACATTTCACGATCATCACTAAAAACTAATCATTTCTATTAGGGCCCGAACCCAACCTCCTTAAAAAATTCGTTACAATCGGTCCATAATTGCGGCCTTAAGCTTGTTTACAATTTTTTTATGGACGGACATTCATCGCTTAATCGCTTTATCTCGTCGAGATATGAATTTTGGCATACCAAATAAGGACTAGGACGAATATTTCGTGGTGTTACATACACTTTAGGAGAGACAATATGTAACATGGGATAAAAATGTGGTTCTCTACACAGAACCCATTATATATTAGGCAGTAGGCCCGTCATCTAGCAAACACTTTATTGCAATTTACATCAGAGGAAAGGTCAGCAGTTTTTTCCCATATGTAGGCTACTTTGCGAAATATATATGGTAATATTCAAAAATGTATTACAATCGTTGAAGTTGAGGTTCAACATTTAATAAGTCGCGAACTGTTAATATATTTTATAAAATATGATCATATTTATATTAACTGAAGTGTTTTAGCCACGATCTCATAATATGGACCATAACAAATAATTTTCGTGGAAGCTGCGTTGGTGGTAATATAAAAAAATGGGTAAAAATGTGTTGAAGTTAGCAGGCTTTTTTGTGTTTTTTCTTGATTTCTGGTCAAACCAGGGAAAATTCAGACCTGAGCTCAAAGAAAGAATTGAAGAATACCCCTTGGGCAACATGATTCTAATGTGTGACTTCTCGATATAAACAGTGCATCCCCCTTAAATCGATGCTGACATTTTGAAGTTTTGAAATCGGGGTTTTTTGAATTTTTCTTATAATTGGAGGGCGCAACCAGATAAAGACCTAATCTATTTATTGGATTGTAGAACTCGTGATTCCACGTCGTTTGATGTATATCTCATGAGTGTGCTCCCCACAGCTCCCTAGTAATAGGAGTCCAAAGTCGAATTTTTGGTGCGTAATTTTTCTTTAAAAACCTATTTTTTGGCTTCAAAATTTACAACTGTGACTAAGGTACCCTTGAACCCCGTGTGATTTTAGTTTTTTTCCGCGCCGGATTCAATGAGCCCTACCGCGATCGAATCCATCCACTAAAACCGCTGATATAGATACCCTGAAAATAGGAAAATAAGCAAAATTTTATTTTGACTAATCCGCATACTTAACCGCGATTGCCCTTAAATTTTTTTACATAAATGGATTCCTTTATACACGATTATAATATTTGT
This sequence comes from Musca autumnalis, assembly GCF_047663935.1. Taxonomy (NCBI): domain Eukaryota; kingdom Metazoa; phylum Arthropoda; class Insecta; order Diptera; family Muscidae; genus Musca; species Musca autumnalis. The sequence continues at coordinate 220,548,891 of NW_027411644.1, forward strand.
CAAAAAGGTGTGTCATGAATTTCAGAGATTCGAGAGTAGTATTCGTATTTAACCAAAAATAGAATCAGGTAGCACATCCGCGGTTCTTGACGAATCTGTATAAAATTTGTCTTATTGGCGTATTTTTAACAGGGGGTCACTGAAATCGGATGCGCCTTATAATCATATGAACATCGCGTTATTTTTACCCACATGAAGCATTTTGGTGTAGTAAGATGCAACTGATGGCACACTTTGGCGGTTAAATGAAACATGGAAAAATGCAAACATATTGACATATTGTTAGGAAATTTAGCGAAATAGTAGAATAACTCCAAAAAATGTTCTCAAATTTTTCGTATTAAACCAAAAAATATATTCTTGAATAATGTTCCAACAATAAACTTTTGTCTTTTGTTGTAGCTGCAATATGCAATTTAAAATCCTAATCAATAAAAATTGGGTCTAACATTTTTCTGGACATTGTCTAGATTCTGTACGTATTTTTAATTTATTTTTTAGAGATTTTAATGGACTTTGAGTAAGAATAAATAAAATTTACTCCAAGATTCCTTCATTATTTTTTGATTTTCCGCGAAAATGAAAATAAATTTAGCTAATATTTAGGCGTCAACGAATACATATTAAATGTTTTTACCGATTTATATATACATTTTGGTATTACAACACAAAGGGAATTTTTAAATATTTTTTCTTTATAAGGGAATAAAACCCCCTATAACTTTTGGGCGCAGCATCCAATTTTGTGAACGCGAACATATTTGAAACCACGATTTTTTTCTTAACCCATGTAACAAAAATCGTGAATGTGCTTGTCAAAATTTTTTTAAATTTTTTCTCGATGGAATTGTAAAGGAAATTTGAAATTTACCATATGTCCTCAAGGAATTAAAATATCGACCAAAAATAATTTTTTTTTATTTTTCATACAAAAGTAATGGTCCATTTCACCCGCTAAAAAATATCAGATCATCATTCAAAATTGCAGGCATCTTTTTCGACCTATACTCTTACCCGGTGCAAATAACGGAATATATTAGGCTGTAACTCTGTTATCTGATCATGCACACCAATATAATTGGCATCAATTGAAAGGTCAAGCGTTCCACTTTCAAGTATATCTCACTTGTCCGGAATGTCGCTTCCAGGAATTAAGATATAAGCTGTATATTAAAAAATTTCACAATTTTCACACAAAAGTTTTGGTCCATTTAACCCTCTAAATATTATCAGATCGCCATCTCAAATTGCAAGCTTCTCCTTTGTAATATACTCTTACCTTATTTAAAATTACGCGTTGATTGGACTATTATTGAGACCTACAGAGCCGCTAGAAAATTGGATAAATATTATGTTTTTGGTCCATTTCACCCGCTAAATATTTCGCGATCATCACCAATAAGAATAGGGATCTATTCTGATCTGAACCCGACCTCCATACAAAATTTCGTGACGATCGGTCCATAATTGCGGCCTGGAGCGTGTTTACAATTTATAATGGACAGACGGACGGACGGACGGACACACATCTCAAAATCGCTTTATCTCGTCGAGATATGAAGATTGGTATACCACATTGGGGATCTCCGACGAATATTTCGCGGTGTTACATGAATTTTTACCAAAACAAACTTATAATACCCTTTTCCACATTGTGGTATAGGGTATAAATATAGAAAACCCAGATCGGACCTGCCAAAATTGTGTATTTTTAATACTTTTAACTTAAATTACGTATTTAGGATAAGCCATTGGTTGCTTATATTGTATGTGAAAATATATTAGAGGTCTACGGCTATGGTCCAGTGAAAATATAGGTGTCATATAGGCTCTCACATGTACAATTTGATGTTGCCAAATAAACTACAATGATGGGACTGACTCCTACCTTGGTGGCATTTACGTAATTAACCATAGCAATTGACGTAAATAGCTGTATCATGAATGACCATAACGAACCCAGTTAGGATATAGTCATTTATGTCAATTGCTATAGTTAATTACGTAAATGCCACCAAAGTAGGAGTGAGTCCCATCATTGTAGTTTTTGGACCACACCAAATTGTACATGTGAGAACCTATATGACACCTATATTTTCACTGGACCATAGCCGTAGACCTCTAATGTATTTTCACATACAATATAAGCAACCAATGGCTTATCCTAAATATGTAATTTAAGTTAAAAGTATTAAAAATACACAATTTTGGCAGGTCCGATCTGGGTTTTCTATATTTTTCAAATATATATTCACCACAAATGTTTTTAAAGCCATTTAAATTGAACACACAACATCTTATGTATGAATTTATAACGAAAAACCATCAATAAGATATTTATATTTTTTAATCACAACGACAATCTGGTTAAAAATTGTAAAATACGGCCCTACACCCTACACCAAAAATAAGGGCTGCTAAGAATGTTATACGTTATGGTTACAGATTTCTTTTATTCAGAAACCAACAATGAAATTCCTTTTGGAACATTTCTTTCCTTAACAATATTCCCAAAAAGTAAAGGATTTTGCTAGATTTTGATCCAGTATGGAATTATGTAGAATTAACTGTCCAAAATTAAAACATATAATTTCATCCTAATATATATAAATTTGCAATCTAATTTTTTAATGAAATAGTATACATAGATATATGGTTTATTTGGAAACTCATAGTGGAATTTTGTGTAGAATTTTTCATCCTTTGAAACTTTTCACATATAACCAAGTTTTATATTACTTCCATGTATCAACTCGAAAAAAGAAGGAAACATTTTTCATCAAAAAAATTGGGAAATATTTTCATGTTTTTTCAGCAAACTTGATACTGATATTTTCATGCTATAAAATGTAAATGGATATTTTATTTCTTTGGTGACCCATAGTGAAATTTGATGGAGAATATTTTTGTCTCTGACATCATCTCTCTAAAATTATGTTTTGTGGGACAATTTTGAATAAACTCAGATGAAGTCCGACTTTAACCCTAAAACGTGTTTTTCATTTATATAGATTCCTGGCGATTAGACAAGAGTTACAGATTTGGTGTATTCTGAGACCTATAGTAAAATTTTATGGCGAACAATTTTGTAGAATATGCGTATTTGATACGATCACATTTTTAAAGAGTATTTGAAAGATTTTCAAAAAAAGGAAAATTTTTATCAAAAATATTCCCCACACCCTCCTGAGTAAAGTTGCCAAAGACACTATATACCTGAAATGCAAGGATTCCAAGATATCTTAATTCGAATATTTCGAAGAAATCAAAAATGAGCGGAACTTGCCCCGACGTAAACTTTAAAAACGCCTATACACGTGTCTCATATTTTTAGCTCTACTTTCATAATGTACTCGGTTTTTCCCATCATTTTGAAAAAAAAAGAATTTTGTTGCACAGTGTAATTGGTTCCCTGTCGTTTTCAGTAGTTTTGTCATTGATTCCGCCAGAAAGAATGATGTTGTAGGCAATTTGGGTAGAAATTTCTGGTTTTTGAAGCTACTTTCCAAAAAATTACTATGAAAAATTATTAAGGGTTGTGTCCAGAGTACGTACAAACAATCTAATGATATATGGAAAGTCTTGTACTAGCCCGACTTGCCCTATATTATACTAGTCTTTAACGTCGTTGACCTAATAAAGGTAAAAATCAGGATATAGAACAAATTTGTTTGCACTTTTCTCTGAAAATGTTTTTTTTTGTTTTTTTATTATGATAATAGATGATAAATTTTACATTGCATATTGAGTTTTCCAAATGAATAGATAAATATGTTAACTTTGTAATTTATATCTATAAGTAGGCATAGCGATACTGCTGTTAGCCAATTTATATATAATCTATTTATATATGTACCAGGGAAGTAGCCAGGATTTCATTTCGGGGGGGGGGGGACCCACCTGACCAAAATTTTGAAACTTCATCTTAGCGTAAATGTCTTATTTAGCAAAGATGTAAATCTTATTTTAGACTTATTTTACTGATGAACTAATTTTCATTACTATTTTTTTATTTCAAATGGCGTCAATTTTATCTTGTTTTTAGGACATTTTTGACCATATGTCACAGTTAATATATGTTCAAAACAATGAATATGTTAATAATCCTATTTATTTTTGGGCGTATCATTTATCAAATAATTCACAACTACAGTGAATGTTATGTAATTCAGTGATATCACTTCGGTAAGGCCAAAAGAAAGCGGATACAATCGGAAAACCTTACAAATATAACATTTAATTTTCAAATATCTTAACATTATAATTTTCAAAAGTATGCAAAAATCCGATGTCTACTTATCACAAAGAATTTCTGAAGGCCGAGAACTAATGCTGAGCATTAGTTAGTCTATCCATCAAGAAATTCTAGCACCTAATCGCGGTTATGTAAATGACAAATTCTGTCGCCAAATCGTGCATCTGTCAATAGACTACTTTAGGCGTCCAATCGTCGGACTTCACTTATAGAAATTCTGGTTTCCTATCCTGGATCTTCTCATAAATTGATCAGGAACGCCCAATCCAAGGTCTATACCTGTATACATTATTTAAGCAAAAATGCATAAACACGATTTTTCCCAATCTACATTTTTTATACTCTCAGCCTTTAGCCAAAATGTGCCTCATCGAAATAGTCGCTTTAGGGTCAAGTTGTGTTTGGAACAAATCTGTTTCAGAAAACTTGGAGTCGACTTAGCTATGTCCGTTCTTCTGGGTAGCTGCCTGGAGAGCACGACAATTCTCAAACAGATCAACCGATTCGGTCCAAAATTTGGGCTTTGTGATATTTTAATCAACTTCTAAGATGGGCCATATCGATCTACTCTTTCGGCAAACTTCCGCAGAGTATTTCAAAATTTTCCAGCGAAGTGCAGTTTAAGACCTCTCTGGATAAGCAACTTAAGCTTAAGACCTCAATGGTGATGGCTTCACTTCCTTTATGCTAATAATTTAGTTATAAGTAAAAATATCAAATAAATAAATTAATAAATAAAAAGAACTCTCTGGAAACGCTGTGCTTTTCTGCAACAAGTGTTCTCGGGGCTCCTATTACTACAGTACAACTTTTTTCAGAGGCAAGTCTATACTTCCAGAGAAAATGGCCCGAAAGCTGTAAAGAACTTTCGAACCGGATACTGCGTTGGTCCAAACTTTGTTTATCGCAATATTTCTGCGAGCCTTATATATACAAAATTCGAAGATGGTGCTTTTCGGTCTACTTCTTCCGGTATGTTTTTCGTGGGCAATTCCATATTTCTTGACATAAGAGTCAAAAGGTGAAAGTTATACTGTGGCGAACTGAAATGACTGGTGGGCGCAATATCTTTTAAAAGGAATGACTCCCAAAATCTGCTCCCTAAATGAACTACGTCGGTCCGGTCCATTTCTCCATACCTCCTTCGCAACACTTGTGATCAATGATACAAAATGTATCATTGTTTGCAAGTTCATACGTCCGGAAATGGCTACAAATTTCTGAAAATCTCCTAATACATAGTTTTTGGGTTTAAGGATTTTGGCTGTGTAGCCGCTATTCGATCTGTCTATAGATGAAAGTTTCAATTCACACAGGCTCAGGATATATTCCTGTCCTCAAAGTCGAGTGGTACTTGTTGAGATTTTGACGAAGAAAAACCTGTTTCCGATCAGTTTTTAGATTTCGTTTGTTGTCACAAAGTCGTTTACCGAAGGAGGAAAAATTAACATTTCTAGAAATGTGCATTCATTGAAAGTACTTCCCAAAATACAATTTATGCGGGTTTCTATGACGTTTTCTTCTGGTTTTATTCAAAGAGTAATCGACAGAAAAATCCCTGAAGATAAAATTCATTGTAATTTTGAAATATTGGAAATAATAGCTCTGTTCCAGAACTAAAAAGTTTTTACAATTTTTACCACTTTTACACATTTTGCGTTCCCGTACACAAAATTTATATGAAAATCGTTTACGACTTTTACAACTTTTACGACTTTTACTACTTTATAAAGTACGGGAACAGGCCAAATATGTAATAAATCAATATATATAAAGTAGAAAAATTTTTGTACGTTTGTTTGGTTGAACCGCTAAACAGATCTTCCTGAAATTTTCAGAGTATATCACTACATGGCCTGAAAGTAACATAGGCTATAAAAATTTCTGAATTCCGCGTTGATCCGGAGATATATCATCAGAATCGGATGTACCTCCAAAAAATTTACATTTTTTATGCAAATATCTATAGAATGGTAACAGATAATGTCTCCAAATTGGATGTGTACAGGAATTTGGTCTAGAAATACATTTGCCAAATTATATTGAAATCGGTTCAGATTTGGATATAGCGCCCATATATATTTTCGGTCGATTTATGTATTTTATGCTTTAAACACGCTATGTATGTGCAATTTCAATGAAATTTGGAAAGCGTGGCGGAATTGGGTCTAGAAATAAATTTTCCAAATTATATTGAAATCGGTTCAGATTTGGAATTAGCTCCCATATATTTTCGTCCGATTTCACGTATTTGACGCACCAAGAACGCTTTATATACCAGATTTTAATGAGGGTTGGAATGAGTGACGAAAATTTGACCTACAAATAAATTTGTCAAAATATATTTTACCTTATTCGGGGTAGCGAGGCGCACCGGGTTCAGCTAGTAAAATATAAACATTGACCTCAAGCTCAAAAATCTTGATTTTATTAACATTCGAAAGGTCGAACAAAACATAAAAATTCGACAGAAAAATCCTTTTGTCCAATAGACATTTACGACACTGCGGTGGAACAGAAATTATATCATAATAAAAATGGTTGATATAGTTTTTTTATTGCAAATTTCAAACATAATAAAGAATTTTTAATTGTTATGAATTTCAAAATAATTCATTATAAAAACGTGTTAGAGAAAATATACAAACACTTAAAACCACAAAGATTAAGCAACGGTTTTATCTTTTATTGTTGAATTGCTCTTATAAAAAATTTCAAAAACAAAATATCCCAAAAATGTTTTTTTCTGGATGTTGTTTATAAGCCAAAGTATTGGACGTAATATGTTACAAACGTTCAATAAATACAAATAAACGTTTTGTTCTGAACTCAGTAACACTTACAGTCAGCCTAAAATTCCGATTAAACGCTTAAACAACACCTTAAAAATTAACAAGAACTATGCATAAAATTGCTCAAAAAGCCTAACTTGTTCATTATTTTTATATTTTCAAATATGTTGGACAATAAGTATACCAATGTAATTAAATAACTCTCTGTAATACTTCCAACTACTTTACAAATTTCTTGAACAATTTAAAACAGTTTAAAATTTTACTGAAAAATTAAAAAATGTGTAACATAAGCTAATATCCTATGGGAACTAAAATCATTTCGGGGGGGGGGGGCCGGGGCCCCGCCCCCCCCCCTGGCTACGTCGGTGATATGTACATATATAATACAATAGTAGTTTAGTTTTATACATAGTATTCATTTAGAATAAGGTTTCTGTATTTAAGACTTGCATTAATATAGTTAAATAAAGATATACATACAATTCGTGCCATTTAATATATCAATAACTTCATAATCTTCAAGAATATTTTTTCCAAAGAATCTGTTTCTAAATTGCATGTAAATTGGGCATGTTCCAATAAAATGGTATGTGTTTTCCGGTTAATTTTTATTGCAGATTGAACATAGGGGACTTGTGTTATTATTTCCAGAGAAGTTTTTGGCGTTTAAGTTAAGTAAACCGCCCCTAGCTTTGATAATCAATCCTGTCGCATATGTAGACAGATGTTTTGTTCGATTTGATATCTGATTATATTGCAAAGAAGAATATAGATCATGAAATTCTGAATTCATTCCATTATTACACATCTCGTTTCGTTCGTGATTATTTAGAGCTTCAATAATATCTTTCCAATAAATACATAGTGATGCATTGTTTTTGGTAGGAGAGCATTGGATCTTCTCACGAATGTTACACCACTCTTTTGCCCAGTAAATATTCTGGTCGATAACTTTTTCCGCAAGGATGCGTGGGAGTCTGTGTGGGTGTAATCGTAGAACTCTGTTTATATAAGAAAAATGTAATTTTAACGTTGAAATAGAAAGAGTGGGAAGACCAGTTTCAAGGTGAAGCATGTAATTGGATGTATTGTTTGGTAAATATAGCATTTTTTTAATGAAAAAGCGTAATAATTTTTCTACGCAATCATATTTTTGAAAACCCCATATTTGGGCTGCATAGAACATAATGGATCTTGAGCATGCTGTGAAGATTTTATATTTATTCGTCTTTGATATTTTAGGATGAGCTATGTATTTTGACCATGTCGAATGTATTGTCATTTTTGATGAATTGAGTTTGTTTTGTAGATGAGCATTGAATGATAGGTTGTAAGTTAATAGGACACCTAGATAGGTGTAGCGGTTGACAATTTCAATTTCCTGTCTTTCATAATGCCAGTGCAGATTCGATGTTATTCTACTACCTTTGCGGAAAACAAGAATTTTTGACTTTGACAAGTTAACCTTCAGACACCATTTTATACAATACTGATGTAGAACATCTATCATATCTTGTAGAACAGCGGGAGAATTAGATAGAATTACTATATCATCTGCATATAGTAAAATTTTTATATTTAAGTCTCCGATATTGACTCCACCGGGTAGTACATCTGGTAGATCATTCAGGTAAAGGGAGAAGAGAGTCGGACTAAGTATACAGCCTTGTTTTACGCCGGAGTTAACATTAAATGACTTAGAAAAGTGGTTACAATCCCATACATTTGTCGTTGTGTTGTTATAAAGACCTTGCAGTATTTTGACTATTTTTGTTGATAGACCCATAGAAGACAGTTTGTAAAAGAGACTGTTTCTAGGTATCAAATCGAACGCTGTTGAAAAATCTACAAAAAAAGCGTATGTTGGTTTGTTTATGTTTCTGTTAAGATACATAACATTTACGAGATTAAAAACATTGTCAACTGTGGAATAATCTTTCCGGAAACCGGCCTGAAACTCATTTAAAACTTGCTCTCTTGTCAACCAACTTGTTATGCAATTTAATAAAATAGAATTGAAAATTTTTGATATTGTATCCATAAGTGATAATCCACGGTAATTTGCAGCAATATTTGGATCACCTTTCTTGAATAGAGGTATTAGTATGGACAGTGTAAATGTTACAGGAACATCTTCCAGTAGGAAGATCTTATTAAAGACCCAGAGTAATTCATGTAGGAAATTTTTGGTGCATTTTGATAAAATTCATATGGTATGCCATCTTGTCCTGGCGACTTGTTCTTCTTTAGCTTTTTAATTACATTGAGGAGCTCAATAAACTCAATTGGAGAATCCAAGAAAGGGTCTACAAAATATGGCTGACACCAGTTAATAGCTTGATCGTCATCTTTGGTTTGCAATATTTGTTCAAAGTGACCTCTGAATTGTTCTGCGCTAAGGTTACATTTAGGCGAATGAGTAGTATTTTTCATAAATTTGGATAATTTCCACCAGTCTTTACTACAGTTTATAGTATCTAGCTTGCGTAGATTACTATTATAAAAATTTTGTTTTTTCTTATCACACAATGATCTGAATTTTGCTCTCGATAAGATATAACGTTTACGATTGATTAACGTACAAGATTTTCTATAACTCTTTAAGTTTTTCATAAGGACTGATCGCAATCGATAGCATTTCCAGTCAAACCATTTCTGTTTTGGAGCAAAAATGGTTTTATTTGCTTCATTTATATTAGACTAGCAAAATGCCCGCTACTTCGTAAGCGGAAAAGGAATAATACACAAATAAACAATATTTAATATGGAGAAAACAGAAAATTTTGATGTACTATTACCTATTTGAATTGATATTTAATTTCTTTCAAGTACTGCTCGTTCATGTTTTGTTCGAATTTCAAAAAAGAGACCTCTACACTTCAACAGCGGCCTACATTTTAAATTCCAGTCCATGTTTTATTAGAACGGTATGGGCATTTTGAAAATTTTATTCACATTTTGCAAGTGAATTTTGGAATTTGTGATATCAAAATGTAGAAAACCATTATTCAGAAGATGTTACCCTATATAACAGTTAATTTTTGAGACATTTTATTTTATGCCTTTTTTCTCAGGATGTAAAAACCTTTTTGAAAAATATTAGCCGCATAGATCTACCTTTTCAAATGAACTTACTATAACGTTTAGAATAGACAACAAAGATAAAAACAATTTTTTTGGAAAGGTACGTTTTATTTTTTTATTTCAGTACATTATTTAGGAACCTAATTCGTGTTAACCTAGAAGCAATAGTATTTTATTCAGTACAATTTTTAAAATCCAGGATCTTAGCTCAAATGTTAAAGTTTTAGCTCTACTTGTTCAACCAATGTCAATGATATTACATGTAGAAACCTTTCATACATTTAAAGGCGGATTTAAATAAACATTCTGATCCAATCTCAACAGTTATCCTCGTAACAAATTTCATTATTGATTCACCCAATACCAGTGCTTCAATATTTAGTATTATCCATCATGCAACACCAAACTGGTACCAAATTTGTTTCAAAAATTACTTCCTTTTATCCAAAACTATATCTTAACCGTGATTTAGTATTTTTCGTATACATTAGTACGAATTTCCAAAACTTCCTCTCTATCTCCACTCTAAACGTCAACTGCTATACTAATACCGAATTTCAAAATTTTAGCTCTACCCCTTTACACAATAACAATTTGGACCAAATTCTGTGCCATTAAGTAGTTTTGGTACACCTATTGTACGTATATCCACAACCACATCCATATCTCAACCATACACACCAACAGCGGCTATAATTCCAAATTTCCGAATTCCACCTTTATCCATAATACCATTAATACTTTTCGTATGAAAGTACGAATTTCAATAACTATCACCAACAGTAATTGCGAATTTCTGGATTCCACCTCTATCCGTCCACCCAAATCTAAATTGTACCAAATTTAGTACCATTTAGTACTTTCCGTATCCATAAGTACGAATTCCCACAACTACCTCAATGTTACACTCCATAAGTAATCTTAATTATAAATTTGAGGATTCCAGCTCTATCTGTTCACCCAAATCCAAAATGTACCAAACTTAGTACCAAATTTAATACTTTCCGTACCCATAAGTACGAATTTCCAGGACTAAGTCAACCCTACAGTCCAACAGTAATATTAATTCCAAATTTCAGGATCCCAGCTCTATTCGTTCCCCAAAATCCAAATTGTTCTAAATTTAGTACTTATCGTACCCATAAGTACGAATTTCCAAAACTTCCTCAATCCTACACTCCAACAGTAACCTTAATTGGAAATTTCAGGATTCCAACTCTATTCGTTCACCCAAATATAAATTGTACCAAATTTAGTTTTATTTAGTACTTTCCGTATCCATAAGTACGAATTTCCAAAACTACATCAATCCTACACTCCATAAGTAATCTTAATTATAAATTCCAGGATTCCAGTTCTATCTAGTCACCCAAATCCAAAATGTACCAAACTTAGTACCATCTAGTACTTTCCGTACCCATAAGTTTAGTACATTTAGTACTTTCCGTACTCATAAGTATGAATTTCCAAAAATACCTCAATCATACACTCCATCAGTAATCTTAAGTCCAAATTTCAGGATTCCAACTCTATCCGTTCACCCAAATACAAATTGTACCAAATTTGGTACATTAAGTACTCTCCGTACCCATATATATGAATTTCCAAAACTACCTCAATCCTGCATTCCATCAGTAAACTTAATTCGAAATTTCAGGATTCCAACTCTATACGTTCAACTAAATTTAAATTGTACCAAATTTAGTACCATTTAGAACTTTCCGTACGCATAAGTACGAATTTCCAAGACTAACTCAATTCTACACTCCAAAAGTAATTAAATTCCAAATGTCAGGATTCCAGCTCTATCCGTTCACCCAAATACAATTTGTACCAAATTTAGTACCGTTTACTACTTTTCGTACCCATAAGTAAGAATTTCCAAAACTACCTCAATCCTTTACTCCATCAGTAATCTTAACTCCAAATTTCAGGTTTCCATGTCTATATAAATCCAAATTGTACCAAATTCGGTACCATTTAGTACTTTTCGTACACATAAGTATGCATTTCCAAAACTACGCCCATATCTCAATCGTACACTTTAACGGTAATCTAAATTCCAAATTTCAGGTTTTCAGCTCTATCCGTTCACCCAAATCCAAATTGTACCAAATTTAGTACCATTTAGTACTACTCGTACACATAAGTACGAACTTCAAAAATAATTTCCTTATATCAACACCACTTCCCAACCTTGATTTCCATACCAAATATGAACATTGTAGCTATATCCGCTCAAAATATACAATTGGTACCAACTTTAGTAACTTTTCGTACACTTATAAGTCGAATTTCTAAAAACCCTTTGGTACATCTTTCTAAATCTCCATCAGTTACCCTCATTCCAAATTTCAGAATTCTAGCTCTTCCCGTTTGCATAATACAAAGGGTACCATATTTAGTACCTTTTAGTACTTTTCGTACACTTGTAGGTCGAATTTCCAAAAACCCAGCCTTATCTCACCCCTACACACCGACAGCAACCCACAGTCAAAATTTCAGCTTTCTAGCTTCAGCGGTTTCGTCTGGGCGATGATATGTCAGTCACTCAGTAACTCAGTAACTCACTCACTAAGCTCTTTTATATATATATAGATTGCCTAATTTTAGATGCAATGTTAGCGACCATATCATTTGCAGAGAAGGTAACAGTATTGCAAGGAGTATGTGATAGTGCTGACAAATTTTGTTTGTATTGAGATTTATACTTTTCTTTCCAGTACATTTTATGAATAGAGGAATGCTGATTTTGGATCATATGATTGTTTTTCTCAACTTCAATCACTAAATGTAGAGGCATATGATCAGAAAAAACTTGCATATCCACTTTTAAATTTGATACAAATTTCAGAAAGTTTAACGAACAAATATAATAATCTATGACAGAACTCCCCATTACGCCGCAAAAAGTAAAGTTTCCATCAGTGTCTCCTGACGTCCTGCCATTCAAAACAACACCTCCAATGTCTTCAACAATTTGTAACAATTTTCTACCATTCGTATTGACAGTTTTGTCTTTTGACTGACGAGAGCCATTTATGTTAGATGCATAATCTTCAAGAAAATCATCTTCCAGAAACTACTCTTCCCCAATTCTTGCATTTAGGTCGCCCATGATACAAAAATTATCTGGACTAAATTCTTTTAAAAAACGTTCAAATCTTTCTGCATCTATCTTCCATCTTGTGCAATTCAGATATGTAGGTATTAGATATACAGCGGAACCACTGAAGTTGTCTTTTATGACCGTAATACTATTGATTGTGGTGAAATCTAATTTCCATTTATTTTGTATATTCCTTTTGAAACCATACAAACATCCACCCATTGCACGTCCTGCTCTATTTACTTTTGTAGCTTCAACCCAGTATATATAGAAGTTTTTAAAATAGGATGAGAAATACGCTGTTTTATTGGATTCAACATGGGTTTCGTATAAGAAGAAAATATCAAATTGATTTATGAAGTTTAAAAAATTACCAAAATTAATAGCCCTTTGAAGATTAGCGACATTATATGACAACAAATGACACGATTCTGATCGCTATTGAATGTTTGTAATGTTAACAGTATTCTTATTGTAGCTATCTTTGGATATTATATCAAATAAAGAATCTCCAATTATGCTTTTTAAATAAGTAACATCATTTTCTGAAAATGGTTTTTAGAAATATTATTAACAATGTTTTGACCATATTGGTGGCTTTTATAAAAACAAAATTTTCAATAGCCTTTGTTGCCATTCAAGCCCAAACAATAATACTACTTACGAAGCGTTTTGTTAGCGACAGTTTATTTATTTCAACTCAGGTGTGTGTTGGCTTCTTCCACAAGTAAAATATCGATTTTACTCTCGATATGCCGATTTTCATCCGAACTATGAATTTTATACCACACAATGCCCCCAAAAATACCTCATAATTTGAAAAAAAGACGGCCTCAAAAAAGAATTGGAGTGATTCTTTGAGATTCGTCGAAGGTCGTAGTATTGTTTGGCTTGAATGGCAACAGTGGGTGTTGAAATTTTTGTTTTTATAATAGCAAACATGATCTCGACATTGCACTAAGGTTCCAAATGCGAATTCTTTGGCCAAAAGTCAAATTTTTGACATTTCCTTTTATTGTTTTTTCGTTGTCATATGAAAGTAAACACGCTAAAAAAAATGACAATAAAGTTAGTTTTTTTAGAAGTTTTTATTTACCCTTATGCTGTCAAAATTAATATTTATTTACTCAGTTGATATGAAAGTCACGTGCGCAGTATTTTTCACAGTTTCTGTTTTAAAATATCGCGAAAACAAAAATAACAAGTAAAAAAGTATCAGTTGACTTTGCCGACGGAGATATACCCTCAGCCTGTGTGGATTGAAATACTTTTTTTTTTTTTTTAAAAAAACTTATGTATTTAGGGGGGTTTCAAAATTTTGCCCGTAGGCACCGACAAAAGTATGGATAGGATTAAAGCTCGATAGATACGGCTTTTTAATCACACTAGCCTGCGAAAAAACATAATATAGCTATATTCGGTAATATATTCGGTTCGAGCCATCCAGCCACAACATATGGTACCATAGGGGTTTTTTACAACTATCGAGCTGTTTTCTCAAAAAGTATGGACTTGCCCCTGAAAAAACTTTTACTGTCGTAATTGAGGGCAGCGAATGCAAGTTGCTTCAACAAAAATCAAAGTGATTCGAGAGCAGGTCTTAAAGTGAATTTATTCAAAATTTGTGTGAGGGGTACCCGAAGGAGTGGACAAATATAGTCCATATTCGAACCTGATCTATATCTGGTAGATATTTTAGGATGTGCAAAGTATGGACCAAATCGGTCACTCCCATGATGAAACTTGTACCGTCGTATTGGGCACAGTGAATAAAAGTTGTTACAACAAAAATCAAAGCGATTCTAGACCAGGCCCTAAACCGAACTTTTCCGAAATTTTGTGTGGGAGGTACCCGAACGAGTGGACCAATCGAGTCCATATTGGAACCTTATCTAACCCTGTTAAAAATTTTACTATATACAAAGTATGGACCAAATCGGTTACTCCCTTCAAGAGTTATCGTGTGCACAATTTTTCCGAACTTTTTTGAACGTTTGTGGGGAGGTACCTGAAGGAGTGGACCGATATGGCTTATCTTCGAACGTAAACTAAGTTTGCACAATATATTACAAAGACCAAACTGTGGATCTAATCGGCAGATCCGTTCGAGAGTTATCTTGCGCTCCAACCACTACACACGGTGTCATAGGGTTTTTTTTTTGCGACTTTCATGCTATTTTCTCAGGAAGTATGGACTTGCCCCTAATGAAACTTGTACCGTCGTATGGGGGGCAGTGAATACAAGTTGCTGAAACAAAAATCCAAGCGATTCGAGAGATGGCCCTAAACTGAACTTTTCCGAAATTTTGTGTGGGAGGTACCCTAAGGAGTGGACCGATTGAGTCCATGTTGAAACCTTATGGAAGTCTGGTGCACATTTCAGGATGTGCAAAGTATGGACCAAATTGGTTACTCCCTTCTAGATTTATCGTGCGCACAAATTGTCCGAACCGAATCGGTTCATCCGTTCGAGAGTTATCGTGCGCTCCAGCCAGCCAGACAGACAAACAGACGGACGGACATTGCTCAATCGACTCCAAATTGTCTGAAACACATTTCGTCCAAACATACTTGGGGTCTAAAACCATTATTTCGATGAGGCACATTTTGCCCGTATGAAAGTGTATATACCCTCGTTAGCATAAATGCTGAGGGTATAAAAAACGTTTAAAGTAAAATATGGAAAAGAAAGATTTTCCAAAAAAATTGGAATAAAAATTATTTACAAACCAAAATTATGACCAAAAATCATGAAAATGAAAAATGTTGTGTATCGTTACGAAAAGCTATTTTAAAGGGTTTAAGTTGATTTTATGTATATTGAATGTTGCCACAAAATATGTATATACATTCAATAGAGAGAGATCACAACATTTTAGATACAAGATTGAAATTTGGAACTGAATATATTTGCCCTTGGATGTTTAGAAATAAAAATGAACCATATCAGATAACGTTTGGTGTAGTCCCCATACAAAAGTTTTTAACCAAATTCTCCAACAGAATTTAAGCAATAACTAAAAAATCTTTCAAATGAATATTACCTACATACATATATTTACGTTTTGGTTTATCCCAGAATTTTCAACCACATTAAATTTCGAAAGATTACCTGTAATTCGAAGCCTTCAGCATAATTTGTATACGCTCAGCCTTTAGGCTAAAGAGGGTATATACACTTTGATACGATGAATATGTACCTCATCGAAATAATAGTTTTAGACCCCAAGTATGTTTGGACGAAATGTGTTTTAGACAATTTGGAGTCGATCTAGCCATGTCCGTCCGTCAGTCTGTCTGGCTGGTTTAAGCGAACGATAACTCTCGAACAGATTAACCGATTCGGTCCAAAATTTGGCCTTCGTAATATTTTGCCCATCGGTCCACTCCTTCAGGTACCTCCCCCACAAAAGTTGGAAAATGTTCGGAAAATTTGTGCGCACGATAACTCTTGAAGGGAGTAACCGATTTGGTCCATACTTTGTATATCGTAAATTTTTTAACAGGGTTAGATAAGATTCCAATATGGACTCGATTGGTCCACTCCTTCGGGTACCTCCCACACAAAATTTCGGAAAAGTTCGGTTTAGGGCCTGGTCTAGAATCGCTTTGATTTTTGTTGTAACAACTTTTATTCACTGTGTCCAATACGACGGTACAAGTTTCATCAGGGGCAAGTCCACACTTCTTGAGCAAATAGCCTGAAAGGTGCAAAAAACCCCTATGACACCGTGTGTAGTGGTTGGAGCGCAAGATAAATCTCGAACGGATCTTCCAATTCGGTACAAAATTTGGCCTTCGTATATTTTTCCAAATAAGTTTAAGTTGAATATAAGTCATATCAGTCCCACTTCTTCAGGTACCTTCCCCACAAAAGGGCAAAAATGTTCGGAAACGACCGATTTTGTTCAAACTTTGGTTCTCCTAATATATTTTGTCAAAATTTAGTTTAATTTCTAAAATGGCCCATATCGGTCCTCCCTAAGGGTACCTCCCCACAAAAGTTCAACATTTGTGTCTTAATGCAGTTAATTCCTAATCCACATTTTTGTTGGCAAGTTCAAATGTTCAAAAAGGGCCTCAAAATTATTAAGAGACCCTAAATACATTCGATGCTACAACTGCTGCTAACTAACTAACTGCTACAACATTTTCATTGGTTCCATTTTCATAGGGCTTGTGATTTCCCAGCAAAACCGTCAAAACCTAAAAAACCCTAAAAATGTCAACTTTGACCGAAATTTATTTACAAGCGCTCCGGCAATTTGTTTTTGTTTTTATCTCATCTTTGAACCCAGGTGTATGCTCCTTTCACTTAAGGCTGGTTCAAGAGCAACGTGATATACAATACAAATAACAGCAGGTTTTAATATCATATAGCCAAAGTTTGAGCACTAATTTCGTTTACGGTTGTTTTCAGCTACAAATTTGTTACTGATAGGAAAAAAAAAAACAGATGGGCATGCTATTTATAGCAGATATTATCACTTTATAATGCACAACAATACATTTTTCTCCATTATTTTATCCCACTATTTAGCAACATGTTGATATAAAATAGGAATACAAAGTTTTGATTAAGACAGAAAAACAATTTTTCTAATTGGTTTTCGAGATAGACTCCATGGAGAACCCTTAAATATGTAGTACATATTGTCCAATAGACATTTCATTTTAGCTTTTTTAATGGAAAAATGTGCAAAAGAGAGAACCGTCAAAAATGAGTTCAACGCACACCTTTTTCCAAAATGTACGGAAACGGAAAAATGGCAGAAACGTCAAAAAAAGTGGAACAAATGTCAAAGTCGGCGTATCAGCCAATCGGAAGCCGGCAAACATGTTGCACATTTTTGCTCGCTCAAATTTGTCGTGTAAAAGTTTCTAAAGAGAGAGCCATTCAGCGCCATTTTTGTTCAAAGAGAAGTGAACATTTTGTTAAATGTGTAAAAACTGCGCACGTCCCTGAGTGACACCTCTATAAAAAATCGAAATTACTCTGAAGTCTGTATTTAATAAATTTAAAAGGACAGGGTGCTCTTTTTTGCTCTTTACGAGATATACATTTTTTATAGGTTACAATACTTTTCTAAATTCAGAAATTTTTGACTTTTGACTGGAACAATAAACAAGGAAATTTTTTTTGAAGATTCAACTGAAAACTGGGGATTATAATTTTTTAGCAATAGGAAGAACTCTATTGCTTCTGGTGAAAATCGGTTCAGATTTTGATATAGTCCCCATATATATTTTCGGCCGATTTCAGGTATTTGCTGCACCAAACACGATATATACATCCCATTTCGATGAAAATTGGAGTGAGTGACTGAATTCGGTCTGGAAATAGATGTGCCAACTTTGATCCAAATCGGGACAGATTTGGACATAGCTTCTATATATTTTTTCGGCCAATGTCACGTATTTAATGTACCAAACACCCCATATCTGTCCAATTTTGATGCATTTTTCAATGTGAATAGGACGACATTTTTCATTTTATATGTTACGGTCGATTCAGTTGTGTTTGGCTTACAGGTCCATACTATATCGTTTTTGAGCGTCCTTTAATATACCAACATAAACGAGCTCATTTTTTTGGGTCATTTTTGTTCTATGCCCTGATTTTTACCACTATCAGGGCAACGCCGTTAACGACTAGTATAATATAAGGCAAGCCTGGCTGATACAGGACTTTCCAAATATCATTAAATTGTTGGTAGATACTCTGTACACAACTTTTAATGATTTTTTCATAGTCATTTTTGGAAAATAACTTCAAAAACTAGAAGCCAAATTGCCTGCAAAGGGACATTAATTACAATCATGCCAAAATTACATCAGGAACATCATTTATTCTATCGAAATCAATGTCAAAAGTACTGATAACGATTATTATTCTACCAATCTGATTACTTAAACGGCATAAAAATAGAAAAATTTGGAAATTCTTAATCGATTATTGTGGTGCATCATTTTTTTTAATGCTAATTTTAAAAATGCCAATTTTTTGTTGTCCGGTCAAATTTTAGTATAACGGTACTGTAAATGGAATATTTTTGCATGCCATCTTAAAGACAACTTTTCAGTCTATAAAATAGTTTTTTGAATTGTTTAACCATCTAAACTCGTTACCAAGATATCAACGTTTATATTTTTATTTCAGGTTGCATCATTTTCAGTGTCAGTCACTGTATGTACATATACACTGCCGCTCACTTGAATAGAACCCCCCTGCAAAATTTTATTCAACCTCCATTTTTTCCGAATTATACAAGATATGAAGTTTTTAACTTTTATTATATTTTGCTTCATGTGTTTGGAGTAAACTTAGTCATACATTTGCATTCAAATCCAATTTATATAAGAATTATACAAGAAAAACAAAATAAAGTAAAAAATTGGAGTAAAAAATATGACTCATTTGAATAGAACCCCCCTTTAAAACTTGCGAATACAGAAAGATTGTATTAGAATATCGATGCATATTTACTCTATATTGAAAATGAAGTACTTTCAGTACTATTCAGTAAAAGGATATCCCTCCTGATTAAGGATACACCCGTATATCCTTGTTTGGCAAGGATTCTTTAAATAAACAGGTGTAATGCCTAACAAAGCTTGATTTTTTCTGTCAACAAGTTTATTTTTGAAAGCGTACTGTCTCCTAGAGTCGTATATTTTACGCATAAGTCATTCCCATACAGTTTAGAGAATATTTACCATTGTAGAATATGGTGGCCCCTCCAGGATATCTGCATTTCTATTCAAATCTTTAAGTTTTGATGACTCGAAGTGTACAAAAGTTTATAAAATCGTGATGAAATTGCCTCTCGGGATATCCGAAAATGTTTCTCAATACTGGAAGGCCAATATTTTTGCTAGGTCTAAAAACATTTAATTTTATCCAAAAGTATTTAATTTGTGTAAAATACAACCACAGTTCGCGAATTATAAAAAGGTGAACCTTGGTTTCAACTATGTTAAATTTTCAAAAATATTGTCCATATACATATGTTGTCTTTGGCCACTCTACTTTATTGAATGCGAGGATTTTTTTTTGTTTTGTTATGTTTGACGTAAATTATTAAAAAACGGACACTTAAATGGCGACACTAAACAATTTAAGTACGTTTCACATACCTTTCATTACAATTATAAAAAAAATAATACAGTCAAAATCGCTTATATCGTCGGTCACAGGACCGACCAAATTCGGGCGCTATAAGCGATAGTCGTTATAAACGATATTAATAAAAGAAGTCAAATTATATTATGTATTTTTTTGTATAAACGTTGTTTTATTAGGAAAATCAATAAATTCAATACAATTTTTGTACTTTTTCATTCTATATACCTATAAAAGACTTAAAAACAAAATAGTAACATATAAGGACATTCAATTTTCATTCTTCAGCAGATATTTCGTTAATATAGGATATGGTTTTATTTAAAATAGTCTTTTATTTTAGTTTTGGCTTTCTTGGAATTCATAAGTTTAAATTTAACTCAGTAGTGCGATTCTCTAACACATTTTTTTGAGTTACCGACAAAAATCGGTAAAAATAAAATGCTTATAAATTCGGTAATTAACGATATTTTTCGGTAAGTTAGCGACCAAGAGAAAGTAGTCGTAAAGTTCTATCGATAGCAACAGTGCTTTTCATTCATAATTTTGCGTTTTAATTTTACCGACATTTGTCGTTAACTCAAAAAATGAGTTAGAGAATCGCACTACAGATCTGAGTAATTGTAATTGTATTTTTATTGAAACTTTTTTTTTTCATTTCATAAAAGCCATAGTATTAACAGAAAATATCAGGAACACTTAAAACTATTGCGTATTATTTTAATTACATTACAGAAAATGAGGATGCTACATGCTTATACAGTTTTTAGTTCATTAATTGTTTTTAACAAATTGTCGATAATTACAGTAATATAGTGTTTGCTCCCGACACTAGCAATAGCGAATAGAGTTTTATCTATATATGTTGTAGTGGACTTAAAAATAGGACTTACAACTAATAAAAAAAGAAAAAACAAAACTAAAACTACCCAGCAAAAATACTCATTACAAATTGGCCTACTTTCTCATTATTTTAACACGGGCATGTCATAGGGAGTAAGTACTTACTTGTTGGCCACTAAAAAGTAGATAAATAAGTAGTTTCTCTCTGGTTACTTCAAGTCGTAACTACTTATTTAAGTACTTATTTATTTACTTTTACGTGCCAAGAAATAAGTACTTACTCCCTATGACATGCCTGTGTTAAAATAATGAGAAAGTAGGCCAATTTGTAATGAGTATTTTTGCTGGGTATACATTAACTTTAACTAAATACATAAAAAACTACCCCCTATGTGTGCCAGGTGTAGAGCAAGTATAAAAGTTTTCTACAGAAGTGTTTGTCCACTCATGTAGTATTCCAAAAGCGGAAAGATAATTTGTATTTGTCCAATTTGATTCATTTTCGCTGTTTAAAATATCCTGGAAAATAGACCCATCGAAATCCGCAAGTCTATCTACAAATCGCCTCATCAGATTGAGTGCATATGATGAAAGCCGTGTAATATTGCTCTCATTGTAAATGAATTCATTTGAAAGTCTCTTATAACGTGACTGAAAATTTCGACCTATACTTTTCCGGATAATGTTCCGCTCAAAAATTTCTAATTTCTTTATCGTGATTGGAGAAATGTTAAACCATATAGTAAAGGCATACAATAGGACGGGGCGTATGCTAACTTTGTAGAGGAATAATTTAGATTTAACTGACAAAAATTTGTTATTAAATAAATTGGAAAAAGCACCTTTAATCCGATTTGCTCTTTCCAAATTATAATCAGCATGCCTGTGGAATTTTAAAAGTTTATTAAAATTAACTCCTAAGTATTTTAGACTATTTACGAACTCAATTCTATCACCGTCTAACTGCAGATCTAATTGTTTGCTTTCCGGTACTACAGTATATTTGCATTTGCCAGAAGCATTTCGTATGAAAATTGCTTTACTCTTTGAGGCATTAATTTTAATACCCCATTGCGAATAGAAATATTTGACTCGATTAAGATGCGATGAGACACGTTGAAGGGCAGTTGACGGGACTCGTCATGGGCGTAGAGAAGAGAGTCGTCGGCATAGAGTATACCCTTGGATTAATCCAATAGATGGGGAAAGTCATATATAGAAATATTATATAAATGAGGTGCCAATATGGATCCTTGCGGCACTCCGCAAGTAACATTGCACAAAGATGACCGAGTGTTTTCAAATTGAACACAGAATTGTCTTTCATCGAAAAAGCTTTTAAACAGTTTTACTATCGATGGTTGGAAACCAATCTCGATCATTTTGAACAAAATTCCGTTGTGATAGGCCTTGTCGAAAGCCGTTTCAACGTCTAGTGATACAGCTACTGTACAGCGACGTTCCCTAAGATTCTGGACAATATCATTATGAAATTTTAAGAGTGCATGAACCGTTGATCTTCCCTTCATGAAACCAAACTGATATTGAGGAATATAAGAATCAACAAGCCCAACATCCATTTTTTCCTTAATAATTTTTTCGAAAAATTTTCCCAGGTTGGACAATAGTGAAATCGGCCTTAAGTTATTAATATCACTGTCGCCGGTCTTTTTTTTGTATAGATACAATTTTTGCGATCTTCCATGTCCTAGGAAAATAACTGTTATTTATACAGTTATTAAATAAAATTGTCATATACTCTAAGGCCTTCATCGGAAATTTTTTGATTAGGTAATTGGATATGTTATCCACACCACACGACTTTTTGTTATTGATTGATTTCAAGTTTGCCTGAAGTTCATTTAATGACGTAAAAAATGTGTCGTTTTCATTATTTAACGCTGTCGTGGAATCATCAAATGTGTTGATTGAATCGGGTACACTAGATATAACTCGATCTATGGTTTCATCTATGTGCAATGTGTCTCTGTCCGGAGGAGAACCTTGATAAATGGAACTAAAATGATTCTTGAGAGCTTCTACCTTTTGATTTACGTCATTTATATTAACACCATTTACAGAAATATCCTTTAACTTTGACCTATTTTTCTTCCCTATAATATTAAATATCTTTTTATATGCCCAAGGGCCAGGTTTTATTTCACTTAATTTTGAGTTAAAAATGTTGGCCTGCTCTAACTCTACTTGTTCCTTAATTATCACCTTTATCATATCAATTTGTTTCGATATCAATAAATAGTCTGGGTGGTTTCTATTCAATGTTCGGGCAAAAATTATTTTTAAATCTTTTTGCCAATTATACTTAACTCGAAGCAATGCCTTTAATTTATCTGACGGTATGAATTTAAAATTGCCTTTTTTAACTTAATTGGAATGAAGCTGTATAGCAAAATTCAGAGTCGTCACAAATTCTTCCATGTAATAGTCAATTTCAGAATTTGTCAGATTTCGGTTGACGGGTGGATAATGACACATCAAGGAGTTAGTAATATCTCGTTTAAATGAATCCCAATTGGTATTCTTAAATGAGATGAAGGTTTCGTTGGGTTGCAAAATAAAATAAAATTGGGAAAATGACAGCTTAAGTTTCAGAGGTAAGTGATCTGAAAATGTGGGTAATGTACTTGTTGTGAAATTTTGGTTACCAACAAAATTACTACTAACAATAAAATTGTCTAAATGTAATGAACATCTTGGATAAGTGGTATCACAAATGTGGAATCACATATCCTATTTACATTTAAGTTCTCATTAACAAACCAATTTGAGAGAACCTCACCATAATAATTATTAATTGGGTCACCCCAGGTAACATGTTTAGCATTTAGATCTCCTCCCATTATAAGCCCATCAAAATTTTGAGAAAAATTTAGAATTGCTGATAAACCATTACATATATACCTGCGATCATAATTACTAGGGAAATAAACAGATCCACATAACATTTTTTGAACTGTTCCGTTTATCAAAACGTTGATTTCTACAAATAAATTTGGAAATTTCAAATTAGGAATTGCTATTTTTGAATAAGAAATGCTCTTCTTAATAGCTATGCTCACTCCAACAGAGCTCTTGTCCCTTAGAACAATAAAGTTGTCTAAATATATATTGTTTTCTTCAGGCAAGCGTAACTCCTGGAGAAACGCTATATCAGCCTTACCTTGATCCAAGATTACATTAAGTTCTAGCTTTCTACTGATGTTGACAAGAGAGACAACATTAAAAGTAACTATGTTCAAAGAATTACCGGTGGTACCCATCTTGGACAACTTCCATTATTTTCAAGCATTCTGCCTTTGCTTGATCTTTCGACATTTGTTTGTACTTGCTCAAAAAATCCTTTATCCTCTACGGTTATAGGTTCAGGATCACATAAAATTTTGGCGACTTTTAAAAATTCATCGATTAAAGCAGGATTTTCCTGCTTCACATGTACTCTAAGAACATTAGCAAATGCTCTATTTTCACTTACCAAGTTTTGACTATTTAAAAAACCTGTAACATTTCTTGCCGCAGCCATTTTTCGTGCTTTGGATTCTTCAGTAATTTTGTTTCCAAAAGAAATAAACTCCTTATAGGAGCTACATCCTCTATAATTTGCCGTGTGGCCAAAGTTTTTGCAATTAACACAAAATACTTTATCATCGGGACTAAGTTCACATAAACCGTGTTCATGTTTTTTATTGCATTTAACGCATGACGAAGGGCGACTGCAATTCTTCGAAATATGTCCCCACGTTTGACACCTATAGCACTGCGGATTTTTTTTTGAAGATTTAGGTTTTTCCCAATATACTCTTTGTTCAAGGATATACCTTATGCCTAGAATCTCATTTACTCTTCGATTTGGCTTTAAAGTTACTAAAAACAACCCGGTATCATAACCGTTTTTTCTCGAAAAAATCCGTAGAAAACTTTGTGACGGTTTCCACGGTATCTGGATAATATATGGTATAGACCACGGCAGACTATACATTGGCGTTTGTACTCCTTGGGAGTATATGTATAAGAAGTCGTCGAAGCTTTTTTCCTTCAATAATGCCATCATCTCAGCGTGAGTTAAGTAATTGTAAAATAAAACAACTTTGTTATTTAGTATTTTCAAATTTTGATATCCGATGTACAACTTTATTCATTGAAGGTAATCATAGAACTAGACTTAGAAATAGAAATATGACAATATAAAAGAGATTATGAATATGTACTAAAACTAAAGATTAAATATTAAAAAGGAATTGTGATGAATGTGATTTAAATACAGAATTCTTGATAATGAAAATAATGTAATGTAACAAATAAATATAAATGAGTAAAGAGAAGATAAACAAAAAGTAAAAATAGATTTGGAAAGAAAGTTATAAAACATGTTTGATACAAATATGTTGTATCATAACTACCCCGCCACTTAAATTTGGACACTCTTGTGTTTTTTAAAATATATTATAAATTCATGATGACTTACAGCTACAAAGATTTTAAAATACATATTTACATTTTATTTAATATTTGCACATAAAATTTCATTTACATTTTATTTAATATTTGTACATTAAATTTCTTTTTGTTGTTTGATCTTTATTTATCAAAAATTTTAGTATCAACATTGCCACTGTACTTTTTCTCTCTCTGTATGTTAGAACAATGTACATTTTTCAATTCGTTAAATCTATATTTCGGTTGTTCTTTGTGTCTTACTGAACGGTAATTTTTAATATATCCTTTTTCTCTTGTCTCGATATAATACTCCCTGCTTTTATTTCTCTTATCTAAATATTCAAGTTTAGCCTTTAAAATATTGTCGTGTACTTTATTTTTGTCACAGTTACCACGTTCAATATCAAATGGTCTTTGCTTTGTTACAGAATGTATACTACTATTGTAAAACTCGATGGATTTGTTTATTTTATCCTTTATGCTCATACCAGAATTTTCAATTATTAATGTCCTTATTTTTTCACTGATCGTATTATGCAGTCTCTCTATATCTCCATTCCCAGTATGACTGTTAGGTTTCGCTAAATGAAGAATAATATTTTCATTTTTATACCCTCAGCCTTTAGGCTAAGGAGGGTATATACACTTTGATACGATGAAAATGTGCCTCATCGAAATAATGGTTTTAGACCCCAAGTATGTTTGGACGAAATGTGTTTCAGACAATTTGGAGTCGATCTAGCCATGTCCGTCCGTCTGTCTGTCCGTCTGTCTGTCCTGCTGGCTGGAGCGCACGATAACTCTCGAACGGATAAACCGATTCGGTTCAAATTTTGGCTTTCGTAATATTTTGCCCAAACTTAGTTTAAGTTTGAAGATGAGCTACATCGGTCCACTCCTTCCGATACCTCCCCCACATAAGTTCGAAAATGTTCGGAAAGTTTGTGCGCACGATAACTCTTGAAGGGAGTGACCGATTTGGTCCATACTTTGTATAGCGTAAACTTTCTACCAGAGTAATATGAGGTTCCAATATGGTCTCAATAGGTCCACTCCTTCGGGTACCTCCCACACAAAATTTCGGAAATGTTCAGTTTAGGGCCATCTCTCGAATCGCTTAGATTTTCGTTTTAGCAACTTGTATTCACTGCCCTTCATACGACGGTACAAGTTTCATCAGGGGCAAGTCCATACTTCCTGAGAAAATAGCATGAAAGTTGCAAAAAACCCCTATGACACCGTGTGAGGTGGTTGGAGAGCAAGATAACTCTCGAACGGATCTGCCGATTCGGTCCAAAATATGGCCTTAGTAATATTTTGTCCAAACATAGTTTTAGTTAGAAGATACGCCATATCGGTCCACTCCTTCAGGTACCTTCCCCACAAAAGTTCAAAAATGTTCGGAAAAATTGTTCATACGGTAACTCTTGAAGGGAGTGGCCGAATTGGTCTATACTTTACACATCCTAATATATCTACTAGATATAGATCAGGTTCAAATATGGACTATATTTGTCCACTCCATCCGGTACCTCCCACACAAAATTTTCGGATAAGTTCACTTTAAGACATGATATCGAATCACTTTGAATTGTTTTGAAGCAACTTGCATTCGCTTCCTCATTTACGATGGTAAAAGTTTTTTAGGGGCAAGTCCATACTTCTTGAGCAAACAGGCCGATGAGTGTAAAAACCCCCTATGGCACCATATGTTGTGGCTGGAGATCCACTTACATAACGGTCAATGTCGATCCATTCCTTTTAGTATCTCCTCCGCAAAACTTTTGATCTTTAATCCTAATCAACATTTTTGTATGTTCAAACCACCAAAAATTTTTAAAACCCCCTAAATACATACGTATTTTGGGAAAAAAAATTGTTTCAATATACACAGGCTGAGGGTATATCTCTGTCGGCAAAGCCGACTGATACTTTTTTACTTGTTTAAAAAGTTCTTAATATTAATGCTCTTAAATTCGTTGTCAGTAATTAGTTTTATAAATTGTCCCTTTTGTGATATATATTGACGTATTTTTTCTATTATTGTCTGGTTGTTTCTATCTTCAAGATAAAACGCCGAAGCAAATTTTGAAAACTTATCTAAAAACGTTAAAAAGTTTGATTTTGAATTTGTGTATACATCCATATGAATTAT
Source organism: Musca autumnalis (assembly GCF_047663935.1). Taxonomy (NCBI): domain Eukaryota; kingdom Metazoa; phylum Arthropoda; class Insecta; order Diptera; family Muscidae; genus Musca; species Musca autumnalis. The sequence continues at coordinate 220,576,710 of NW_027411644.1, forward strand.
TTGTCCTATATCAGTAGGTGTTTCAGTCAAATGAAATTTCGGTTTAATTGGTTTCCTATCAAATTTAGCTCTGTTGCAAACATCGCAATTATCTACGTACTTCTGAACTAAAATTTTCAAATTTGGGAAGTATATCCTTCTTTTTAATCCCTCATAGTTTTCGTTTATTCCGGTATGTCCTGTTTCATTTTTATGATACTGATGAATCTGAGTATACGTTTCGTCTTCAGAAGACATATCAATAGCATGGTACGAGCACCTAATAAATTTAAATTCCTTATTTCCTTCAAATAATTCAATGATTCGCTTTTGTAATATGTTGTAACTATGGTCATCAATCTCTGTAAATATTCCAATTTTCCCTTTCTCCAAATGTTGGTTTAATATATTATCCAAATTCCCATTTATATCATTTGAATCTATAAATATTTTCTTATTTCCATGCTTTATGTCTACACCTTTTAGTTTGGTGTTGGTTAGGATAATCTGAGTCTTAAATCTGTTAACAACAGTGTCTAAAAGGGGAATGTGGTCATTCTTCTCTTCCTCCTGCGAATGAATAGTTTCTAGTTCACTTTCCACATTATTGTACAAAGAACCGATGTCATTCAGGGAATTAAACAAATATATTTCACCGTTATCATCGATTCTACTTAAGAAATCGGCAACAACATTGTCCTTTCCTTTTATATAATTTACTGTAATATTATACTCACTTAGTTTAATCATCCATCTATATAACCTTGGGTTTAAGTCTCTTGTTTGCGATTTTATAAAAAGCCAGCGTAACGGTTGGTGGTCGGAAAGAATCTCAAATTTAGTTCCATACAAATATGGTCGAAAATAAGTTGTCGCCCAAACAATGGCTAATAGCTCTTTTTCCGTTGCGGAATAATTTTTTTCGTGATCGTTCAATGTCCTGCTGGCGAATGAAATAGGATGGCCATTTTGCTGTAAGACTGCGCCGAGAGCATTTAAGCTAGCATCAGTAACCAGCTGAAACGGCTTTTTGAAATCCGGATACTTTAGTACCGGTGTCTCTGTTATTATAGACTTAAGTTTCTCAAAGGCATTTATATAATTTGGGTCGGAAGTATTTAGTTTGATATCTTTTTTTAAATATCTTATAATAGGGTATGCTACGCGAGAATAGTCTTTTATAAATTTACGGTAATAACCAGTAATTCCTAAAAATGACTTGATTCCCTTGATACTATTTGGAAGCTTCAGGTTATGAATTGTTGCAATTTTAGCCGGATCTGGTTTGACGCCTTCAGATGTCAAAAGGTGACCTAAATATAAAGTTTCTTTACAGAAAAATTTGCATTTGTTAATTTGTATCTTAAGATCGGCTTCTCTAAGCTTGTTGAATACTTTATATATATTATTAATGTGCTCTTGCAAACTCGTCGAAAATATTAAAATATCGTCTAAATAGACTACACAAATTTTGTTAATATGGTCTCGTAAAACAGAATTAATAAGCCTCTGAAAAGTGGCTGGAGCATTTTTAAGCCAAATGGCATCCGAACGTACTCATAATGACCATAAGGAGTGGAGAATGCTGTTTTCTGCCGATCTTCTTCTTTAAGAAGAATTTGGTGAAAACCTTTTGCCAAATCGATCGTTGAGAAATACTGAGCATGTCCTAGCTTGTCTAATATATTTTCTATATTAGGGATAGGAAACTTGTCGTCTACTGTTATTTCATTCAGTTTTCTATAATCGATTACAATTCTCCATTTTTGTTCCCCGGAGTTATCAATCTTTTTAGGTACTATCCATAGAGGACTATTATATGGGGAATTACTTTCTTTTATAATTCCTTGTTTTAACTGGTCATTTATTTGTCTATAAATCTCCTTTTCGTGAATTTGAGGGTATCGGTACATCTTGGTATATACAGGTCTGTCATTCGTGGTAACAATTTCGTGTTGAATTATGGTGGTGTTTGTCAATGTCTGTCCCTCGGTGTATATTAAGTCGTTATAGTTTTCTAAAAGCAAATCTAATTGAGATGATTCCTTCTTATTTAGACCGTCGTATAGCTGTTCTAAGATTTTTTTGTCAATATTTGTTATCTCTAACTGATGAATCTCGTGGGGTAAATATGGAAACGTTTTCTCAAAATATATTCTGTTCTTATTTATTGTAAGTGTCTCAGATTCCATGTCAATGATTGCTCTTAAAGGTTTCAATAAGTTTTGTCCTAGAATAGCATCGAAGTGTTTCCCAAAAAATTTTTGTCAATTTCCAGGACATAGTTGCTACTTCATTAAATTCATTTGGTACTTCTGTTATGATTTCTTCTGTTATATCAGTTCGATTATTTAACGATGTGTACGATAAGGGGATTTTTAATGGTATTCTCTTATATTCTAGTAACTTATCGTTATCTAATAAAGACGTTGTTGATCCCGTGTCAACTAAAACCCTAATCTTTTGATTACCTATGGTAAGCACCACTATTGGTAATGCTTTCGACGGGCAGTTATGTGAAAATTTACATGTTCATTTTGAAAATGGTTAGTACTACCTTCCTGGAAATGTTCGACATCCATTTGTAGATTGTTACTTCGTCGGGAATTTGTACTATTAGAATAATTGTTTGATTGATATTTAGGTATTGCACCGTGAGAATTGTTAGAGTGGGAATTATTTGAATTATTATTAGAAAAATTTGATTGAAAATTATTATGCCTATTTTGAAATCGTTGAGTTGTATGTTTATTAAAAGTGGATCTATTTTGATATGTGTTATTATATTGACCGAAATTTTGATTTGATTTTGAGTTTTGTGGATATCTATGTACATAGTTGCCATTATTATTTTGAAAGTTAGTATGTTCTGATATTGTACTTTTGTTATAAGAGTTGCTGTGGCTATTGTTGATACTATAATTACTATTGATTTCGTTAACATTATTTCGAATTAAACCCTCTCTTTCCAATAAATTATATGCCTCTCTTAACTTTACAATATTTCGGTTAATTATGACAGATGCCAAGTTTACATCAATGTTATTCAAAAAGGTTTTTAATATTATTTTTTCGGAATTAATATTATTAAACTCAATTGGCTTCTCTTTGTCGTACTCAAATTTCTCATTGATTTTACATAATATATCTCTTAATTGATTATAATAACTCACAATGTTATTGTTTCTCGCAGCAAACGCTTGTTGATACAATTGATGATAGCTTTCTCTTATGCCGAAATTACTTATCAGTGCCTCCTTGGTTTCTTCCCACGATGGATTCAGCCCCAATGTTCTTAGTATATGGAGAGCCTCTCCCTGGAGTTTGTTCAAAATTACTCTTTGGTATATGTAATCTCTAACATCTGGATTTGATTGTACGAGCAAAAATACTGTGTCCACTTCTCTTAAAAAAGATGACAGAGCATAATTATCATCGCCTCTAAACTCGTGGATTCTTTGGGCGTCTTTTAGTACATATATTTTTTTCGTTGTTACTTAGTATCTCTTTCTTAGAGAGTCTTAAACCAGTTTTTTTTGTTATTTCGATTCTTTTTTTTTCAAGTGAGAGTAATGACAAAGTGTTGTTCTTGTTTCCTTGTATTATTCTCAATATTCTTCTTCTTTTTTTTGTTTTTGTAATATTTTTCAATCAGATTATGTAATCAGTATTTTTGATGGTGTAATATCATTTCAATTTTAGACCATTTTTCTTTTTATAATTAATGTTTTTTGAATGTTGTATTTGTTGGAGATTATAAATTATTGGTTTCACAGATTTGAATAGTTTTTTTATTGAAAATAGTTAGCATTTTTGTTATATTCCATAATGAATTAATAGAAGGATGATAAGAGTTTTACTTCAAAAAATATAACGTATTTTGTTGAATTTTTCATAAACATAAGATTCAAAGCGGTTAATTAATTTATTATTATTTTTTTAAAGTATTACTTTATTTTCTGTAACACTTTCAATGGTGTTATGTAATCATACACAAAACATTGGTTGTCACTCAATACAATTGTTATATTATTCGTCTGATTTCAATGTAAAACACTGGTTTTGTTATTTTTTATGTAATTTTAAAAGTTCATATATTTTCACTAAACTTTAGTTTAAACTTTGTTCGAATTAACGACTGCGCCAGTTAAGTAATTGTAAAATAAAACAAGTAAAAAAGTATCCGTCGGCTTTGCCGACAGAGATATACCCTCAGCCCGTGTATATTGAAACAATTTTTTCCCAAAAAAACATGTATTTAGGGACTTTTAAAAATTTTGGGCGTTTGAACTGACAAAAATGTTGATTAGGATTAAAGATCAAAAGTTTTGCGGAGGAGATACTAAAAAGAATGGATCTCCAGCCACTACATATGGTACCATAAGTACAACTTCAGGGATGTTTGCTCAAGAAGTATGGACTTGCCCCTGAAACAACTTTTACCATCGCAATTGAGGCAGCGAATGCAAGTTGCTTCAATAAAAATCAAAGCGATTCGAAAGCAAGTCTTAAAGTGAACTTATCCGAAATTTTGTGTGGGAGGTACCGGATGGAGTGGACAAATATAGTCCATTTTTTAACCTGATCTATATCTGGTAGATATATTAGGATGTGTAAAGTATGGTCCAATTCGGCCACTCTCTTCAAGAGTTATCGTACGTACAATTTTTCCGAACATTTTTGAACTTTAGTGGGGGAGGTACCTGAAGGAGTGGACCGATATGGCTTATCTTCGAACTTAAACTATGTTTGGACAAAATATTGCTAAGGCCAAACTTTGGACCGAATTGGCAGATCTGTTCGAGAGTTATTTTGCCCTCCAACCTCCTCACACGGCGTCATAGGGGTTTTTTTTTGCAACTTTCAGGCTATTTTCTCAGGAAGTATGGACTTGCCCCTGATGAATCTTATACCGTCGTATGGAGGGCAGTGAATACAAGTTGCTAAAGCAAAAATCAAAGCGATTCGCGAGGTGGTCCTAAACTGAACTTATCCGAAATTTTGTGTGGGAGGTACCCGAAGGTGTGGACCGATTGAGCCCATATTGGAACCTTATCTTAGTCTGGTACACGCTCCACGATGGGCAAAGTATGGACCAAATCGGTTACTCCCTTCAAGAGTTATCGTGCGCACAAATTTTCCGAACATTTTCGAACTTTTGTGGGGGAGGTACCGGAAGAAGTGGACCGATATAGCCCATCTTCGAACTTAAACTAAGTTTGGGCAAAATATTACGAAAGCCAAAATTTGAACCGAATCGGTTCATCCGTTCGAGAGTTATCGTGCGCTCCAGCCAGCCAGACAGACAGACGGACGGACATTGCTCAATCGACTCCAAATTGTCTGTAACACATTTCGTCCAAACATACTTGGGGTCTAAAACCATTATTTCGATGAGGCACATTTTGTCCGTATGAAAGTGTATATGGGCAAAACTGCCAATTATTTCATATTCCGTTTCCAAAAAATTAATTTTTTTCTTTTCGCGCTACATTAACGATTTTTGGTACATAGGTTAAGAAAAAATTCCCCAGTACAAATCCGCTCGCGAGCAAATTTTTGGTTGTTGCGGACAAATGTTATCGCGGTTTTACTTCTGCTTTTAAGAAAAAATTATTATAAAAACGCTAGTTATTTTATTGAGCACAATTGGCACTAAAAAGTTATCACGAAGTGACGTCATTTAATAGATTGCATAATATTTGTAAAATGTTACTCAGCATTCGCGGAATTTACAAAAAATTTACAAAATTTTAAATGTAATCCGAATTGTTTGAAAATATAGGTCCATTTACCCGTCAAAAATTAGAAAAAAAGTAACAGTTTTAAAGAAAGACTTCACGGGGAATCAAATGAGACCAAATTTATAATCATCGGGATAGTAGTTAGGATATTATAGCCAAAATAAGCACATATTTGTGATACAAAAAACAAATTTTGGTTTAGAATAATAGTTTTCACATGCATTCTAGAGTTGAAAATATTGGACAAATTCTATAGGAGTACTTCTTTTATTTTTCTTGAAACGCCCAAGAAAATGGGCGGATTTTGTTTTATCTACATTCACGTAGAAGGTTTCACATTGAGGAAAGTTATCAGGTTGTTGAAATAAGTCATTAGACTTCTTAAACGGAAATAGAGTTCAAATAAACCGCTTTAACTTATATGCATTATTAAAATATGTGTAAATCGCGTAATTATCAAAATCGTTTTGTCCGCATGTGATTTTCATGTACAGCAAGACCCTATCTTTTAATTTGTATATATTTTTCGAAATATAATTTGGATGCTAAGATGTAGCATCGGCTGCATCTTAGCATTAAAAAACCTATAAAATATCGCTAATTTGCGCAAAGTTCATACAATTTCGTTCCGCATCCGGTTTTAGTGTCAACATGAAAATCTGCATCGATATATACCTATTTCAAGGTAATCAGTCAAGAACCGTAGATGTAGCATCACACACTATTTTTGGGATAAAATGAATGTAGTTCCCTTATCAGTGAAGTTTTTAAATCTCTGTTTCCGCAAAAAGGAAGATGCTGCACTAGTTTTTTCATAGTAGTGCAAGCGGCCGACAGAATACGCGATAAAATGCGCGATATTTTCAAAAACAATATTAGGTGATTTTCCTACCTTGGAATTTCTCCTATCTCGCGTTTTAGTAGATGGATTTTAACGAATAATGATTTATTAGATCCGCAACGTAAAAATCCAAAATTTGCAATCATGCACGAGTAAATCGAATGCCAATTGTACAAATTAGACCCGAAATATATGATTTTTAGAAATTTGTTCGCACAAAATTTTCGTATTTGGATACAGATTTCTCTGAAGCTGTGTAGGCTACATTCACGACACATATATCAAATAAATCAGAATCGTGAGTTCTTCATTCCTATATATGATTTTTTGAAAAACCTGTTTGCGGAACGAAATTATAAGAAAATTTCAAAAAACACTTAAAATCTGGCTTCAAAATGTCAGCATCATTTAATGGTAGAGGCAGATCAAATTTTGAGAAGTTATACACTAGTGAGATGATCCTTATTTAGTTGCCTTCTACTTTTACTTTAACGGGAAAATCGTGAAAAGTGTGGTTTAATCACAAATCGAGAGAAAACAAAAAAAGACACGTTGGCTTCAACCCACTTTTACCCATTTTTTAACATAAATATAGCCACAGCTTCAACACAAATTATCTTTTAAGGCCAATATTTTTTGCCAAGTCTAAAAACATTTCATTTTATCCAAAAGCATTTAAATTGTACAATATACAACCACTATTCGCGAGTTATAAAGGGGTAAACCTTGGCTTCAACGATGTTAAATTTTCAATAATATTGCCCATATACCCTTCATAGCCTAAAGGCTGAGGGTATAACAACTTTGTTATTTAGTATTTTCAAATTTTGATATCCGATGTACAACTTTATTCATTGAAGGTAATCATAGAACTAGACTTAGAAATAGAAATATGACAATATAAAAGAGATTATGAATATGTACTAAAACTAAAGATTAAATATTAAAAAGGAATTGTGATGAATGTGATTTAAATACAGAATTCTTGATAATGAAAATAATGTAATGTAACAAATAAATATAAATGAGTAAAGAGAAGATAAACAAAAAGTAAAAATATATTTGGAAAGAAAGTTATAAAACATGTTTGATACAAATATGTTGTATCATAACTCGTGTGTCGTCGCATCTTTCAAAAACAATTTGCTTTTAGAGTTACCCCCAGTTTTTGTAAAAACACGAATTGTCAAATTTTGTAGATCGATTTACTCGCTTTAGCGCAAATGTAGAGCGCTGATTTTTAAATGAGGAATCCTTAACGATATATGGAACGGGTATACTAAAAATTAAATGTGTATGTCATCTGGGGGCTGAGCTATGAATGCCTAAATTATTACGAATATAGACGAACGAACAAAAATAAGTTACAAAAACTGAGGGTTAAACTGATTCTTAATTTTGAAATCTACATTCTTAGCTTTTAAGAGAGAGACGTTATATTAACATTTTGAAGGAAAATTGGAGGACAAAACGAAGTTCTTTCCGCTTTAGGTGGTTCATTCTTTTTGTAGTGCGTGTGTTATTATGAATAATATTTTCATTTAGACTAGACTCAATATCTAAATTACACAATAACGAAAACCTATTTGAACGATTAATATTAGCATCTGCCTTATCTAATTGTTTGAAAACATGTTTGATAAATCAATTTCCATATCACCTTCATGTTTACGTCTTTTTTTCGATCTCACCTCTTTGAAGTCTTGATCTACGGAAGCAATGGAAATTGAGTCCTGATCCCAATCATTACGTAAAGTTTCGTTGCTATTGCAAGATGTAGAATCTTCCCCAAGGATGCAATTATTTGGTTTTTCAAAAACGGAACTTCGCAATTGATTCTCATGATCTCTGTTCGTATCATTTGATGGTTTTGAAATTGGTTCTTTAAGATCCTTGGTACAATTAATTTTAGTTTTCGGAGTAGCTCCATTTGAATTATCTTTCATTGCTCCTTCAGAAATATTGGGAGGCCTTCCTCCCGCTTGCAAAAGCGTGGGCTGTTTCCTCATTCTTTTCAAAATCAAGGAATTAAATGTGGGTTGTTCTTTATTCAAGATTTCTTGAAAATTTTCTGTTTTTTTACTATTTTTTTTTATTAGGAAAACACAACCGACTCGTTCGGCAGTTGGAATAAAAGTCTCAGATCTGAGTTTTGAAAGGGTTTCCAAAACGTATTCTTTGTTGTAACATTTTCTGAGTAAATAGATTTTTAAAGAGTTTCTACTGTTAGGCATGCCTCTGAAACTGGCGGTAATTGAAATTCTGGTTCTGTAGTATCCTCAATTTCTTCATTAGAATTGCTTTCATCTAAAACTTCCAATATTATGCCGTCGTTATTATACATGACATCGATGGCAACTAATTTACCAATATCTTCTACATCTTGGGAGAAATGAGAATAGAGACAAATGTCTTCAGAATCGTTCAACGGACCATTAATCCCGCATAATGAAAACAGTTAGCGATGACAGAAGTCGCAAAATTGTTCAAGGCTTCATCATCCAACAATAACACTGCATCTGAAAACTTAATTTCGTACTTTCATCCTATTTTATTCTTGCCAGGCTAGTGGATATTTGTCGATCCCAGTAATTCGATTTTAATGATTTTATTACTCCTTGGTCTATGGGTAAAATAGATGTGACATTGGGTGGCAAAAAGTCAAGCTTAATTGACTTGAGACCGCTACATGGCAGTCGTAATTCAGTTGCCTAACCCCATCTTCCAACATGTTGTGCATATGTTTGGTGGTTTAATGTTGTTTGATTAAAAAAAAAACATACAACAAAATATTGAGAAAAATGTTTCTTCCTCGTATGGTTCGACGTTATAACCTATAGCAAAATTCAAATATTTCACAAAAATCTGACGTTACAACCGATATGACGCTATAAGCGATGACGTTACAGGCGATATTTATTTGTGTGGAATATAAAGGGTAGACATTCGGGACTTTATGTATATATTAGGGTTATGACTTTTTACAACCTCATATCCCTGTATCATAGCGTGATGAGTTTTGCCACAAGATTACATAAAATCATAATTAAAAGGTGATTCGGTGAAAAAACCTCACGCACAAAATGATTTTAAAATTTGAATTTATCAAAATTATGGACAATTTTTTGAAGTCACTGTAAGCAGATATTCAATTGAAAATAAACTTTAGAGTCACATGAGATAATTAAACTGACATTACATTTATTTCTCACTAATTTTCTTCAATTCTGAGAATCGTAAAAATGTCGTAAACGCTTTTATTTAAAGATTTAATTTTTTAACAAAACACAAAAAATTTAAAATTTTTTCAAAGTGTTTTGTGCATGACCTTTTTCAATATTTGAATGAAATAAACATTATTATAGTTATTAGTAGGCTTGTATTTATTCAAAAAAATAATTTTTGAAAAAAATGTTTTTTTTTCATCTCATACATTTTTTCAAAAAATTATATTTTTAAAATCGATTTGTGCGTGAACTTTTTTATATTTCAATGGAATAAACGATAGCGTAGTGATTATTAGGTAAAAGTTCATTCATCCCTTCTACAGGAAATCATTTTTGAGAAAGAATGTCAAAAAGTTATAACCCTAGTATGTATATATATGTATGTATTTTTTCATAACTACACTATTTAGTCAAAATTTATTATTATTTATTTTTCGATTTTTGACGAGGTTTTTCGAAAAATTGGCTACTGCGCATTGGCTTCGTCATCTCGAATTCATTCAAACGAACGGATTTTGTTATTGAACATAACATTTTTGAAACGGCTATAGTCCTTCCTATATATTTTTCATTCATTTATTTATGACCAATTGCAACAAAACTCGTTGATGACAATAAGCATTTTTATAATTTTATAAAAAACAGTTACATCATGTACTTAAAATTAAATATATTCTAACAAATAAATTTTTAATTCGGTTTCTTTTTAATTTTGTTTTTTAAATAAATCGAAACAGTGTATTTATCATTATTATTGTTATTATGTTTTTTATTATTATTAGTCAGTCACACTTAGGAATTTTTTATCGAATATAAAATTTTTGAAACGACTATTGTCCTTACTTTTTATTTTCATTAATTTATTTATGAGCAATTACAACAAATCTCTTTGATATTAAAAAGCATTTTTATACCCTCCACCATAGTATAGAGGGTATATTAAGTTTGTCATTCTGTTTGTAACACATCGAACTAATCATTTGCGACCCTATAAAGTATATATATTCTTGATCAGGATAAAATTCTAAGACGATCTAGCCATGTCCGTCTGTCCGTCCGTCTGTTGTAATCACTCTAGCGTCCGTAATAATTGAGATAGAGTGCTGAGGGTCTTTTTACCATAGGCAGGTCAAGTTCGAAGATGGGCTATATCGGTCCACTCTTTGGTATAACCCCCATATAACGGTACCTCCGGATTTGAGGTATTTTGACGTTCTTCGCCACATTTGCAGACCGAATTAGCTATAATTTGGCACTTAGGGTTCCTAGTGATCAACAAACGTATATCCCAAAGGATATGGGCATAGGCCCATGTTTTGGTATAGTCCCCATATAACGGTACCTCCCGATTTTCGGTATTTTGAGAATTTTAGCCACAATTTCCAAACCAAACTATCTGCAATTTGACATTTGAGGTTCTCAGTGGTCATAAAATATCTCCACGAAACATCGTCAACATAGGTCCATGTTTTGGTATAGCCCCCATATAACGATGCCTCCCGATTTTCGGTATTTTGAGAATTTTAGCCACAATTTGTAACCGAACTATCTGCAATTTGACATTTGAGGTTATCATTGGTCATGAAACATCTCCACCAAACATCGTCAACATAGGTCCATGTTTTGGTATGGCCCCCTTATAACCGTACCTCCCGATTTTCGGTATTTTGAGCATTTTAGTTACAATTTTTAGCCGAACTAGCTGTAATTTAACATTTGAGGTTCTCAGTTGTCAGGGAAAATCTCCAAGAAACATCGTCAACATAGGTCCATGTTATGGTATAGCCCCCATATATCAGTACCTCCCGATTTTCGGTATTTTGAGAATTTTAGCTAAAATTTTTAACCGAACTAGCTGTAATTTGCCATTTGAGGTGTTCAGTGGTCATGAAACATCTCCACCAAACATCGTCAACATAGGTCCATGTTTTAGTATAGCCCCCATATACCTCCCGATTTTCGGTATTTTGAGAATTTTAGCTAAACACATTTTTTTAGATTAGATAACACTGTGCAACGAAATGGAGGTAAAAGTCTGGGGCACGGAAAATTCCTCTTGGGGAAGAAAGGCCTTGGTGAGTATATTATGAACCCCGAAGGACAGATCCGCCGTGAGTCGAACTTCCGCGTTATGGCGTGATGAAATTTTTGTTAGAGACCCTGTGGGCCATCAGGAATTAGCGTTATATCTTTGTTCGCTGTTGCTTAAGTGCTAATTCATGATGGCTTACACGGTCTCTTGCAAAAACTTCATCACGCCATAACGCGGAAATTCAACTCACGACGCATCTGTCCTTCGGGGTTTTTATTATACACACACCAAGGGCTTTCATCTCCAAAAGGAATTATCTCTGCCCCAACATTTGTGTTCACAGTGTAATTTAAGCAATAGTGGGATGCAGTAGGATTCTATCCATTGTCGAAAAGTTGTTCCACCTAAAATTGTGAAAGGACAATAATTATTCCATTTTAATTAAGACTATTTTATGGTGGAGCGTATAAAAAGATCGGCCCGGCCGAACTTAACGACTTTTTACTTGTTTTACTATTAGTCAGTCACACTTACGATTTTTTTATTGAATATAAAATTTTTGAAACGACTATTGTTCTTACTTTTTATCTTCATTAATTTATTTATGAGCAATTACAACAAATCTCTTTGATATTAATAAGCATTTTTTGTTTTTAATTTTATTAGTAACAGTTGAATCATGTATGTAAAATTAACAATATTCTTACAAATCAAGTTTATTTGTACTTATAATGAATGTGTAGGTCGACCCGTGTATTTATTACATTTTATTTATTATTATTATTATTATTATTATTATTATTATTATTATTATTATTATTATTATTATTATTATTATTATTATTATTATTATTATTATTATTATTATTATTATTATTATTATTATTATTATTATTATTATTATTATTATTATTATTATTATTATTATTATTATTATTATTATTATTATTATTATTATTATTATTATTATTATTATTATTATTATTATTATTATTATTATTATTATTATTATTATTATTATTATTATTATTATTATTATTATTATTATTATTATTATTATTATTATTATTATTATTATTATTATTATTATTATTATTATTATTATTATTGTTGTTGTTATTAAAATTATTATTATTATTATTATTGTTATTATTATTATTAAAATTATTATTATTATTATTATTATTATTTTTGTTATTATTATTACTATTATTATTATTATAGAGTTAAATTTAAATAGTTTCCTTATATTCAGCAGAGAACATAGAGAGTTGTGTTACTATATTATCCGATTTGGGAAAATAATCCTTGGGAACGCAACATCTTATCCATGAGAATTGAGCATTTTTATCGACAACAACAAAATAAACAAACTGCATTAGGCCCAGCATTGTCGATGTCAAACAAAATAACAATGAAAACAACAAACTGTCATTACGGCGGGCCAAAATGCCAAAAGCCAATGAAACGATCAAAAGAACAAACAAACATATGACTAGACGAACTTGGGTGCATAATTCTTGACGTTGTTTAAAATTTTGATAATCTATTAATGATTGTTTTAAATTATAAATTAATACCGCCACGGTCAATACAATCAAACAGGTGATGGGTGCAACAACAGTTACATAGAAACCAATGCCAGATGGATAACATATGGGATCGCCAACTTGTGGTATGTACGATTTTGGATCCAAAAGAACAAGTAATGCTATGGGTACCATTGGTAGACCCCATGCTGTCAGAGTATATCTTGCCACAAAATGCGAAGTTTTTACATTCTTGATACGTTGATATTGCAGAATGCCAATAAAAAACATCCACACGAGTAAGACAAGAATGATGTATTGTAGAAATGCTCCAATTGCCATACAAAGATAATTGTTGTTAATATCGACCACAGTATTCCACACTATCGCTAAATGTATAAACAAAAAACAAACCATGATAAGAGTTAGAACAAAACACACATTCATTAAGAGCTGGTATTGGGTTTTCGATCGCCAATGCGTACAACACAATGCCGTCATCCAAATACACAATATACTCAACAATGCAAAACCACAACAGAGTGCTGAGACAAAATCATCTTTTGAGTCACCGATTACTGTAAGTAATGTCGGGGTTTTGATCTCAGTAATATCTGGTTCCACACTTCGAACAGCAGCCATAGGTTTTAAATATCTTGTATTGCAAAGTAAAAGGTTTCTATGTTGTGGTAGGACAGGGGTGTTGTTATTGTAGATCCATGTATTGTCAATGTAGGAACTACACACGGCACTGGGTTCGCCATCAATTTTGTTATATTGCAAGATAACCGGTATGCTCTCGGACAAATTTGCTGTAATTGGAAAAAATAGAGTTTTATACATTTAAAGTAATAATTAAATTTAAAGAAGAGGGAGTAAAAAATATGTTGATTTTGCCGAGCCGGACATTTAATAGACTTCACCATGAGAAGAATTACTAAAGAAACAAATAACAAGTAAAAAAGTATCAGCCGACATTGCCGACAGAGATATACCCTCAGCCTGCGTGGATTGAAATACTTTTTTACCAAAAAAAACTTACGTATTTAGGAGGGTTTTCAAAGCAATAGGGATAGGATTAAAGGGCAAAAATTTGCGGCGATATCGATAGTTAGGGCTTTTTGTTAAACTGAGTTTCGACAATATTTAGAGTACCATTTTAGCGAATATTTTCGAACTTTTGTGGGGGAGGTATCGGAAGGTCCACTCCTTACAACTTCGAATTTCATCTAATATTCGAAGAAATATTACGATATCCAAAGTGTGGACGAACGCAATATTCGGTTCGAGCTCTCCAGTCACTACATATGGTGCCATAGGGGGTTTTTACAACTTTCGGGCTTTTCGTTCAAGAAGTATGGACTTGCCCTTGAAAAAACTTTTACTGTCTTAATTGAGGCAGCGAATGCAAGTTGCTTCAACAAAAATCAAAGTGATCCGAGAGCTGGTCTTAGAGTGAATTTATCCAAAAATGTGTGTGGTAGGTATCCGACGGAGTGGACAAATGTAGTTCATATTCCTGGTAGATATATTAGGATGTGTAAAGTATGGAACAAATCTGTCACTCTCATCAAGAGTTATCGTGCGAACAATTTTTCCGAATATTTGTGAACTTTTGTTGGGGAGGTACCATAAGTAGTGGACCGAAATGGCTTATCTTCGAACATAAACTAAGTTTGCACAAAATATTACGAAGGCCACCTTTTGGACCGAAACGGCAGATCCGTTCGAGAGTTATCTTACGCTCCAACCACTACACACGGTGTCATGGGGTTTTTTTCACCTTTCAGGCTATTTTCTCAGGAAGTATGGACTTGCTCCTGATGAAACTTGTACCGTCGTATAGGGGGGGGGGGGGCAGTGAATATAAGCAGGCCCTAAACTGAACTTTTCCGAAATTTTGTGTGAGAGGTACCTGAAGGAGTGGACCGATTGTATCCATATTGAAACCTTATCTAAGTCTGGTACACATTTCACGATGTGCAACGTATGGACCAAATCGGTTACTCCCTTCAAGAGTTATCGTGCGCAAAAATTTTCCGAACTTTTGTGGGGGAGGTACCTGAAGGAGTAAACCGATATGGCCCATCTGCGAACTTAAACTAAGTTTGGACAAAATATTACGAAAGCCAAATTTTGGACCAAATCGGCTTTCCGTTTGAGAGTTATCGTGCGCACCAGCCAGCCAGACAGACAGACGGACATTGCTAAATCGACTCCAAATTGTCTGAAACACATTTCGTCCAAACATACTTGGGGTCTAAAACCATTATTTCGATGAGGCAAATTTTGCTCGTATAAAAGTGTATATACTAGGCCGGGGCGATTTGTGTGGAAGGAAAAAAACCTTAATGGGCCCTTCGCGTTTCTGATTTAACTGAGCAAAAATGTCTACTGGACCATATCGTCGGTGTCATGCTTAAGTGTTCCATACGCCATTTTTGAAATTTTTAAGTAAAGGTACCTTACAAGGTTTTGAACCATGCTCTTTCAAATTTTTTCGTCGGTTTTTCTCTATCTCTAATAGTTTCTGAGATATTCAGATGTCAATGTGTTCCATATCCTCTTTGTGACCCAAAAAATCTTGTCGTTTTGTTCCATATACATAAAGCCTGGCGTATGGAACAAAACAGCATTGAACTTTTTAGTTCCATATCCATGTCGTTTGGCGTATGGAACAAAAAGAGACAAAAACGAATTGTTCCGTACCAAAAATGATGGCGTTTGGACCAAAAATGTTTCCATTTTTGCCAAGTTACGAATAATGTGGCGTATGAAACAAATTGTTTTAAAGGACTTGGTTTAAAAACTGAAGAATAATAGTACGTTTATATATAACCGGATTTAACAAACCCAATGGTTTCCAAATGTCAATTCCTTTGCGTATACGTCAAATAAATCCTCATTAAGAAGGTTAACCCTGCAAAAGGCTATAATATAAACATAGCCTAATAGTTTCTAAATCCAAATATTTTTGAATATTGTATTGTTATATGAAAACGAAAATGTATCAATCGTTTAAACAAGAAATCCCTAGTTTAAAGACACAATTTTGATGTAAGTCGACAAAAATATACGCAAAAACGTTCATTCGACTTGAAGCTAGTGTGGACACCGACTACAAAAATAGTATTATAAGAAAAATACGTTTAAATTTTGTGTGGTACCTGAGAAATGCAAAAAATCAATCCCGTTTGTCCGATCGAAATTTTTACCACGAAAAAATAGTGATAAGTGGAGGCAATACCTTAAATAAATGTTAAGGAAATCTATAATAATAGTCCTTATTGTATTTATATGAGAAAAATAAATGTTTTATTTAAAGTGCTGATTTTTCAACTCCACAGTAGCACTTCATATAAGGGAGGTGGAACACGATTGATAAAAAGTGTTTTGGTTGAAATGTGACAAAACGTGTTCCATGTGGCACAAACTGCCAAAAACATGAAAAAAAGATTCCATGGAACAATTCAGCAACTTTTTGCAATAAAAATTGGTCATAACTTCTAGACTATCACAGATATCTTACTAAAATAAACTACTGATATATTCTATGAGTTTAGTTAAGTAGAACTGAGTTCTAAGTTTTTTGTGGGGTTTTTCAGACATAAACCACTATAACTTAGCCATGTGTTAACCGATTTAAAACAATAATAGCTTATTCAAAAGATATTATTCACCCCTTTAAAAGGAAAAAGGATCAAAAGAAATCCGTTGTGGAAAAAATAAGATATGCCCGTTTAAATTTGAAAATATACGAAACCCAGATTTTCACTACTTTTACCGTTATAAAAAAATAAAACGAAGTGACCCAAACGAACAAAGGCATTTTCGTTCTCCATGGATCCCAACACGATTGAATTTTGCATCAGAACGCTTTAATATTTTTCTGGTCAACTTTTGTAGCACAGTGCCATTTATTGAGATTTTCCGAAAAGTTTGCACATCCTCAAGACCAAAACTGCCGGAAAAAGCGTTCCAATGCTTTTTTACTGTCTTGGCTACAATTTTTGTCTTTGTGTTGGCTCGAAAATCTCAATGGTTTGGCTGTTATATGCCAAGGTGTCAAAAAAGCGTTGATAAAAAATTTAAAGTCAAAATCGGGAGGCTCGATTTTCATAGTAGACATATGGTCAAGTAGACTTTTTTGCTCAGTTCAATCCCAGGAATCAGAAACGCGAAGGGCCCATTAAGGTTTTCAAATCGCCCCGGCCTGATATATACCCTTTCTAGCCTAAAAGCGCAATCCCACGGCAGCGGGTTCTTTCGTACCGGATTGACCCGGAACAACACAAAACCAATGTTCCGGCCAGCGGCTGCCACTTCAGTGTGTACATGTTCGTATTTGTTTCGTTTTTCTGTGTTGGGAGAAGCATATCCCGGAATGCCTGCTCCGAATTCTATTGGTCCGAGCCGGGACGGAGGAAAACTCAGGACCAATATATCTGTGCTCAGTTTGTCACATTCGCATCTTCACCCACATCCAACCTTCGGTGAGATGCAATAGATGTCAGGAGTGGGTGCATCTAAGGGGTTGCTCTGGACTCGTCCACGTGAGGGACTACGACAGGGACTATGTTACTGCATGCTGTGTGAACACAGTTCCCAGTGAGTCGTCGTCGGATTACGAGACTCCCTCGTCGTCTGATTACGAAACTCCCCCGCAGTCCCCTCGACAACAACCTCACACGCAGCCTTTAACACCAGCCGTTGTTGTCCCAATCCCCGAAAATGCAGCCTTTTTGCAATTGAATTGCATGGACTCCGAGGTAAGATCGAGGAGATAGTAGATTTTATGAGTCGGAAGAACATCAAGGTCGCGGCGGTGCAGGAAACCAAGCTGAACAACAACCACAGCTTAGAGCATTGTGATGGTTACAATGTTCTGAGGAAAGATCGCACCAGAAGTGGAGGTTGGGGATTGGCTTTCCTATTGCACCAGTCTGTCCAATACAGACCTATCTCGCTTGAGCCTGTCTCTAATGACCCATACATGGAATGTATGGGGGTAGCAGTCAGGTGTGGAGCTGCCGAGATAGAGTTGCTGAATGTATACATCCCGCCGAGAAATAGCTGTATCCCTGATTATAGGCCTGACATTAGCCCGCTCTTGCAAGGTCATAATCGTCTGGTCCTGGGGGATTTTAATGCACATCATGAGATGTGGCATTCGGCCCTCGGAAACGACCAGAGAGGTACAGCGCTGGCTGAGCAGATTGATAGCTCTACGTTTTGCACGGTCAATGAGGACGCCCCTACCAGAATTAGAGGAGAGTGTCACAGTTCGCCTGACATAACCATCGTGTCACTTGGTCTGACAAATGTCGTTACCTGGCAACCCGTCATTTCCCTTGGATCAGACCATCTCCCCATAATTGTCTCCATTAGCAGACCACCCGATTTCATCACTTCTGAACGCCGCACGTTCGTCAATCATAAAAAAGCTGATTTGCCGAGTTTCAGAGAGTTCACCAATCACCGCTTCAGAGAATTGCCCAATCCTTCTGATGTTCGGGTAGCGGAAAGGACGTTCCGGGACATCATCACTGCTGCAGCCGCTCGCCATATCCCTGCTGGTCGAATACCCGAAGTAAGACCAAATTTCCCAGCAGAGGCGACGGGATCAGCAAACGAGCGTGATGAGCTTCGTCGTATCACCCCCAATGACCCCAGAGTCAGGGAGCTGACACGGGAAGTTAACAGGCTGGTCGGCGAGCATAAGCGGAACAAATGGTTAAATCATCTGAAGAGCTGCAACATTGGAGCCGGTATAGGTGAATTGTGGGCAACGGTTAAGTCACTCTCGAACCCTGGAAGAAGGGAAGATAGGACCTCAGTCACGTTTGGCGACGTTACGTTGACTGACCCGAAGAGGTGCGCAAGTAATTTCAATCGACAGTTTGTCGAGCATCCCGAGAGTGACAGGGCGAAGAGAAGAGTATTACGTCGTATCAGATATCTTCCTGCCGAGGATGAACCACCACAATTTACAATGGATGATGTTGCCAATGCCATCAGGAACGCTAAATCATCCAAAGCGTTGGGCCCTGATGGAATCTCCATGGTAATGTTGAAGCAGCTGGATGAGCCGGGAGTCGAGTATCTCACCAAAGTCTTCAATTTGTTGCTAGCCACCCTCGTTGTTCCCGAAGTCTGGAAAATGGGCAGGGTGGTCCCACTACGGAAGCCAGGCAAGGATGCCAGCAAAAGTGAATCGTACAGACCGATTTCGCTTTTGTCGCCCGTAGCAAAGACACTTGAGGCCTTGATCTTCCCCAGTATCAGAAACAGCTATCAAGTTGCCGATCATCAACATGGATTCCGTAAGCAGCACAGCACGACAACAGCGCTGCACGCCATTACCACATATATCTGTAAAGGACTCAACCAGAGACGGCCGTGCGATAGAACAGTGATGGCGGCTCTTGACTTATCAAAAGCCTTTGATACAGTCAGGCACTCCACGCTGTTTGAGGACATTGAGCAGACAACCCTCCGGCCAAGCTTGAAACGTTGGATAGTCAACTATATGTGTGGACGCCAGTCGTACGTGGAATTCAGGAATAAGAAGTCCAAACCCCGTAGAGTGAAACAGGGAGTTCCCCAAGGTGGGGTGATATCTCCGGAACTGTTTAACCTCTACCTCTCCTGTATTCCACCCCTCCAGACGGCATTGAGATCGTGACGTATGCGGATGATTGCACGATCTTGGCGTCGGGTACCTATCCTGATGACATCTGTGAGAGACTGAACAACTATTTAACTGATCTTACCACCTTTTTCCATTCGAGGAATATGCAGATTTCCCCCACAAAATCTACAGCCACTCTGTTCACCACATGGACACCACATGGACTGCCCTAAAATTTTAGGGGTCACATTCGACACTACATTCACGTCGTGCGCACACGCCACAGCTATCTGCGACAAGTTGAAAAGTAGGAACAAGGTCCTCAAGTCCCTGGCCGGCAGCACTTGGGGTGCAGATGAAGAAACCTTGTTGACCACATATAACGCGATAGGTCGGTCTGTCGTAAGCTATGCGGCTCCAGTCTGGTCCCCGAGATTGTATGATTCGAACTGGATAAAGATTCAAACTTGCCAGAATGCCGCCCTGAGAACAGCGACAGGGTGCCTCCTCAAATCTTCAGTGGACGATCTACATGAGGAGGCAAAAATTCTTCCTGTAAAGCAACACAATGAGATGCTTTCGTTGCAGTACCTGCTTGGATGTTATCGTGTGAGCCATCCCATTCACCATCTTGTGGGTAGGCCCGCCCCATTCAGGGAGATCAGGAAGGATATCCATGCTCTAGAGGGAGAGGTCCAACGATACAGGAGAGAACCCCTAGATCAACAAGCATATCAAGCAGGATTGAATAGCATTCACACGGACGCAGTTGCCAAGGCCTTAAGCAATTATAGTGTGAATAAAGTACTCGGAGTACATCCTCCATCTATCGCAGCTGAGGAGCGTCAGCTGCCACGACAAACTAGAGTAGTTTTGGCTCAACTACGCTCGGGATATTGCAGTCGCCTAAATTCTTATTGGGCGGAAATCGATCGCGCCGTGCAAAACATCTGCCCTGTATGCGGCATGGGCCCGCACGACACACAACACCTTTTTAACTGCCCCGCCAAACTTACCCATCTAACTCCAGTGGATCTGTGGCTACATCCCATCGAAGCAGCCATTTTTCTGGAACTGGAGATAGACCCAGAGCCAGATTGAACAGAGGAACGAACAAATAAACATAACAAAAACACTGTTACAACAACAACAAGCCTAAAAGCTGAGGATATTAAAAATCGTTAAATTTGGCCTGAACTAAACTGGAATAATTAGTTTTCTTTTCTGTCCACAATTTTATGTGGAGGTATTTTATGATCAAATTTGGACCTAATCGATTACTCCCTTCAACAGATACCAGTTTTAGCGAACAGGTACCATTGTAGCGAAAAGTTTGGGACTTTTGTGGGGGAGGTACCCGAAGGGTTGGACCGATATGACAAATCTACGAACTTATACTAAGTTTGGTCGGAATGTTACGAAGGCCAAATTTTGGCCTGAATCGGCGGATCCGTTAAAGATTTATGGTGCACATCAGTTACTACACATGGTGCCATAGGGGGTTTTTTACACCTTTCGGGCCATTTTCTCAGGAAGCATTGACTTGCCCCTGAAAAAGAACTTGTACTGTCAGGATGGGGACAGCGAATACAAGCAACAAAAATCAAAGTAATTCGAGAGCAGGGCTTAAACTGAACTTTTCCGAAATTTTGTGTTGAAGGTACCCGAAAGAGTTGACCGATAGAGTCCATATTGGAATCTCATCTGTGTCTTGTAGAAGTTTCACAATGTGGAAAGTGTGGACCAATTCGGTTACTCCATTCAAAAGTGATCGTGCGCGCAATTTTTCCGAACATTTTTGTAAATTTTTTATCTTGTGGGGAGGTACGCGAAGGAGTGGGTCGATAAAGCTCATCTTCGAACTTAAACTAAGTTTGGATAAAGTATTACGAATCGAAATTACGGCCAAATCATTTCATTTGTCCGAGAGTTTTCGTGGGCTCCAGCCAGCTAGAACAGAAAGACGGACGAACATTGCTCAATCGACTCCAAATTGTCGCAAACAGATTTCGTCCAATCATACTTGGGGTCTAAAACCATTGTTTCGATGAGGCACATTTTCCCGATTTGAAAAGCTGAGAATATAAAAATACGGAAAATCGGGAAGGACCTTTCTAATCGAGGGCTATGCCAAAATATGAACCTATCTTGAAAATTGTTGGTGGAGAAGTTTTGTAACTTCAAATGTCAAATTACGTGTAATTTGGTCAAAAATGTAGCTAATTTCTTCAAAATACGTAAAAGCGGGGGTGCCATTATACGGGGGCTACTTACGTGGCCACTGTGTGGAAATTGTAGTTGAAATTCTCAAAATGCCGAAAATAGGGAGGTATCGTTATATGGGACATTATCGAAAAACATGGACCTATATTGACAATTTTTAGTGAAGAAATTTTGTGACCACTGGGAATGTCAAATTACAGGCAGTTCAGCCAAAAAAATTTAGCTTAGACCTTCAAAACACCAAAAATCAGGAATTATGGGGTCTATGCCAAAACTTAGAGCTTTATTGACAATTTTTAGTGACGAAGGTACCTTTATATGTAGGCTATTGCAAAACCTGGACCTATATTGACAATTGTTGGTGGAAAAGTGTTGGGGCTACTAACAACCTCATCCTCAAAATACCGGCAATCGGGAGGTAACGTTATATAAGGGCTATACTAAGGATAGGTAAGTCGACTTTCGACTAATCGATTAATCGGCTTTTTGCAGTTAAAAGTCTAAAAATCGCAGTCGACTTTTGTCTAGAGGGAAAATCGCACAATCGATTATCTTGTGATCGATTTTCGAGTTTGCTCATAGATTGTTGATTGGCGGTTTTACACTTTTGGCCGTTTTACAGTTTCAACAAAACTTCAAAATCGACGAATAGTCGATTACAATCGATGTTCTGCGGTTATGAAAAATTCGTAAGTCGAGTTTTAAGACAACTGAAATAATCGCCAGTCCGAAAAATCGCAGTTTTGGTTTTAGACCAAAATCGAAAATTCAAAAAATCGAGCCTTAACTCTAGTTTAGTAAAAACTCTCCGATTTTTCTGAAATTTTTTCCAGTGGTAGATATTGTTGTGCTGATCACGAAAATGTATAGTTTTCCTGGGGGACGGACCTGGTTACCCGGTTTTGAACTACTGAACCGATTGCTACAAAATGGGTATCATTGGAAAGCTTACGGAAATACCTATCTAACAAGTGGGGTAAGTTATATATAGATATAACCCAAAAACTGATTTTTGGACCCGGATTTTTCCATAAACCCCTCAAAAAGTCAAAAATGGGTCCATTATGGGTTCCCATTTTATGTAAGCCAGATTGTAGCTCACACTTTAACCTTTCCAAAATGGTGTTATGTGTTATAATACCTTCCCTGGATCCAGAGATATGGCTCTTAGAATCTCGACAACCCGGTTTCTCTAAGTGGCTATTTATAGACAATAATTATAATTTAAAGGAACATTTTGTTCCAGTTCTCGAGATTTGCACATGTCCATAGGAGAAAGTCTTAAATCCCCGCCCGAAGGCCGGCTATGTAGGGAAACATTTATAATTTAAAAGAAAAGTTTGTTCCCGTTCCCTAGATTTGCGCCTGTCCATAGGAGAAAGTCTTAAATCCCCGGCCGAAGACCGGCTATTTAGAGGAAAAATATAATTTAAAAGAAAATTATGTTCAATTTAGAACATTAAATTTTTCCATAGACAACTATAATGTAAAGAAATGAGCCCTACAGAACCGAGTTCTCAAGATTCTAAGGGCCATATCTCTGGATCCAGAGAAGGTATTACAACATTTTGGATAGATTAAAGTGCGAGCTATAATGACATACATTAAGCGGGCAACCATAATAGGCCCATTTTCGACTTTTTGAGGTTTTATGGAAAAATCCGGGTCCAAAAATCAGTTTTTGGGTTATATCACCTGACCATCTGAAAATAACCCCATCCATATGACCACTTTTTGGATAGGTATTTCCATAAGTTTTCCAACAACAAATTGTTGTTGGAGAAGTAAAGTTGAGATCGTTGCTTTTGGAAATCTATTCATAGTTCCGCTGATACTGACCTTTCTCTTTCGGAATATTGTATACCCTCAACGAAGGGTAAATATCTAATTTCAACACTTTCGGTTTTACTTTTGGACATTTATCATTGAAAGTGGGCCTATTGACCATTGAACGTGATGTCAGGTCGACGGGTGAGTGTATATAGCTGTCGGAAACGCCGTCTGGAAAATCATAGGTAGAACCAAGCGACTGGGTTCAATCATTACAATCTTAATTCAATAAAAATAAATAACATGCCAAGAATACTTACCCTTACATCCTGGTATTGAAATTGATAAAACTGGACTATCAACTTTAAATCCCTTTTTGCTAAATAAATGTCCATTCGCATACAAAATAATTCGAATTACGTCATGTTGCTCATTTTCAATGCTATTTTGTGATATGACCTCCCATGTTCTTTGCGGTATATATGTGACCATTTGGAGATGTTGTTCCCCTAAGATAGTGTGTAATGATTCATTCATATGCCAGTAACGAATATAACTCTGAAGATTTGAGTCGTAATGCATATCAGCAGCAGGATGTGCCAATGTGTTATAGGTGGCAATACCAGTCAGATTCGAACATGAAGGTTTGAGGTAAAAAACACTTATGTGATTCGTTGTAAAATATACCACACCATTTGCTTTAGGTCCACATTTGTGTTCTTGAAATATTCGATGGGCCATGGTGTTAGAGTAATTTTCCAAATAGTTGATTAACACAGCTGGGGTATTTAGCTTTTGGGATGACTTTATAATATTCTCAGGAGATTTCATTAAGTGGTTTATAACACCCAGAATTATTGGCACACGTTCCGTATTTAAATTTTCTTCTCCAATGGAATTCAATATTCTTGTAGATATTTCTATATCTGCTGGAGTACGTATTGTACCGGATTTTGCCAAAAGATTTCTTAGTTGTGAAATAACTGCTGCTGCATTTTGTGGACTATTATTGGCCATTGCTTCATTATACAATTTATACAGATCAAATGTTATGATATTTTCATTTAATTCTAGCAGACACTTCGCGTTTTCCAAATCTCGGTTCTCTTCCCATTCCACAGCATAATGCTGAGGATTGTAAATACAACGTTTTGTTAGCGGTAACCCTGTTGGCAGTAAACACGGTTCTTGTGTTATAGCCAATTCACCCATCTTTGCCGAATGCCATCTGTTGGTGAATTTCGTACGTTGTCTATTTTTATTTAGGTAGTAATGTTGAAATTCTTCACTTTTACACTTGTAGGAAACTGTGGTACAATTTATGAATTCTGTGTTGCTCTTCACCACATCCCATGAGGCACTCGCTTCATTTGTATTATATGAACAATTCCTTTTAAAATTAAGTCCGTTACGACTAGAACACAATTCTGTTAATTGTACACTTCCAACATTTATGGGATTCCAAATTGCCAAGACTTCAATTACTTGGTTAACTGAATGCACTCGACTCCCGTAAATATCTTTTTTGCACCATTGTTCGGCATTAAGGACACTTGAAACGAACGATAATAATATTAGTAAAGTCAATCTCATTTTGTGTACTTGTTGCGATAGTCAACAAACTGAAACTGATTTTATATTTGAACAAATTAATTGTTTGCAAATTGCGCAGTATTTGCTTGGTTAGATATAGCTTTGTGGTATTTATTTTTGTCTATTTATTGCAATGAATGAATAACGATATAATTTAAAAGTGGCTGGATAAGAGCCGCGCTGTGGGTAAATATCCGATGAAATGGGTAAATATCACGTAAATACCCATTTTTGGGTCCGTAGGATATATTTGCCACAGTTTAGATTTCTAGTGAGTGAGTCCAAAAAAATCTTTTAATAAAATTGTAATCATAAATCCACTCTTAGTGCACCTACTGTACAGCAAAAATTTGGCATCGGCATACCATTAATGATTATTATCATCATTATTTTCTACATTACAATTGAGTTCATATATGAGTCATATTGGCCGACATCTTAACATATAAAACAGCATCCGGCAAAAAGACGCACACGTGCCCTTGATGAGAATAACAACAGAACAACCACCACTCAGTCTTCGTTCGGAAGTCAATGAAGAAGGTTCTGTTGTCGCTTGTTTCAATTATTTTTAATTTTAGCAATGCATTAACGCACACGCTGTTTGTGGAGAGAGCGAGAGAGAGTCGTATGCGTGAGGCCGCAAACAATGCGTTTGTATTGGTGCCGATTTCCTGATAATACCAGGGATGGAAAATTCAGTATAATAGTACTTTTTTCAGTACCATTTCACTATAAAAAGTACCGAAGTACCCCCGCGGCTAATTCAGTACCATTTCACATACTCTAGTCCCACAGGATGAAAAATGTTATGTGAAACTAAAAATGCAAAATTCACACTTTGCTTCCAAGATTAAAATTGTTATATATGCAAAGTATATGTATGTACCTTCATATTGGTAATATACCAAAATATGAATCTATATTGATCATTTTCTTAGTGGAGCTATTCCACCCATTGAGAAACCGAAATACCAAGATGCATTCACTAAATACTTCGTATCGTAGTACCTTCCAATCTAAGATGTTGCAATATCTCTTCTATGGGTACATTAGTTCTGGCAAACTATCGACAGTCCGACTATTGCTTTGATGCGGACGTGAAACAAAGTTAACATCGGCCAACATGACGTGTTTTTGGGCTATCTGTTACGAATTATTTAAAAAAATAATTTTATTAGAGTTCAATATAAACGATTTACGACAGCAACCAAAAGGATAGTTTGCCAGCACTAGGCTATATTAAAACAACACCCACAATTGTCTATAGGAATGTTATCTAGGCGTTTATACCGGACAATTTGTCTTCAAATACAACTCTGATTTACTAACACATACATACATTTGTCGGCTGTCTCCCACCTGTCCATCAATTTTTCACGGACAGCCGGGTTAACAAATTTTTGAAATTTTTTGTATAAATGTGTGAGATAATAATTGAAATGTGTTAAAAACAAAAGAACATGAAATCGACGATTTTTATTCATAATTTTACAACTGGTTTTGCAGTTGTCTGGACGCCTACGTCACACAGGCAAATTTTGGGTTTTTGATAATCAATACATGTACTCAACTGTCCTGTCATGTGTAAACGCAGGGTTAATACCCATATCGAATGCAAAATATCTAATTTCAGTTATTTCGATGGGATAATGAGGCTATACCTTTAAAATGCCGAAAATCGAATGGTACCGTTTTGTGGTGGCTTTATCAGAACGGGGACCTGCACTGTCAAATGGGAGTTTTGTAACCCCGACGAATACTAATTACCAAATTTCAAAAATTTTGGTATGATAATATGGGTTAAACCTTCAAAATCGAAAAATTGTCAGGAAGCGGTAAAGTCTCCGACGAATATTTTGATGATACAAAGTTACTTATGCCCTCCAGGAAGGTATAAAAATATATACGATTTTGCAAAATTTTTCAGATTTCATGATATAACCCTTTTTGTTGTTTTTTTTTTGCTGAGTAAACATTTTTAATTTAAAAAAGTACCTTTTCAATGAAAAAGGTACCATATTAATACTTTTTGGAATTTTTAATTTTCCATCCCTGTCTGATATAAAAGAGCTTTGTAAGTGAATGAGTTACTGACAGATCATCGCCCAGACGAAACGACTAAAGCTAGAAACTTGAATTTTTGAGTGTGGGTTGCTGTTGGTGTGTATGGGTGAGATAAGGCTGGGTTTTTGGAAATTCGGCCTAGAAGGGTACGAAAAGTAGTAAAAGGCACTAAATATGGTACCCTCGTATTAGGCAAACGGGAAGAGCTGAATTCTGAAAAAGTACTAAATGGTACTAAATTTGGTACAATTTGGAGTTGGGTAAACGGATAGAGCTGCAAACCTGAAATTTGGAATTAGGATTACTGGTTAAGTGCAGGATTGAGATATTGAATGAGCTATGGAAATTCGTACTTATGTGTACGAAAAGTACTGAAGTGTACTAAATTTTGGATTTTGATAAACTGATAGAGGTGGAATCCTGAAATTTGGAATAATTGTTAATGTTGGAGTATAGGATTGAGGTAGTTTTGGAAATTCGTACTTTTGTGTACGAAAAGTACTAAATGGTACTAAATTTGGTGTTGGGTGAACGGATGGAGCTGGAAACTTGAAATTTGGAATTAGGACTACTGTTGAAGGGTTGGATTGAGATGTGTAGGTATATTTTGAGATGTTAAGGTATATTTGGGAAATCGTACTTAAAATATACTAAATTTGGTATTATTTGGATTTGATTGAACGGATGGAGATGGAATTTTAAAATTAGGAAATGCGATTACTGTTGGAGTATAGGATTGAGTTAGTTTTGGAAATTCGTACTTATTGTGTACGAAAATTACTAAATGGTACTAATTTCGTTTTGGCTTAACGGGTAGAGTTGGGATCCTGAAATTTTTAATTACGATTACTGAAGGAGTGTAGGATTGAGATATTTTTTGAATTTCATACTTATGTGTACGAAAATTACTAAGTGGTACTAAATTTGGTACAATTTGAATTTGGGTGAAGAGATATAGCTTGAAATTTAGAATTATGATTACGGTTGAGATATGGAGGTATGTTTGGGAATTTGTACTTAAAAGGTACTTAAGATTATGATTGAATTCTGAAATTTGGAAATACGATTACTGTTGGAGCACAGGATTGAGGTAGTTTTTGAAATTCGCACTTATTGTGTACGAAAAGTACTAAATGGAATTAATTTCGTTTTTGGTGAACGGATAGAGAAACTTAATATTACTGTTTAAGTATAGGATTGAGCGGTGGAGACAGCTTTGGAAAATCGGACTTATGTGTACGGAAAGTACTAAATTGGCTACAATTTCGATTAGGGTGAACGGATAGAGCTGAAAACCTGAAATTTGGAATTAAGATTACTGTTGAAGTGTAGGATAGAGATATGGAGGTGGTTTGGGAAATTCGTTCTTATGTGTACGAAAACTACTAAATGGTACTAAATTTGGATTTTGGTGAATGGATAGAGACTGAATCGTGAAATTACACTGACCAAAAAAGACCTAGTGTAACATATTTTACTAACACATAGATACATTTGTCGGCTGTCTTCCAGTTGTCCATCATTTTTTCACAGACAGTCGGGTTAACAAATTTTTATAATTTATGTGAAAAAGAAGTGAGATGATAATTCGAATGTGCTAAAACAAAAGAATATGTACAAAAATAAAATATGTGAATGGAAAACGAAAAGAAATCGATGATTTTCATAAATAATTTTACAACTGTTTTTGCAGTTGTCTGGACAAGGCAAGTTTTGGGTTTTTGACAATCAATACATGAACTCAACTGTCCTGTCATGTGTAAACGCATGGTAAGCAACGATATTTGACAAACCTTTTTAAAGAACATCCGGAAAATTGAGTGACATTGAGTTTATTTGTATATTATTCCCTTTCCGCATACGAAGTAGCGGGCATTTTGCTAGTAATAAAATATATGGTCACCTATTTTATGCTACACATTTTTTCATTTCTGAGTAAAATTTTAAACTGTTTTAAATTTTTCTAGAAATGTATAGTATTATAGAAACTATTACAGAGAATAATTTAACTGATTGCCCAAAATATTTGAAAATATCAAAATAATGAAAATTTTAGGCTTTTTCATTAATTTTCTGCATATTTGATGTCAAGTTTTATGTTGTTTTAATTGTAATTTTAGGTTAACTGTAGCCTTACTGAGTTTAGAACAATACGTTCTTTATTGTGTTTAAATTTTCTATGTTCCACCACAGTGATGTCCATTAAGATTATTTTCAACTGGGCTCCTGCTACAAATGCTACTTCGAAAAAGTTTCCGAGATATAGCCGTATTTTGCACTATCTCTGCTAAAATGTCAGCATAGAAATCCACAATGATTATATTTAGGGTAAAATTGGGTGTACTTTAATAAGAAGTACTTCCAATAAATGTACATTTCTAGAAATGTTCCTACTTTGGCGAAGACACAAAAAAAACTGATCGAAAACCGATTCATGTTCCTCATCATTTCAGCAATACATCCTCAGCCTGTGTTAATTGATACTTTCAACTAGATATAGATCGAATACCGGCTACACAACCAAAATCCTTTCCCCCAAAAATTATGTATTTTGAACATATTCAGAATTTTGTGGACCTTTTTTGTCGTATAATTATCGATAAATTATCAGTTATATTGCGGAGAAGTTACCTGAAGGAATGGACCAGACCGACATAGTTAATTGCAACAGATTTTGCCCCACAGTAATTTCAGTTGGTCACCTTATAATTTAGAGCTTTTGTACCATTATGTCTGGAAATATGGACTTGTTTAGGAAAAACATAATATGTAGTACCATCGGTTAAAATTTCCAAAGGCTCCTCGAACATACATTTAACCTCATTTAAACAAAATTGTTGAAGTTTTGCGATCGAGGAACCCTAAAAAGCGGAACGTTACGTCCTATTTTCGGGCATAAGCTATGTTTGAACAAAATATTACAAAGTTTGGGCCAAATCGGTTGCTCCGTTCATGAAATATCGCGCGTATCATTATAGCGAAAATGTTTGTGCGGAAGGTACCGGAAGGAGTGGACTGATAAGCACCATCTTCGCACTTTATCTAAGATTCGGAGAAATAATACGATATTCAAAGTTTGTACCAACGATTATCCGATTCAAAAGTTGTCGTTCGCACCAGCCACTACACATGGTGGCCGTAGGGTTTTACAACTTTTGGGCAAATTTCTCTGGATATATGGACTTGCCCGCGAAAAAACAAAACGTTTCGAGAGAAGTCTTAAACTGCACTTTCTGAATTTTTTGAAATCCTGTGTGTAAGGTACATGAAGGATTGGACTGATATGGTCCAACTTCGAACTTGATCTAAGTTTGGATCAAATTTTAGTTGATCCGTTCGAGAGTTCTCGAGTTCTCCAGCCAGACGGACATCGTTAAATCGATTCCAAGTTATTTGAAACGGATTTCCTCCAAAAATACTTGAGGAATAAGAACATTATTTCGATGAGGCACATTTTTTATACCATCCACCATAGGATGGGGGTATATTAAGTTTGTCATTCCGTTTGTAACTACATAATACTACATATATATAGTATATATATTCTTGATCAGCGTGCAATTATACATCGATGCAGCCATGTCCGTCTGTCTGTCCGTCAGTGGAAATCACTCTAGCATCCGAACGGATTGAAGTAGGTGGATGAAATTTTGGTAAAATCTATTATATGTATGTAGGACTTTTGGTATTGAAAGCGGGCTATGTAGGTCCACGTTTTCGTATTTATTCCGTATTCCGTTTTAGGGAAATTTTAGTATATTTGTCCCATTTGACCACCGAATTGGTTGTAATTTGGTATTTTTTGTCTCCAGAGGATAAAAAATATTTTTACCAAATTTTGTTTATATAGGTCCACGTTTTGGTATAGCCCCCATATATGTGTAGTACGCGTCATTTTAATATATTTTGAATGTCTTAGTCCCATTTGACCACAGAATCGGTTGTAAGTTTGTATTTTGTGTTTCCACAGGCTAAGAAATATTTCTACCATAAAATGTTTATCGAGGTCCAGGTTTTGATATAGACCCCATAGGACGATATCTCCCGATTTTCGGCATTTTGAAGTTTATAGCCTCAATATTCCACCGTAATGGCTGAAATTTGGTGTTTAGTCGTCGTTGGATGCATAAAACTTTCCCCCGGAAATTTGTAGGTATAGGTCCACGTCTTCATATAGGCCCGATAGAACGGTACCTCCCGATTTTCGGTATTTTGAAGGTTGTGGACTTAATATTCCACCGAAATGGCTGAAATTTGGTGGTTAGTCTTCACTTGGGGTATAAAACATTCTATATGAAATTTGTCGGTATGGTATTTTCGAAAGTTTTCGGTATTTTTGAAAGTTTTAGCTATACTATACTATCAAAATGCCTGAAATTTGATACTTCGTCCTGTTTTGGGATACAAAACTTTCTCCCAGAAATTTATCTGTATCGGTCCACGCTTTAATGTACACCCCATGGAACGGTACATCCAAATTTTCGGTGGTTTGGAGGGTTTAGCCTCATTATAACACCGAAATGGCTAAAATTTGGTACATAGTCTTCGTTGTGGGTATAAAACTTTCCACCTGAAATTAGTCGGTATAGGTCAACGTCTTCATATAGCTCCCATAGAACGTCACCGCCCGATTGTCCGTATTTTGAAGGTTTTAGCCTCATTATTCTACCGAAGTGACTGAAATTTGGTATTTACCGCCTGTTCATGTATGTCGCACGGAAACCTGTACGAAAGGAAAGCAGTCACTCGCTTCCGTCTAAAAATGCGTTCATGTATTTCGCAAACTATCGTGCGACTGCCGTTACGTATCCTATGCGAAATACTACTAATTTGAATGTACATTTGTACAACTATGTTCCATAAATGAGAGCCAAATGAGAAATGAAAACAAAATACACATATACATACAAATATTGGAATATGTGTGATTTGTTTTGTTTGAAAAATAAAATGTGTCGGTATTTTGAATTATTTTATTTAATTGATTTCTTCAAAATAATGAATGAAAGCGCCATTGAATCGTATCTGTAAAATTTTTATTTTGTTTCAAGAATGTGTTGCATAAATTTGTTTTAAGATTTTCGGTGTAATTCGCGAGTTTACGTTCTACTCGGCAGCTACAAAGCAAGTGAGTGATTTTGACATTCTCTTTCTATAAGAGACAGTCCTTTCGAAATACATAAACCCAAATTTAATGGAAAAGTGTACGTTTACGTCACCGACGTAGCCCGCAATGATTTTCATTCCTATAGGATATTAGCTTATCTTACACATTTTTTTAATTTTTGAGTAAAATGATAAACTGTTTTAAATTTTTAAAGAAATATGTAAAGTATTTGGAGGAAGTATTACGGAGAATTATTTAACTACATTGGTGTACATTATTGTCCAACATATTTGAAAGTATAAAAATAAGGAACACGTTAGGCTTTTTGAGCAATTTTCTACATAGTTGTTTTTAAGTTTTAAGGTGTTGTTTAAGCGTTTAATCGTAATTTTAGGCTGACTTTAAGTGTTACTGAGCTCAGAACAAGACGTTTATTTGTATTTATTGAACGTTTGCAGCATATTATGTCCAATACATTGGCTTAAAAACAACATCTGGAAAAAATTTCTTCCGATCTTTTGCTTTTGAAATTTTTGATAAGACCAATAAAAGATCGTTGCTTAATCTTTGTGGTTTTACACTTTTGTATAGAGTCTCTAACACGTTCTTGTAATCAACTATTTTGAACATCATAACAATTACAAATTCTTTATTATGTTTGAAATTTGCAAAAAAAAACTATGTCAACTTTTTTTATGATATAATTTCTGTTCCAACGCAGTGTCGTCCGTTGAGATTGTTTGAAAGTGGTTTCTTGCTACAAATTAGTAAATGTCTATGTTTTGTTCGACCTTTCGAATGTTAATAAGATCATGGTTATTGAGATTGAGGTCAATGTTTATATTTTATTTATTTCATATTATATCTAATATTTCGAAATTACATTGAATTTCATCTTCAGGGATTTTTCTGTCGATTACTCTTTGAGTTGTATTTTGGGAAGTAATTTCAATGGATGCACATTTCTACGAATGTTCCTTTTGCCTTCTTCGGCAAAGGACATTGTGACGACAAAAAAAGCTTATCGAAACAGATTCGTCTTCGTCAAAATCTCAACAAGTATCAGTCGTCTTTGCGGACGGGAATATACCCTGAGCCTGTGTGAACTGAAACTTTCAACTATGGACAGATCGAATAGCGGCTACACAACCAAAATCCTTTAACCCAAAGCTATCTATTAGGAGATTTTCAGAATATTTTCAAAATATGAATTTTATCATTGACCACAAGTGCTGCTGTGGAGGTACCCGAAGAAATGGACCGGACCGACATAGTTCATTTCGGAAGTCGATCTTATTTTTGGAGTCATTCCTCTTAGAAGATATTGCGTCCAGCAGTCATTTTAGTTCGTCACGTATAATTTTCAGTTTTTTCAGGAAATATGGACTTACCCACGAAAAACATAATACCGCTCTAAACGCAAGGAATACCTTCAGTAAAAATTTCTAAGGATCCTCGCACAGACCTTAAACTACATTAAACAACTGTTTTGATGGTTTGTGAGGGATGTACACAGTATGGTCCATTTTCAAGCTAAAACTAAGTCTGGACAAAGTATTACTAAATCCAAAGTTTGGACCAAATCTGTTGCTCCGTTCAAGAAAAATCGCATATACCACTTTCACTAAAATTCTTGATATTTGGGGGAAAAGCACCATCTTCGAACTTTATATAAGACTCGCAGAAATATTGTGATAAACAAAGTTTGGACCAACGCAGTATCCGGTTCGAACGATGTCGTGCGCACCAGCAACTACACATGATGGCCGTAGGTGTTCTTTACAGCTTTCGGGCCATTTTCTCTGGAAGTATTGACTTGCCCCTGAAAAAACTATAGTACTATAGTAATAGGGGCCCCGAGAACACTTGTTGCAAAAAAGCAAAGCCTTTCCAGAGAGGTATTTTTATTTATTAATTTATTTATTTCATATTTCTACTTATACTAAATTATTAGCATAAAGGAAGTGAAGCCATGACTACTGAGGTCTTAAGCTTACACAGATATATTTACTAGTTATCCAGAGACGTCTTAAACTGCACTTCTCTGAAAATTTTTGAAATACTCTGTGGAAGGTTACCGAAAGAGTGGATCGATTGTCGATCGAAATTGATCAACATTTTGACAAAATATCACGAAGGCCAAATTTTGGACCGAATCGGTTGATATGTTCGAGAATTACGTGTTTTCCAGGCTGCCACCCAGACCGACGAACATAGCTAAGTCGACTCCAAGTGTTCTGAAATAGATTTCCTCCAAAAACACTTTGGCCCTTAAACCATTATTTCGATGAGGACTAATATGCTGTTTATATTAGAGCTTTTTGCAGGGTTAACATTCTTTATGAGGATTTGTTTGAAATATAAACAATGGAATTGACATTTAAAACCCAGTCGGTTTGTTAAATCCGGTTATATATAAACGGGGTATAAAGGTTGAGAGTATAAAAAATGTAGATTTGAAAAAAATTGTGTTTGTGGATTTTTGCTAAAAGAACGAAAAAGTTTGCCTCCAAAGAGGCAGTTAAATGATATGTACAAGTGATTTGGAAGTGCATCAAATTAAGCATTTTCACTCATGATTTTTACAAGGGAGTGACCCGGGAAAGAGGCACTCCATTGCACCGCATTTTAACTGACCCTTTGGCATTGCATTTTAACTGAACCTTTGGCACTGCATTTTAACTGACCCTTTGGCATTGCATTTTAACTGAACCTTTGGGGTAGAATAGGAGGCAGTCCAGAGCACGTGTTTTGAATAACAAAATAAAATGCATTTATTATTTGTGTAAAACAAAAATATTAATAACTTTATTAAATTAACACGAATTATAAAAATTATCTATTGAATTCAATCACAAACATGTGCGTTTCCTCCGCTCTTCATTTAATCCAAGCTTATGTGCTTTTGCTTCATCTGCTAAATGGGTTTGATATTATCTTCCCATCACCAGTTAAGATTTCGACATGTACTCCAACAGCACTCCATTGTATGTATACATGTATAGAACTTGGATTGAGCGCCAGAATTTTAGTTTAAAAGAATTCAAGACTGTTTATCAGAGTTTTCCTAATTCCTGATCAATTTCAAGAGGAAATCAGAATTTCTATAAGAGAAGTCCGACTATTGGACGCCGAAATTAGTCTATTGACAGATGCACGATTGGGCGACAGAATTTGTCATTTACATACTCGCGATTGGGTGCTAACATTTCATCATAGATACATTCACTATTGCTCAGCATTATTTCTCTATCAAGAAAACCACTATCGGCCTTCAGAAATTCTTTGTGATAAGATCTACGTTTGGACACCAAAATATCTTTAGGGAAATAACTACAATTTCTTTATGACAATAACAACGATTGGGCACCTGACACCAATTGCAAAATTGAGCATATTCTGACATCGCAGCATGATAGGAGACCAAAAAAAGAAGACCTGCGCCTCGTCGTTTTTATGCCTTCTAAATTCTACCTGTAAATATGAAAAATACTAGTGGATAATGCCATGATATCCAACGTTTCCTCTGCATAAATAAATTTTCTAGTAATCCCATTTTCCATCTATAAATTACTCAATAAAATTTGGAGTGGAAAATTGAAGCCGTGATTTTGAACTTTTGTGAAGTAGGAAACAGAGGAAATGTCTTCAACATTCCATGTAAACAAAAAAAGAAATGTTAAGATATTTCTAAGATTTTCTGATAATATAATCTTTCTTCACTGAATTACATAACATTCGCTGTAGACGTGATGCGATTATTAATATATCCATTGTTTTGAACATATTATTATATTGTCAAAAAAGTTCTGAAAGCAAGGGTAAATTGGCCAAGAAGTCTTACGTCATTTTAATTACAAAAT
This sequence comes from Musca autumnalis, assembly GCF_047663935.1. NCBI lineage: Eukaryota > Metazoa > Arthropoda > Insecta > Diptera > Muscidae > Musca > Musca autumnalis. Next base: position 220,613,316 of record NW_027411644.1, read on the forward strand.
AGTAATGCAAATTTTTTCATCGGTAATATATGTTAAAATAAGGTTTACGTCATTGCTAAAAAAGAAATTTTCGCTAACATGAACTTTCAAAATTTTTGTCCTGTGGGCCCCCCCCCCCCCCGAAATGAAATCCTGGCTACGTCCCTGGTTTACGTGTTATTTCGTATGGCTTGTCGGTCGCATAGATTTTCGTTTCGAAGGTGTTTACATGAACAGAAAATGATTTTTTCCACTTCCGAAGCGCAAGAAACCTTTCGGTCGACATACATGAACAGGCTGTTAGTCTTTTTCCGGGCTACAAAAATTTCCCTCAGAAATTTGTCGGTATACGTGCATGTCTTCGAAGGTACCCCCATAGAACGATATATCCCAATGTTCGGTATATTGAAGGTTTTAGCCGCATTATAACACGGAAATGGCTGCAAGATGGTACTTAGTCCAATTTCGACTGTAAATAATTTTCTATTATTCTTAAGAAAGTCGTTGATTTTAATATGCAAATTAAATTTATTTTTATTTTATAAAAATTGTTATATTATACAGGTAAAAATAAACTATATTGTTACGAATCAATTTTTATTTATACATGTTATGTATCAATAGGCCACGGTATAATTTTCTTTTTAAAACCATACATTGTATTTATTATTATGTATTTATTTTATAGAATCATATTTCCTAAGCGATTGAATGATCGCTTTTAAATTGTATCCTTATCTTCGGCAGAAAACATTGTGAGTTGTGTCATTGCATTATCCGGTATGGGAAAATAATCCTTTGGAACGCAACATCTTATCCATGCGAATTGATCATTTTTGTCGACCACGACAAAATAAACAAACAGCATCAGACCCTGCATGGTCGATGTTAAGCAAAATAAAAATGAAAACAACAAACTGACATTACGGTGGGCCAAAATGCCAAAAACCAAAGAAGAGACCAAAAGAACGAACAAGCATATGGCAAAACGAACTTGGATGCATAATTCTTGACGTCGTTTGGAGTTTCGATAATCGATCAATGATCGTCTTAAATTATACACTATATAAATTAATACTGCCACATTCAATACAACTAAACAGGTAATGGGTACAGCAACAGTTAAATAGAAACCAATGCCAGATGGATAACATATGGGATCACCACCTTGGGGTATATACGATTTTCGATCCAGGAGAACAAGTAATGCTATGGGTACCATTGGCAGACCCCATGCTGCCAGAGCATATTTGGCCACAAAATGCGAAGTTCTTACGATTCCCACGACAGCCTTGATACGTTGGTATTGCAAAATGCCAATGAATAACATCCACATGAGTAAGACAAGAATGGTGTATTGTAGAAATGCTCCAATCGCCACACAATGATAATCGTTGTTGATATTAACCACAGCATCCCAAACTGTCGAGATATTTATAAGTAGAAAACAAACCGTGATAAGAGTTAGAACAAAACACAAATTCATTAAAAGTTGGTATGAGGTTTTCGATCGCCACCGCGTACAGCACAAAGCTGTCATCCAAATACACAACAGACCGAACAATGCAAAACCACAACCTAATACTGAGACAACATCAACGAATGAGTCACGGATTAATGTTAATAATGACATTGTAATACTCTCGGTGTTTTCTGGTTCCACCCTTCGAACAGCAGCCAAGGGTTTCAAATGTCTTGTATGGCAAAGTAACAGATTTTGATGTTGTGGTAGGACAGGCGTGTCATTATTATCGATCCATGTATTGTCAATGTAGGAACTGCACACGGCACTGGGTTCGTCTTCAAGCTTGCTATATTGCAAGATAACCGGTATGCTTTCCGATAAGTTACCTGCAAATACAAGAAACAAAGTATTTTAGTCATTTACGAGTACCGTAAAAATACATTTATAGTGAAAGAAATAAACAAATTTATTTTAAATGTCTAAAACATTTAGTACTCTTCTGTAATAAATCTTTAATTCATTCGAATAAATGTGTCTGAGGAACAGGTCAACGTGTTTAAGTCTTAACTCCCTATTCAATTTGTATGGACAAGACAACATATAAAAACGCACATTATAATACACCTGAATGATGTATAATTTACGAATTTTGCATAACAATTTCATTCACTCATACCATAGCTTATCAGATTTAGGCGTTTAAACCAAAATTTACATGTTATGAATGCTTGAAAACAAGTAAGAACGGCCTTAAGTTGTTAAGTTAAGACATGCACGGAGCAAAATGGAGCAATTAATTTCCGTTTGGGAAAGTACTAAGATCTTAAGCAACGCTATCTGAATAATATCGCTTTCTTTTACACAAGGTTATATCCCAATGGAACATCGATATTTTCTACCCATTCAGAATCCAAAATACCACGTTGCAGGTATTCCACTGTAACAATGGGTGGACAGTAGAGTGACCCAAAAAACAAAAATTCGTTTTATTGTTAAGTTTTTGCCTTTTTAGGGGCGAAGGTCATTATTTGTGAGATTTTAATTAATTTAATTAATCGAGCTTTATGACCTAAAGAGATTACATTGAAAAATTGATATATAGCGAAGTCCTATACACACATCAACCGCTATGCGACGATCGTTTCGTTAGCTGGTTAGGCTAACATCTTCAAGCATATTAGATTTTCGCCATTTGGAGCCCCTATTTGTACATCCAAGATTGCAAACTTGCATTTGTGAATTTCAAATTGAAGCTTTTTATTTCCAAAGACGACTCATTTGTTCCCCTTCTATTTCACAAATAAATTTGTATACCCTCAGCATTTATGCTAACGAGGGTTATAGGACGAAAAGTCAAAAAAAATTAACATTGATGAAGCCAAGGTTTGCCCTGTTATAATTCGCGAAATATTGCAATGTACCACGAAATATGACCATAAATGGATCAAACGAAGTGTTCTTGATCAAAGCTCATAAATGTGGCAAAAATAGTAAATTTGCGCGGAAGCTATGACTGCGTAAATGAATAAAAATAGGTAAAACACGTTGAACCAAACGAGTTTTTTTACGATTGGCGCTTAAACCGTTTAAATTACGGATATCTGTCCAAAGTAAAAGTAGAATAATACAAAATGAAGATTACACTTCTAAGGTATCACTTTTCAAGATCTCCACTACATCCACCTTGTATGGATGCTGGCATTTTGAAGCCAGACTTTAGGTGTTATTTGCATTTTTGATCTAACTGCGACGCGCATTGGGGTATTTCAGAAAATATATAATAGTATCAAAGTACTCACGATTATGCATAATTTGATATGTATATTGACTATGTACCCCAGACAGCATCACAGTAATCCACTGCCAAAGGCCAAAATTTAGTGCGACACATTTTTGAAAAACCCTATTTTTTTGAGTACAGTATTTACAATATCCTTTTGATTGCGCTGAGACCCCAAAATATTTTAGTTTTTGACGGTCTGGGTCATATAAATCATAGATCTTGAAAATCCACTAGAATGGCGAAAACAGCAACTGCCAAAACCGAAAAATGTGCGAAAAGTGGTTTTGAAAATATTGCGGATTAATTCGCGTTTTCTATGGATCGTTTCGTTTTCAATGAAAAAACTGACACATCACTCACGTTTTTGCGAAAACAGCGGTTTAAAAATTTAGTGGCATGGGAGCTGTATCCGATTTATCCCAAAACAAGTGAGAAAAGGCTATAGTCGGCACGGGACCGACTATGTGATACCCTACACCACTACCTCTGTGAATAATCTTTTCAATCGAACCAAAATAATTAATATTTAATTTTATATTTTACTACTGTCGACATCACCAACATCAATAGGCTTCTATCTCTGTGAAAAAATTTCGTGATGATCCGATCAAAATTCCAGAAAAAGTGAAAAAAGGATGCATTAACGACTATTGCGATATCTCTATTATTTGACTACCTCCGCCAACCTACTTTGCATAATTTCAAAGTTGGGATTTTCTACTTTCTTAGTCTGGCTTTCCTTTTAGAAGGTCCCCAACCAAAGGTGTGAAATCCGTCATTGTTATTAAAATCGCAAAAATGAGAAGTTGGGTTTTATTAGCGACTATTGCGATATCTTCGTTGTTAGACCACCTACGACAACCTACGTTATATTGTTGTAAAGGTGATATTTTATATCTATTGACTTTTTCTCCAAATAAAGTTTTTGCTTATTCCGACCCCTAAATATTATCCGACCATCATCAAAATCAATAGGCTTCTTCCTCTGTGAGACCCTCATTAACCCTCGAAATTTCGTGACGATCCGATCAAAATTGCGCCCAGGAGCGTGATTTGCAAAAAAAAAATGGAAAAATGGGATGTATTATCGAATATTGCGATATCTCCGTTATTTGGTCACCTACGCCGACCTAGTTTGCATCATTGTGAAGATGCGATCTTCTACTTTCATAGTAAGGCTTTGCTTTTGGAGAGTATCCAACCAAAGCTGTGATATTCGTCATTATAACAAAAATCGCAAAAATGAAAATTTGGGTTTAATTTGCGACTATTGTGATATCTTCGTTGTTTGATCACCCACGAGAACCTACTTTACATCGTTAGAAAGGTGATATTTTCTACTTTTATTGTCAGGTTTTGCTTTTGGTATACCCCTTATAGAAGCTGAGATATTAGCTTTGGAAAAAAACGTTGTCTTTTTATCCAAATAAGTTTTTTGCCCATTCCGACCCCTAAATATTATTCGACCCTCACCAAAATCAATAGGCTTCTTCCTCTTTCAGATCCCCATTAACTCTCAAAATTTCGTGAAGATCCGATCAAAATTGCGGCCTGTAGCGTGATTTCCAAAAAAATGGAAAAATGGGATGGATTACCGACTATTGTGATATCTCCGCTATTTGGTCACCTACGCCGACCTAGTTTGCATCATTGTAAAGGTGGAATTTTCTACTTTCATAGCCAGGCTTTGCTTTCGGAAAGTTCCCAGCCAAAGCTGTGATATTCGTCATTATATCTAAAATCGCAAACATGAAAATTTGGGGTTTATTAGCGACTATTGTGATATCTTCGTAGTTTGATCACCTACAAGAACCTACTTTACATCCTTAGAAAGGTGATATTTTCTGCTTTCATTGTCAGGTTTTACTTTTGCTATACCCCATACAGAAGCTGAGATATTCGCTTTGGAAAAAAACGTTGTCTTTTTATCCACATAAGTTTTTTGCCCATTCCGACCCCTAAATATTACCCGACCATCACCAAAATCAATAGGCTTCTTCCCCTCCGGGACCCCCGTCAACACCCAAAATTTCGTGACGATCCGATCAAAATTGCGACCTGTAGCGTGATTACAAGGTTTAGATGGACAGACGGACAGACGGACGGACGGACGGACTGACGGACGGACACACATAGCCAGATCGACTCAGCTCGTCGAGACATTCATTTTGATATATATAAGTATGGGTCTACGACCATTATTTCGATGCGTTACAAACTTTTTGGCCAAAACCAACTTATAATACCCTCCCCACATAGTGGTGTAGGGTATAAATACTGTGTGATGCTACATCCACGGTTCTTGATAGATTTTATCGAAATAGGTTTAGATCGATGTATTTTTTAGTGTATGATAGTGAAATCGGATGCGCAAAAAAAGTGTATGAACTTTGTGCAAAGTATAAGCGTTATAAAGTTTGTTGCATACTAAACTGCAGACTATGCTATATCTTAGTGGCCAAAGTAAATCCTGGCAAATGTGTACAAATTAAAAGAGAAGAATTCGCTGTATTGGTAAACCGGATGCGCATCAAATAAATTGGAGGATTTACACGCATTTCAAAATGAACATTCCACGATATAGATTTATTTCAAGATTATACCCCATTTAAAGGAACCCAAAATTTATTCGAACGATAAGTCCAATTTACATATGCACATTAAATGATTTCGTTTTACGAAATCCTAGAAACAAATGAAGTGCATTTACATCTGTTTTTTGCGTCATTTGCTTACGCACACAATCGCACATACAACACTAATGTTTACCAACTAACTTGACTTAATTCAAAATTAGAAAATATAACTTTTGCAAGTTTTTTAACCATTTATTTACACTTTTGTCATCGTTTGAGTATTTTTGTTTTTCTACAACACATACAAACAAACAAAGACATCATAAAACAGTTGCATTTTTTGGTAGTTTATGACGAAAAAGCAGGGTTGCGTATAATAGTATGGTGTTTTCGTGCGTTGTTTAGAATAAATGACGCATCTATCGTCATTTATTTTTGTATGGTAAATGACGCAAAATGTTGCCTGTTTTAGCAAATAAATGACGAAACAGCCCTAAAACCTGTTTTTCGTGCTAATGTAAAAAGCACAATACTCATATCTTCCCTAGATGTTAGCGAGTATTCGTGATGTTATAAGAAAAAAAAATTAAATTTTCTTCAACTAACTCACAAAATAAATTTTCATTTGAATCATCGCGACCGTGGTGCAATGGTTAGCACGTCCGCCTTGCACTCAGAAGATCTGCGGTTCGAATCCCAGGCCAAGCAACATCAAATTTTCAACGGTGGCAAAATTCCCCCTCAGTAATGCTGGAAACATTTCCTGAGTATTTAAGCCATGAAAAACTTCTCTACAAGTGGTGTCGTAAGACACGCCGTTCGGACTCGGCAATAAAAATTAGGTCCCATATCATTGAGCCAATATGAATCGGCGTGCACTCATTGATATGAGAGAAGTCTCCATAACTTTTGCGCGCAATATCGAAAATTAGTATCTCGAACAGATTTGAGAATGGGAATTTTTTTCGCAATCCATGTACCAAAAACCGTTTATGTGGCGTCAAAGACAAATTTATTTTTTTTCAAATGGAATATTAAAAAATTCTGACTTTTCCTCATATACACTTTCATACGGGCATAATGGTTTTAGACCCCAAGTATGTTTGGACGAAATGTGTTTCAGACAATTTGGAGTCGATTTAGCAATGTCTGCCTGTCTGGCTGGGTTGTGCGCACGATAACTCTCGAACGGATGAACCGATTTGGTCCAAACATAGTTTATGTTCGATTATATATGGGTTATATCGGTGACTCCTTCCGGTACCTCCCCCACAAAAGTTCGAAAATGTTCGGAATATTTCTGTGCACGATAACTCTTGCAGGGAGTAACCGATTTGGTCCATACTTTGCACATCGTGAAATTTCCACTAAACTTAGATGAGGTTCCAATATGGACTCAATAGATCCACGCCTTCGGGTACCTCCCATGGTAGAATCATTACAAGGTAGGGCATAGCAAACAGCTGATTACAATTTTTTTCTATTGGTTTGCGTATTCTTTCAAATCACCATACAAAAATTGTGTATATCGTCACCATAAATGCCCGATGACGTAACCGACATGAAAATCGAAATTCGTTTTTTGACGTAATTTGATACATAAAGCTAAGATACATGCTCTGGCAAAATTTCAAGCTTCTGCGTTCAAAAACAACGATCCTATTCAAGAAATGGCATTTTGGAAAATAGGATAATATTGCAGATTTTGTTGTAATGGAGGATCTCAAAACTAAGCACTTCAGTGGTTTTGATTTCACTACTTATTCCCCTTCGTATATGATCGATAATATCCCATATACTCGCCTTCATAAGATTAATATTCCATAAAACAGTTTTTAATTTTACAACATTTTTTGCTTCTCCTGTAAAGTTTTGGTTTTGTGGGTTACGTCTTCGGGCATTTATGGTGACGATATATGTGTATGGTTTTGAAAAATATGACAAAATATTTTATACATATTAAAATTCAGTCGAAATGAAAATTGTTATTATAACATTTATTATTTAAATTTATTACAACGTTGTGATGAAACAAACTTTTGAACATATACAGAAGCTGACCCTGTAAAGAAAACTTAGCCTCCCATTCATTTTTCGCGTTTTTAGTTATGTCATGTTCACACGTGCGTTTCAATTACGTTGTTCGCCTGTCGAACGACGTATATGAATTAACCCGTTTCCACGACGCCATTCGTAATTAACAGAAACACAAACAAAATTTCCTTCATTTTTGTTTCCCTGTTTTCACGAAAATTTGAACCGCAAACACATCTATATATATAAAAGAGCTTAAGGCCTGCGTACATAAGCTTTCCTGTTTCATTTTTGACATAATAAAAATAAAAGAATAAAGAAGGCCAAGGAAATTTCGAACTGGGTTGCCCTTTTCTTTTTTATTCTTTTATCAGAAGTAAGCAAGGTAAGCAGGCAAGGCAGCTTATGTACGCAGGCCTTTAGTGATAAGTGAGTGACATGTATATCATCGCCCAGACGAAACCGCTGAAGCTAGAAAGCTGAAATTTTGACTGTGGGTTGCTGTCGGTGTGTAGGTGTGAGATAAGGCTGGGTTTTTGGAAATTCGCCCTAGAAGGGTACGAAAAGTACTAAAAGGTACTAAATATGCTACCCATTGTATTAGGCAAACGGCAAGAGCTAGAGTGCTGAAATTTGGAACGAATATCACTGATGGATAGTTAGAAAGATGTACCAAAGGGTTTTTGGAAATTCGACCTCTAAGTGTACGAAAAGTACTAAATTTTGTACCAATTGTATATTTTGAACGGATTTAGCTAGAAACTTGGAATTTGGTATGGAAATGAAGGTTGGGAAGTGGTGTTTATAAAAGGAAATGGTTTGTGAAATTAGTACTCATATGTACGAAAAGTACTAAATGGTACTAAATTTAGTACAATTTGGAGTTAGGTGAAAGGATAGTGCTGGAAACCTGAAATTTGGAATTAAGATTACTGACGGAGTATTGGATTGAGATATGGGGGTAGTTTTGGAAATTCGTACTTATGTATACGAAAAGTACTAAATGGTACTAAATTTAGCACAACTTGGATTTGGTTGAACGGATAGAGCTAGAAACCTGAAATTTGGAATTAAGGTTACTGTTGGAGTGTAGGATTGAGGAAGTTTTGAAAATTCGTACTTAAGGGTACGAAAAGTACTAAATTTGGTACTATTTGGATTTGTGTGAACGGATAGGGCTGGAATCCTGAAATTTGAAATTAAGATTACTGTTGGAGTGTGGGATTGATGTAGTTTTGGAAATTCGTACTTATGGGTACAGAAAGTACTAAATGGTACTAAAGTTGGTACAATTAGGAAGTGATTTAACGGGTAGGCCTGGAAACCTGAAATTTGGAGTTAAGGTTACTGTTGGAGTGTAGGATTGAAAAAGATTTGGAAATTCTTAATTATGGGTACGAAAAGTACTAAATGGTACTAAATTTGGTACAATTAGGAAGTGATTGAACGGGTAGGCCTGGAAGTCAGAAATTTGGAATTATGGTTACTGTTGGAGTGTAGGATTGAGGAAGTTTTGAAAATTCGTAATTATGGTTACGGAAAGTTTTAAGTGGTACTAAATTTTGTACAATTACGATTCGGGTGAACGGATAGAGCTGAAATCCTGAAAGTAAGATTACTCTTGGACTGTAGTATTGAGGTAGTTTTGGAAATTCGTACTTATGGGTACGAAAAGTACTAAATGGTACTAAATTTGGTGCAATATAGATGTGGATAAACGGATAGAGCTGGAATCCTGAAATTTGGAATTAAGATTACTGTTTGACTGTAGGATTGAGGAAGTTTGGGAAAATTATACTTATGGGTATGAAAAGTACTAAATGGTATTAAATTTGGTACAAATTGGATTTGGGTGAACAGATAGCGCTGGAATCCTGAAATTTGGAATTAAGATTACTGTTGGAGTGTAGGATTGAGGTAGTTTTGGAAATTCGTACTTATGGATACGGAAAGTACTAAATGGCGTCACATTTCATACAATTAAATTTGGGTGAACGGATAGCGCTGGAATTATGAAATTTGGAATTAAGATTACAGTTGGAGTGTAGGATTGAGGAAATTTTGGAAATTCGTCCTTATGGGTACGAAAGGTATTAAATTTCGTACAATTTAGACTTGGTTGAACGGTTAGATCTGGAATCCTGAAATTTGGAATTAAAATTACTGTTAAAGTGAAGAATTGAGGTAGTTTTGAAAAATCGTACTTATGGGTACGAAGAGTACTAAATGGAACTAAGTTTGGTACAATTTGATATTGGACGAACAGATACTGCTGGAATCCTGAGATTTGGAATTAAGATTTTTGTTGTTATTGTGTATAATTGTCAGTGTAAGGTTGAAAGATGTGGTTGTCAAAATACGTACCATGGTACTCAATTTTTTGTTGGGTGTAGGGACAGAGCTGGAATCTGTATTTTTAGAGTTAGGGTGAGTATTGGTGTGTAACGTTGGTATATTTAAGAAAAGTATTAAATGTTGTATCGGGTATGTGGGGTAAGATATGGAGATGGTTTTTGAAATGCATTCTATAAAAAGTACTAAATGGTACAGAATTTGATATAATTTGTTATTGTGTAAAGGGGTTAGCAGGAATTTTTGAAATTATAGGAGGAGGTTTCGCAAATTCGTTGTTATGAATTTATATGTAAATTACTATAATTGGGTTTGGGGGGAACTGATAGAGCTGGAAAATAGAATCTCGGTTGGTATAAATGGTTGATATAAGAAGGTAATTTTTTGAAGTTATACCCAGGTGTATAAAAAGTACTACATTTGGTACGATTTTGTTATTGCATGAACGATAACATAAGGAGTTTTTTAATGCGTACAAATTCAGAAATTTGGTATGAGGGTCGTTGATGGCTGAAATGATATTGGAAATACCTACTATTAGTTAACGAAAAAGTACTAAATGGTATTGAAATCTGGAATTAAGATTACTGTTGGAGCGGACGATTTAAGTAGCCTTATATTTACGAAAAGTACTAAATTGTACTTAATGTGATAAAATTTGGATTTGGTGAACGCATCGAGCTAAATTACTAATTAAGATTACTGCCAGAGTGGAGTCATTAAAATTCGTACTTTCGTACGAAAAGTATTAAATGGTACTAAATTTGGTATGTGGAAATTTGGTATTGTATTCGCTGTTATGGATGTCATAGTGGATATACGTACCATAAGAGGTACGCAGAGCTGAAATTGTGAAATTCGGTATTAGGATAACAGTTGGGGTATATTGTGGAGATAAGGAGGATGTTTTGGAAATTCATACAGATTTGGTTTTGGAAGAATATATAAGGCTGTAAATGTGTATCGCTGTTGCGATATAGTTTTTGATATAGGGATTTAATTTTTGAAACTATTACCTATTTTAAGTACTAAATTTTGTACCGTTTTGGTGTCGCATAAAGGGATATAGCTGGAATTTAGAATTTTTGTATTAGGTTCTGTGTTAGTGTTTAGATATTGAGCTGGTGTTGGAAATACGGAAATAAATTTTGATATCACAAATTCCGAAATTACAACTACTTCGGTTGGAAAACGTGGATACAATTTATAAACTACCCATACCGTTGTGAAACGTGAAATGAAATTTAAAATGTTAACGTGTAGGATGCGATAAGGTATTTCTTTTTGGAAATTCGAGCTAAAGGTGTACGAACGGTATTTAAGCGAAATTAAACATCAACTAAAATAGGTATTGATACATCAAAATTTTTAGTGTTCACCATTTTCATATTAAATGTTGTTTATTTGTATATCCTTCCCTTTCCGCATACGAAGTAGCGGGCATTTTTCTAGTAAATTATACATTAAATAAAAAGAAGTTACTGAGTGATGTTTACTGAGAAAGTACAAAGACAAACCTAATATACATATTTTATATGTTTCTATTTTCAAAATTAAAGAGAGGGAGACGTGTCAAAACAATGTTTGTGTATACAGACTTTCAGTTATTTGTTTCCGTTTGATTTCTGATTTTTTACGCGATTTTTAACTAATTGACAATAAATGTGTGTGGAATTAAGAAGGAAACACATCCTTCTTCCTTCTGCATCTACATAAAATGTTTATTTCATTAATCCTCATTCATCTTTTTCATTTTTTCTAAAAATTTTTGTGTTTTCACCAAATTTTTCAATTTTGAATTTAGACATGTCATAATTAATTTTTCCGATAAATTCTCTCATTTGTCTCATTTCTCTTTTTCATTCGTCGTTCAGAGAGTATTTCTACTCGAACAACGTAGAAAAATCGTCGTTCGTTCATAGAATTTTGTGTGGGGAAATAAGTAATTTATTCGTAGTTATGGATCGAACAACGAATAGAGAACGAACGACGTACCGTGGAAACGGGCTATTAATGATCCAAAATATCGAATAATCAGTACAACCTATTGCATATTCAGTTATCGTAATTCTGACAGAATAAGCAAATACACCCAGGCCTTGTTTTTCACAATTTGTTCGAACCTGACCTACCTTCCAAATTATTGTACCGTGGGTACCTCCCACATAAAAGTTCGGTTTAGGACCTGCTCTCGAATCGTTTTGATTTTTGTTGTAACTACTTGTATTCACGGCCCCCATACGGCGGTACAAGTTTCATCGGGGGCATCGGGGATCTGCCGATTCGATCCAAAATTTGGCCTTCATAATATTTTTTCCAACTTAGTTTAAGTTCGAAATAAGCTATATCGGTTCACTCCTTCAGGTACCTCCCCACTAAAGTTAAAAAATGTTCGGAAAATTATGTGCAGACGACAACTCTTGAAGGGAGTGACCGATTTGGTCCATGCTTTACGCATCCTAATATACCTTCCACATATAGATCAGGTTCGAATATGGACTATATTTGTTCAATTCTGCTGGTACCTCCCACAAAAAAATTTCGTATAAGTTCACTTTAAGACCTGCTCTTGACTAACTTTGATTTCTGTTGAAGCAACTTGCAATCGCTGTCTCAATTACGACGGTAAAAGTTTTTTCAGTGGCAAGTCCATACTTCTTGGGAAACAGCCCGAAAGTTGTAACAAACACCTATGTCACTGGAGAGCATAATAACTCGAACTGATCAACAGATTGGTCCAAAATTTGACATTCGTCATATCTTGTCCAAACTTAGTTTATCTTTTAAAATTGCTCATATCGGTCCTCTCCTTAGGATACCGCCCCCACAAAAGTTCAATATTAGTGTCCAAGTGCAGTTTAGGGTCTGTTCGGAGATCCTTTGGAAATTTATACCGATGTTGTTCTTTGTGAACCTGTTTACAGCTATATTATGTTTTTCGTGGACAAGTTCATGCTCCCTGGCATACTGGTCCAACAGGTGTACGATAACCCACTGAAATGACCAGTGTGCCTGAGCATGTTAGCCTAACCAGCTAACGAAACGATCGTCGCATAGCGGTTGATGTGTGTGTAGGACATCGCTAGATATCAATTTTTCAGTATAATCTCCTTAGGTCATAAAGCTCGATTAAATAAATTAATTAAAAATTCGTTTTTTGGAAATACAACAACTACAATCCCCAACAATTTTTTTCCATTTGATCAATAAAGCTTATATCTGTATAAAATTTTATGGCGATCGGTTAAGGTTAACCCGTGCAAAAAGCGATCTTTGTTTCCATAGTAATTTGTATGGGCCAAAGGTGCATTTTCACGAAAAGTATCTTAATGCCGGAATTATAGTTGAAAAAACTTTACTCGTTCATTATTGTGGCTATAATTATTTTAAAGATCGGAACGATAAGGGGCCCATAATCGGCAAAAAATTCATATTGGAGCTATATAAAAATCCTATCCGATATTCAACATATTTTTTGTAGAAATCGTTTTTTAGCTGGTAAAGATTTTCAACGATTGTGGCATTTAGGGAATTTTCGTGAAAATGCACTTTTGGCCCCATACAAATTACTATGAAAACAGAGATCGCTAAGTTGACGCGGGTTAACCTTAAACGATCGCTATTAAATTTCATATATAAATTGGGGGGTAGGAGTTCCAAAAAAAATGTTTTTTTTGGCCACTCTAGAGTAGAACCTTCAAAATACCTTAATATTGGTTCTTTTTCGTAGTAGATACCCAGTAGAAAGTGTCTTGAAGACAACATTGACGAATCGTTTAAGACAATGCTATATCCCTGAAGACACCTTGCAGACAGCAATGTGAAATCATCGACGAAATTTTCACACAAATGTCCCAGTGTTCGTGTAAGACAACTTGAGCGACAGGGTAATCGAAGTTGTCACTGACGAAAACTTCGATGACTAAACTCCCTACTTTTCGTTGATGACATCTTCGATTACCAAAAACCCCATATTTCGTTGACGACTGTTCCACAGACACTGTCTTGCTATTAGTCTTTGATGACCCAACTAAAGACAATTTAATTTATGTTGTCGCGTGTCAATTTTTTATTATTATTACATTTATTTTTATTATTACATTTATTACAAATAGAAAATGTTCTATTTGCATAAACATGTGTACAATAATTTCAAAGAGAAAGTTTTGTAAACCCACAGAAGATAAAATATCAGTTCACAGCCATTTTGGGGAGATAATGAGTCTATAGGGACTATATAAAGCCGTGGACCTGTACTGACCGACAAATTTCAGTCGGAAAGACTTTTACCTCCAACGTAGACTAAATACCAAATTTCAGCCATTTCGTTGGGTTGTTGTGTTCACAACCTTCAAAATACCGAAAATCGGAAGGTATCCTTCTATGGGGGGGCTATATGCAAATGTTGACAAATACATATGATTCTCTTCCCGGGCCCCCCCGAAATGGTTTGGTCGAACAAAATTTGTTAAGCTGCTATAACTAGTTATTATATTTTTTTTCTCATAAAAATGTTTGTATTTTTGGAGATTTCAAATTAAAACTTATATTTGCTTAAGTTTCTGAACAGAAAATGTACATCATTAACAAGTTTTGTAAGAAAATATTTAAAAAAATTTTTGTTTGTATGCTGTTTTTGAGAGAAACTTCCAATGAAATCTGAATTACTTCTTCATGTCATATCATTCCACTATCAAATGCGAATTCCTTAATGAATATACTCCAAGTTTATGTCATATTCGAACTATATAGAGCTCTCGAGGCTTAAAACTCATCCTGTAACAACAAAAATAACGAGTTTTGTGGGAATGCACACTGGTCCCAACCTGCGACAAAAATCGATATTAGCAAATCTCTGCGACAATTTAGCAAGTTTTCTCTAAACATATTATATTTTAGTATTCCAGCACTGTTTTTGTAATTTATAACACACGGTGTGCCATAAGCAAATTTAAATGGAAGGTGCTTACACCTGGGAAGTTTTTGCAGATTCTGAAACTACAATGCTCATATATGAGAAATCTCAAGAAACAAAAAAAATCGTCGGAGGGATTTTCAAATAAATCGCGATTTAAGTTCACATTTTTAGGGGTTCTTTAGGTTTTCACGATTTTGCTTGGAAACCGCGAGTCCTATGTAAATGGGCCTATGGAAAATGTTGTAGCTGTGAAAATTCTCCACAAGATTGACCTTTATGATATTTTCGTAGGTTTTACCGTTTTTGAGATATAGAAGTTAAAATTGAGATAATGCACTGACTGTATCCCCTCCTTATAAAACAATATCATGCCCAGTGCGCCTTAACTAACTTTTGATGAAAACCGCTTACACATGGGAAGATTTCGCAGATTCTGAAACAGCAATGCTCATAGATAAGAAAAATAAAAAAAATCAGAAAAAAATCGGCGGAGGGATTTTTAAATAAACCGCGATCAAAATTCGCAATTTTAGGGGTTTTTTAGGTTTTTACGATTTTGCTTGGAAACCGCAAGTCGTATCGATGCGAGTCTAAAGAAAATGTTGTGGCTGTGAAAATTCCCTACAAGACTGACCTTTAGGTTTTCTCGTAGGTTTTACCATTTCTGAGATATAGAGGTTCATTTCGAACTTTTAGGTTTTTATCCATTGGGAACCCCAAATACCAAAGTACAGCCAATTAGGACCGAAAATGTAGATAAAAGCTTCAAAATACCTAAAATAGGGTGGTACCGCCACATGGGGGCTATAGGAAAAACTGGACCCATATTGATGATGTTTTGGCTAAAGTATTTTTTACTTATTTTTAGCATATACTGAACAAATCAGATTGATCCGACGATTATAAATATTTTTGTCGCACCTTCCCATACAAGTGGGACCACTGTGGAATGAAGGTATATGAAAAAATGTCTATTGGATACATTGTAAGAAGGGTCGGTCTTTCGTGGACTACATCTTGAAAGCGAATTAGAAGTTTGTTTTACTGCCATAACCAAAATTTTGCTATTCTATTTTAGACAAATTTGCTGCTAAACAGTATGAGAAAATAATGAAGACAAATGAATTTTTGTGCGTGATTTGTTTTTTTTTCCTTATCATCACCGAAGTTTAATTGTAGCCTCAGACTTTAAGGTTACGAGATTATATACACTAGAATACGATGCAACTAGGTCTCATCAAAATAATGATTTTAGACTCCACATAAATATGTTTGGAGATGATGGAAGTACTTACCACCGCCCATCCGTCTGTATCTCTGTTTGTCTGGCAGGTTGGAACTCATGATAACTGTCGAACGGATCAACCGATTTGGTCCAAGTTATGGATCTCGTAATGGTTTGTCCCAATTAAATTTAAGTCATATCGGTACCTCCGCCATAAAAGTTCAACAATTTTCAATAAAATGGTCGAAGGGACTAACCGATTCGGTCTAAAATCGAACCTAATATGGACTATCTCGGTCCACTCGCAAAATTACTTCCAAAAGTACATCAAGTTCCAAGAGAATATGTTTGGGCAACATCTTCAGGTCACTCATACAAGACTAACATAACTGCAGTTTAAAGACTGTTCGATGATCCTTTGGACATTTCTTGTTTACAGCGATATCCTATTTTTCGTGGACAAGTTCATGCTTCCTGACAAAGCTCTCAATGCTACGGTGACCAACTAAAATAGCTTATGGGCGCGGTAACTATCGAGAGGAGTGTCTCTCAAAATAAGATCCATTTCTAAAATGAATTAGCTTATTATTAGCGAATAATTAAGTGGGGTTCAATAAGGATCGATTGTTATTTGTCAAAACTATATAGAACTAAGTCCATCAAAGTGTTTGTCATCGAGTCCAAAAACTTCTAATCGTACAATTAAGAAAAAAAATATAATGCTTCTTTTTTAACATTATATTAAAAGTAAAAAAATAACCCTGAATCGTAGTACGGTTACACTATAGTTTTATGCCCGGTTAACCCACTTCGAGAGGATTTATTTGACGTTTGCGTAATGGAATTAACATTTGAAATCCAAACCCACTTGGTTAATCCGGTTAAGTGTAACCGGGGTATCAGACTCTATCTCTTCCCGTAAATAACACTATGCAGCATTTATAAGGTAATCTTGTGCAAACAATTTGAAGTGAGGATTTTTTGAAAGTACAGACCCAAAGTACAAAAGACCTAGTTGCGTTTTGTTGAGTCAGATCTAGCTTGGATTTTATGGCCCCCTATAAATATTGTTAATTATCGACTTTTTAAAGCAACACGGGGATATGTCCCTGAAACCAATGCAAATCTTCTTCTGACCTCTGACGCAAATTTGTAGATAATGGTCAGAATAAAATACTTGGACAAATATTGAACTGGAAAAACTACAATTATTACCTCAAATTTTATAATATTTCTAAAAATTATATAATTTTTATAGATTTCGCACCATATCTCTACAACTGTTAAATTTTTCTTAATGTTTTAATTTGGAAACATAGCAACGACAACGGCAGCCGATATTCTTAAAAATTAGGCTAAGATCCTAAATATTATGCATTCTTTCTATTGTATTTATATACTTTGTACCAATATTTCATATATAATTCGAAAAATCGAACATGTAGAATGGAATATGTGTCAAAATGTTCCTGTCCATCGGACAAAAATTTACGGAGATATTATCTTTCGAAGGGAAACATTTATTGTGTTATGTATGTAGCATAGAATCTAAAAGCGTCTTTTCCTCGAAGTGGCACTTTTGAAAGCGGTGTCCACTGTAGCTCGAAAACGGATGCTCCGGTCTTTATATGTTTTTTACGACTAAGCACATGGTTTATGTGTATAACATAAACCATGTGCTTAACCGAGAGAGTCTTTAAAAAACTGCTGACGGAGTCCTTTTTTAAATCGAAATTTTGATTTTAACTGTTCAAAATTTTCAATTTTTTAATTCCGTTTCGATAATGGACACGTTTATTAGGTTCGAAATGATCCCACAAAAATATATGCTGATCGGTTTATTCTTTCGAACTACAGTGGGTACCGCAAACTGCTTTAGTAAAAACAGTGCTTTATATGCGGGCATTTGTCAGAAAGATTATACAAAAAAAGTTAGAAGGTAACTCAAGGTTTAATAGATTTCTTATAAAAAATTCATGAAAATGACTTTTCTGATACTTATAAGTGGCCATAACCCCTTAAAATAGCTTAACGTAACGCTACACAACATTTGAATTTTTCAAGATTTTTGGCCAAGTTGGGCCCCCCCGAAATGAAATCCTGCGTACGTCCCTGGCTAAAACCTTCAAAATACTGAAAATCCTTTATTGACAAATTCACAAATTCACAATAAATTCACAAAAATGACTAAATAACAAAATTGAACCATTCCAATTGTGGAAAATCCTTTAAAATAGGAAAATCGGGAGGAACTGTTCCATGGGGACTATATCACAACGTTGACCGATAGAGACCGTTTTTTTAAACCAAAAATCATAGAGATAAAAACGTCTATACCAAATTATAAAGTCCTATACCCCAAACAGGAATGTTCTTATGCCTACATATTTGAATTGGTGCCGGTAAGGTGTTTTAGAGTTTTTGTGAACTAATGCAAAAAAAAAAAAAAACAAGTAAGAAAGGCTTTAAGTTCGGCCGGGCCGAACTTGTTATACCCTCCACCAGGAGTGGTATTAAAGTAAAATATAACAATTAGTTTTCTTTCGTTTATGAAAAAGACTGAATACCAACTTTCAGCAATTTCGGTAAAACAATATCGCTAACCTTCAAAATACGGAAATTCCGGAGGTACCGTTCTATGGGGGCTATATCAAAACGTCCACCTATACCGACAAATTTCTGGCGTAAAGTTTTGAGACTCAAAGACGACTAAATACCAAATTTACGATATTTCAGTAGGTTAATGTGGTTAAAACCTAAAAAATACCGTAAATCACGATGTACGGTTCTATATAGGAAAGACGTGGACCTATACTGATAATTCTTTTCTGGGATATTTTATAACCCTATGAAAGACTAAATAACAAATTTCAGTCATTTCGGTGGTATATTAACGTCACATCATTCACAAATATGAAAATCGGGGGCTATATCGAAACGTGGACCTATACCGACGAAATTCAGTCGGAGAGGGTTTTACTTCCTACGTAAATACCAAATCGCAGACATTTCTGTTTGTTGTTGTGGCCACAACCCTCAAAACAAGTAAAAAAGTATCAGTCGGCTTTGCCGACAGAGATATACCCTGAGCCTGTATATATTGAAACAATTTTTTCCCAAAAAACATATGTATTTAGGGGTTTTTAAACATTTTGGGAATTTGAACCGACAAAACTGTTCATTAGGATTAGAAATCAAAAGTTTTGCATAGGAGATACTAAAAGGAATGGTTCTTCATAGACCATTATGGAAGTGGATCTCCAGCCACTACATATGGTGCCATAGGGGGTGTTTACACCCTTCGGGATGTTTGCCCAAGAAGTATGGACTTTCCCCTGAAAAAATGTTTACCATCGTAATTGAGGCAAGTTGCTTCAACAAAAATCAAAGTGATTCGATAGCAGGTCTGAAAGTGAACTATACCGAAATTTTGTGTGGGAGGTACCGGATGGAGTGGACAAATATAGTCCATATTTGAACCTGAATTATATCTAGGATGTGTAAAGTATGGACCAATTCGGCCACTCCCTTCAAGAGTTACCGTATGAAAAAATTTTCCGAACATTTTTGAACTTTTGTGGGGGAGGTACCTGAAGGAGTGAACCGATATGGCTTATCTTCAAACTTAAACTATGTTTGGACAAAATATTACTAAGGCTAAATTTTGGACCGAATCGGCAGATCCGTTCTAGAGTTATTCTGCGCTCCAACCACCTCACACGGTGTCATAGGGGTTTTTTGCAACTATCAGGCTATTTTCTCAGGAAGTATGGACTTGCCCCTAATGAAACTTGTACCGTCGTATGGAGGACAGTGAATGCAAGTTGCTAAAACCTCATCAGAGCGATTCGAGAGATAGTCCTAAACTGAACTTTTCCGAAATTTTGTGTGAGAGGTGCCGGAAGGAGTGGACCGATATAGCCCATCTTCGAACTTAAACTAAGTTTGGAAACAATATTGCGAAAGCCAAATTTTCGGTTCATCCGTTCGAGAGTTATCGTGCGCTCCAGCTAGACAGACAGACGGACCGACGGACATTGCTCAATCGACTCCAAATGGTTTGAAACACATTTCGTCCAAACATGCTTGGGGTCTAAAACCATTATTTTGATGAGGCCTCTTTTGCCCGTATGAAAGTGTATATACCCTCGTTAGCATAAATGCTGAGGGTATAAAAAGAAAAATCGGGAGGTACCGTTCTATTGGGGCTATATGAAGGCGTGGACCTATACCGACACATCTCATATGGAAAGTTTTATAACTCAAATGAGGACTAAATACCAAATTTCAGCAATATCGGAAAAATATTGAGGCCAAACCTTCAAAATACCGGAAATCGGGAGGTACCGTTCTTTGGGGCTATATGAAGGCGTGTACCCATACCAACAAAATTCTGGGAGGACATTTAATATTCCCAATGAAGGCTAAGTACCAAATTTCAACTATTTCGGTGTGATAACGAAGCTTAAACCTTCAAAATACCGAAAATCGGGCGATACCGTTCTATGCGGGCTGTATTAAGTTTTATTACCCTAATGAAGACTAAATACCAAATTTCAGCCACTTCGGATAAATATTGAGGTCACAATCTTCAAAATACCGAAAATCATGAGGTACCGTTCTAAGGGAGCTATATGGAGGCGCGGACCTATACCGACAAATTTACAGGGGAAAGTTGAATACCCCTAACGAAGACTAAATACCAAATTACAGCCATTTCAATGCATTATTGTGGCCATAACCTTCAAAATACCGAAAATCGGGAGGTACTGTTCTATGGGGGCTATATGAAGGTGGACCTGTACCGACAAATTTCTGGGGAAAGTTGCGTACCCTCAACGAAGAATAAATACAGAATAAATACCGAATTTCAGCCATTTCGGAGTAATATAGAGACCACAACCTTCAAAATACCGAAAATCGGGAGGTACCGTTCTATGGGGGCTATATGAAGGCGTGGACCCATACCTACAAAATTCTGGGGGAAGTTTTATATCACCAACGAACACTTAATACCAAATTTCAGCCATTTCCGTATGATAATGAAGATAAAACCTTCAAAACACCGAAAATTTGGTGGTACCATTCTGTGGGGGCTATATCAAAACGTGGAGCCCATTTGCAATACCAAACATCCTAGGATTAATAGAAACTTCTATACCAAATTTCAAAGCTCTATCTTAAAAATAGCGAGCTGTATCTTAATTTCAACAGTCGGACGGACGGACAGACAGACATGGTTATATTGACTTAGAATTTGACCCTGATCAAGAATATATATAATTTATAGGGTCGCCGATGAATATTTCGATGTGTTACAAATGGAATGACAAATTTAATTATACCCTCCATGTTATGGTGGAGGGTATAAAATTCATGACGATCCGAGAAGTCTTTCAAAACCGCATTTGCACCAATCATTTTTAAAATTTTTGTGGGCGGCAATCAAAGGATTTGACCGATATTGTCCATATTCGATGCTAATCTATGTCCAGAAGAAATATAACGATATGCAAAGTGGGGACCAGCCACTACACATGCTGGACGTAGGAGTTTTTTACAGCCTTCGGGTCATCTTCTCAAGAAATATGGACTTGCCACTCAAGTTTAACCATGGTATTAGGGGCCTTGAGCGCGATTCGAGAGGATGTCCGAAATTTCCGAAATTTTGAGAGGGAGGTACCCGAACGAGTTGACATATATATTTCATATTTTTAAACCTGATTTATGTCTCGGTTACTGACTTCGACAGTTGTCGTGTGCATAATTTTTGCGAAAAGTTTTAAACTTTTGTGGGGGAAGTACCCATAGGAGTGGACCGATTTGGCCCATCTTAGACCTCGATTTAAGTTTGGGCAAAATATTATGACTGCCAAATTTTGGACCGAATCGGTTTATCCGTTCATGCGCTTCATACACTACACATTGTGCCATAGCGGTTTTTAAAGCTTTTCTTGGGAAGTATGGACTTGCCCCGGAAAAAACTTGTACCGCCGTAATGGGACAGCGAATAGAAGTTGTTACAATAAAAATCAAAACGATTTGAGAGGAGGTGTTAAACCGCACTTTTCCGAAATCTTGTGTGGGAGTTACACGAAGGAGTGATCCGATACGTTTGGTATTCAAAATGGGTAAAATCGGCGATTCGGTAATATTTTTTCCAAACTTAGTTTAAGATCGAAGGTGGGTCCTATCGGTCCACTCCTGCAGGTACCTCCCCCACAAAAGTTCAAAACTTTTCGCTGAAATGATTTGCACGATAACTCTTAAAGGCAATAACCGAGTTGGTCCATACTTTCTACATTGCAAAATTTCTACCTGACAGTGATGGGGTTCAAGTATGGAAAATATAAATCCCACACAAAAGTTTTGAAATAGTGCAGTTTAAGACCTCCTCTAGAATCCCTTTGTAACAACTTGTATTCGACGGTACAAGTTTATTCCGGGCCTAGTTCATACTCCCTGATAAAATGTCCCGAAAGCTGCAAAAACCCCCATGGTACCATATGTAGTAGTGAAGTGCACGATATCTCTCTCCAAAATATGGCCAACGTTATTTTTGGTCCAAACTTAATTTAAGTTAGAAGATGAGTCATATCGGTATTTTTCTAAGGGTACCTCCCCCACAAAAGGTCAACATTTTTTTAAGTGTGGTATAGGACCTGGTCGAAGATCCTTTTAAAATTTATAATAATCTTCTTGTATGTTTTTCGTGGGCAAGCCCATGCATCCTGACGTAGTGGTTCAAAAGCTGTAAATTATAATGTTACCAACTTAAATGACTTCCAAGAATAACATCCGCTTCCAAAATGGACTATAATATAATTGTTCCACAAACATCTCAGATGGGACAAAAGGAAGACTCAATGATATGGGACCTACTGTTTATCGCCGAGTCCGAACGGCGAGTCTTAAGACACCACTTGTAGAGAAATTATACATGCCTGAAATACCAAGGGAATGTCGCCAAAAATTTAGATGTGCTCGCAATTTTTTTTTAATTTTTTCAAATGGAATTGCAAAAGAAATTTGGTTTTTATAATAATATAAATACCTATAATATACAATACTTACCCTTATATCCTGGTATGGAAATTGACAAAACTTGACTATCAACTTTAAATCCACTTTTGTTAAATAAACTTCCATTGGCATACAAAATAATTCGTATTACATCATTATGTTTATTTTTAATGACATTTTGTGATACGAACTCCCAAGTACTTTGCGGTATATATGAGACCATTTGTAGATGTGGTTCCCCTAAGATATTGTGTAATGATTCATTCATATGCAAATAACGAATATATCTCTGAACATTCGAGTCGAAAAACATATCAGCAGAAGGATGTGTCAATGTGTTATAGGTGGCAATACCAGTTAGATTCGAACATGAAGGCTTGAGGTAAAAAACACTTATGTGATTGGTTGTAAAATATACCACACCATTTGCCGTAAGCCCACATTTGTTGTCTTGAAATATTCTGTGTGCCATGGTGTTATAGTAATTTTCCAAATAATCGATTAACACAGCTGGGGTATTAAGCTTTTGGGATGAATTTTTAATATTCTCCGGAGATTCTATTAAAATATTTATAATATCCAGAATTATTGGCACAAGTTCCGTATTTGAATATTCTTCTCCAATTGTATTTAAAATTCTTGTAGAAATTTCTATATCTGCTGGAGTACGTACCGTACCGGATTTTGCCAAAAGATTTCTTAGTTTTGAAATAACTGCTGCTGCATTTTGTGGACTATTATTGGCTATAGCTTCATTATATAATTTATACAGATCAAATGTTATGATATTTTCATTTAATTCTAGCAGACATTTTGCATTTTCCAAATCTCGGTTCTCTTCCCATTCCACAGCATAATGCTGAGGATTGTAAATACAACGTTTTGTTAGCGGCAACCCTGTTGCTAGTAAACATGGTTCTTGGGTTATAGCCAATTCACCCATCTTTGCCGAATGCCATCTATTGGTGAATTTTGCACGTTGTCTGTTTTTATTTAGATAAAAATGTTGAAATTCTTCACTTTTACAGATGTAGGATATTGAGTTACAATTTATGAATTCTGTGTTGCTCTTCACCACATCCCACGAGGCACTCGCCTCATTTGTATTATATGAACAATCCCTTTTAAAAGGAAGTCCGTTACGACTAGAACACAATTCTAGAATTTTTGTACTTCCAACACGCATGGGATTCCAAATTGCCACAACTTCAACAACTTTGTTAACTGAATGTATGCGACTCTCGTAAATATCTTTTTTGCACCATTGTTCGGCATTAAGGACACTTAACCCGCACGATAATAAAATTAGTAAAGTCAATCTCATTTTGTGTACTTGTTGCGATAGTTAACAAACTAAGACTGATTTCATATGATTTCAAAAAAATTAATTGTTTTCAAACCGCGTTGTATTTGCTTGGTTAGGCATTGCATTGCGGTATTTGGTTTTTATCTATTTATGGCAATGGCTGAATAAGATTATTGAAATGTGGCTTGACTAGAGATGGACAGTGTGTAAATACCCAGTAAATTGGGTAAGTACCGGGTGAATACAAAAATGTTGGCTATTTTCTAAATTGAATAGTAAATCCAGTATATGACGACCTCTTCTTCTTCTTCTTGTAACAGTGTTTATTATTGTGTGTTTGTGTGTTCGTTCTTCTGCTCAATCTGGCTCTGGATCTATCTCCAGTTCCAGGAAATTGGCTGCCTCGATGGGATGTAACCACAGATCCACCGGAGCTAGATGGGTAGGTTTGGCGGGGCAGTTGAAAACGTGCAGTGTGTCGTGCCGGCATCGTGTTAATACCGCATACTGGGCAGATGTTTTGCACGGTGCTATCGATACTTGCAATATTCTAGGCGTAGTTGAGCCAAAACTACTCTGGTTTGTAGTGGCAGCTGGCGCTCCTCAGCTGCGATAGATGGGGGATGTACTCTGAGGACTTTATTCACACTGTAGTTGCTTAGTGCTTAGCAACTGCGTCCGTGTGAATGCTATTCAGACCTGCCTGATATGCCTGTTGATCTAGGGGTTCTGTCATATATTGTTGGACCTGCCTCTCTAGAGCATGAATATCCTTCCTGATATGCCTGGGAGTTTCGGGTCTAGCCTGCAGATGGTGATTGGGATGGCTCTCTCTGTAACATCCGAATAATCTTTGCCTCCTTATGTATATGGTCCTATTCTCAGGGCGGCATTCTGACAACTTTGAATCTCTTTCCAATGCGTATCAACTAGATTCAGGGACAAACCTGGAGCCGCATAACTTACCACAGGTCGACCTATCGCGTTATATGTGGTCAACAAGGTTTCTTTATCTGCACCCCAAGTGCTGCAGGCTAGGGACTTGAGGACCTTGTTTCTGCATTTTAGTTTGTCGCAGATAGCTGCGGCATGCGCGAATGTGACCCCTAGAATTTTGGGGCAGTTTGTGGTCGGAATCCTACTACCATCGACCACGACATTCAACTCTCTTCTATACTGCGCCATCCATGTGGTGAACAGAGTGGCCGTAGATTTAGTGGCGGATATCTATATATTCCTCGCGTGGAAAAATATGGTAAAATCGGCTAAATTGGAGTTCAGTCTCTCACAGACGTCATCAGGGTAGGTAACTGACGCCAGAATCGTACAATCATCCGCATATGTTACGATCTCAATGCCGTATCTAGAGGGCGGAATACAGGAAAGGTAGAGGTTAAACAGTTCCGGAGATATTACCCCACCTTGTGGAACTCCCTGTTTAACTCTACAAGGTTTGGGCTTCTTGTTCCTGAATTACACATACGACTGGCGTCCACACATATAATTGATTATCGAACGTTTCAGACTTGACCGGAGTATTGTCTGACCAATGTCCTCAAACAGCGTGGAGTGCTTGACAGTATCAAGAGCTTTTGATAAGTCAAGCGCCACCATCACCGTTCTATGACACGGCCTTTCCTAGTTGAGTCCTCGACAAAAATATGTGGAGATGGCGTTCAGCGATGTTGTCGTGCTGTGCTGCTTACTAAATCCTTGCTGATGATCGGCAACTAGATAGCTATTTCTGACGCTGGTGAAGACGAAGGCCTCAAGAGTCTTTGCTACAGGCGACAAAAGCGAAATCGGACTGTACGATTTACTTTGCTGGAATCCTTGCCTGGCTTCAGTAGCGGAACCACCCTGCCCATTTTCCAGACTTCGGGAACAATGAGGGTGGCTAGCGACTAGTTGAGAACTTTAGTGATTCATCCACCTGTTTCAGCATTACTACGGAGATTCCATCAGAGCCCAACGCTTTGGATGATTTAGCGTTCCTGATAGCATTCGCAACATCATCCATCGTAAACTGTACTTTTCTTTTCGCCCTGTCACTCCTGGGGTGCTCGACAAATCACTCCGGGGTTCGAGAGTGACTTATACGATGCCCACAATTCAATTAAACCATCACCAATCTGTTCCGCTTATGCTCGCCGACCAGCCTGTTAATTTCCAGCTCCCTGACTCTGCGGTCACTGGGGTTGACTCGACGAAACTCATCACACTCATTTGGTAATCCCGTCGCCTCTGCTGGGAAGATTGGTCTTATTTTGGGTATTCGACCAGCAGGTATATGGTGAGCGCCTGCAGTAGTGATGATGTCTCGGAACGTCCTTTCCGTTACTCGAACATCAGAAGGATAAGGCAGTTCTCTGAAGCGGTGATTGGTGAACTCTCTGAAACTTGGCCAATCGGTTTTCTTATGATTGACGAATGTGCAGCGTTCAGAGGTGATGAAATCGGGTGGTTTGCTTATAGAGACAATTATGGAGAGATGGTCTGATCCAAAAGAAATTACGGGCTGTCAGGAAACGTCATTTGTCAGACCCGGTGATACGTGGTGTTCTTATGGCCTTGTGGAAGAATTCTAGTGGTCTCCTAAAACTCTCTGAAACCTTGCCAATCAGCTTTCTTATGACTGACGAATGTGCGGCGTTCAGAGGTGATGAAATCGGGTGGTCTGCATATAGGGACAATTATGGGGAGATGATCTGATCCAAGGGAAATGCCTTGCTGCCAGGTAACGTCATTTGCCAAATCCGATGACACGATGGATATGTCTGGAGAACTGTGGCACTCTCTTCTAATTCTGGTAGGAGTGTCATAATTGGCCGAGCAAAACGTCTGTATTGAACAGACTGGTGCAAAAAGGAAAGCTAGTCCCCACATCAACTTCTGGTGCGATCATTCCTTAGTACTTTGCAGCCATTACAACGCTGTAAGCTGCAGTTGTTATTGAGCTTGGTTTCCTGCACTGCCGCGACCTTGATCTTCTTCCAATTTATAAATTCCACTATTTTTTCGATCTTACCTCGGAGTTGATTGCATTTAAATTGCAAAATGGATGCATTTTCTGAGATTGGAACAACAACGGCTGGTGTTAAATGCTGTGGGTGCGGTTGCTGATGAAGGGACAGCGGGAGTGTTTAGTAATCTGACGACGAAGGAGTTTTGTAATCTGACGACGACTCACGGGGGACTGCTTTCGCGCAGAATGCAGCAACATATTCCCTGTCGTAGTCCATCGAGTGGACAAGTCCAGAGCAATCCTTTAGATACACCCACTGCTGACATCTATTGCATCTCACCGAAGTTTGGATATGGGTGATGATGCGGATGTGCCAAACCGAGCGCAACTATACTGTTCCTGTGGTTTCTTCCGTCCCGGTATGGACGAAAAGAATCCGGAGCAGGCATTCCGGTAGATGCTGCTCGAAACACAGAAAACCGAAAAAATACAAACACGACATCTTCTTGGGTACCGGCATAAAAATCTGACAAAAATATTAGATCCAAAGTAGGACATTTTCACTAATCGTTTTGCACTGCATTTTCACAAAACCTTTGTCTTCACATTTTCACCAAGCCTTTAGGATAGGATAGAATGCAGTCCATTTTGCATCCAAAGGATGTCTTTTGATGCAATAATTAGTACATACAGTTTGATACGATGAAAAAGTGACTCATAGAAATTACGGTTTCAGAAATTCGTTTCAGACAATTTGAAATTGATTTAGCCTCGTCCGTCCGCCTGCCTGGCTTTCTGGAGCGCTCGATACCAAGTTCAAAGATACCAAGTTCGGTCCACTCCTCCGGATACCTCCCCACAAAGTTAGGCACGATAACCCACGAAGGCAGTAACCGATTTGGTTCATACTTGGCACATCGTAATATTTCTACGAGACATAGATCTGATTAGAATATAAACTATATACGTATGTCAACTCCTTCGGGAACATCCCATATTGGATGAAAGTGCAGTTTAGGACCTCCTCTCGCATCGTTTTGATTTTTCTTAAATGACCCGAAAGCCGTGAAAACCCCTACGGCCAGCATGTGTAGCGGCTGGGGCGCACGACAACCCTGGTACCGAATACTGCGTTGGTCCAGTAATATTTCTTGGAATATTACACGAAATACGAAAATGGTGCTTATAGGTCCACTCCTTACGGTACATCCCCCACAAATGTTCGAAAATATTCACTAAAATTGTACGCGCGATATCTCATAAACTGGGCAACCGATTTGGTCCAAACCTTGAATCTCGAAATGTTTTGTTTCCAAACTTCGTTTATGTTCAAAATTCCAAAGTGGACCCTACCGTTCCACTCCTTGGGGTACCACCCACACAAATGTTCAACATTTTTGTTTAAGTGTAGTTCGGGAACCCTTTGAAAATTTGTACCGAAGATACTCCTAGTAGCCCTGTTTACAGCGATATTATGTTTTTCGTGGCCAAATCCATTTTTTATACGGTGATCAACTTAAATGACTGGTAGACACGATATCTATCGAGAGGAATGGCTCCCAAAATAAGACACATTTCCAAAGTGGACAATGTCGGTCCATACCTTTAGGTACCTCTCCCACAAAACTTTTGAGCTTTTATCCTGATCTATATTTTTGTCGGCTATACATAAAAGTGTTTCAATTCACGCAGGCTGAGGGTATATCTCTGTCAATACTTTTTAAGTTGTTTTAAATAAAATGACTTATGTATTTTATTGTTGTAAAATAATTCCAGCATAATCTCAGGTTTTGTTGTTTTTAAATTTTAAGAAAACAACAAGTTTTATTTAAAGTGGGATGTAGTCAAAATTGATTTAATTTCGGGAAAGGCAAAGAATGCTAGTTTCATCCAATGCCACTTGGACTCATCAGTTCTCTTAGTTCTTTGTATTGAAACAAACAACTCTTTCTTTGTAATGTCCATAGTAGTAGTTATTTGGCTTACGTATGCGGCTACGAGATTTTTTCTGTTGAATTCGCATTTAAACGAATTCATCGGTTACGTTTATTCTTGAGCTCTGGTCGTCATAAAATTGGGGAAGAGTTCTTTGTTTCAATACAAAGAACTAAGAGAACTGATGAGTCCAAGTGGCGTTGGACGAAACTAGTATTCTTTGCCTTTCCCGAAACTAAATCAATTTTGACTACATCCAACTTTAAATAAAACTTATGTTTTTTAAAATTTAAAAAGAACAAAACCTGAGATTAAGCTGGAATTATTTTACAACAATAAAATAATACACATCTCAACAAAACTGCCAAAGTGAATCGTAAAATGACTTATTTTTGAACTCATGTCCGCAGTTGATGTGGGAAATAACTCTTAAAAATTTTGGCGGACATACAAATGCCCATTTTGTCAATTTGAATAATTTTTTCAATTTTTTTTTCAAATTAAAAGTTGACGAAAACAACCACCTTTCAGCCAACATATGTAAGTCCAAAAATCATTTCGGGAATTTTGTCCGTGGGATTTATATCTTAAACACTTCAGAATATCCGAATTTCTGCCGAAAAATGCTAGTTTTGGCTATTCAAAGTGTTTATAATGGAGTATTATCGTGATGAAATTAGCACTCCGGACGTCTGTGATACTACTCACTACTGGAAAAGACTTTTGTAGAACTCCTTTGTAACTTGTCGAGCGCATTTCAGGTGAAAGAATTTGTTAATTATACTATGGTTAAATTATGTAGTGTAGTATCGAAATATTAAAAGATATCAAGTCAGATTTTGACAAAACACGCGTAATATGTTACGATTGTAATCAGTCATACCCCAAAATGTAATGACTGTACCACGATTGGGTGGCCTGGTCAATTTATTATTTTTTTACCCTCAGCCTTTAGGCTAAAGAGGGTATTTACACTTTGATACGACCAAAAATGTGCCTCATCGAAATAATGGTTTTAGAACCCAAGTATGTTTGTACGATAGCCGTTTCAGACAATTTTGAGTAGATCTAGCAATGTCCGTCCGTCTGTCTGTCTGGCAGGCTGGTGCGCACGATAACTCTCTAACGGATCAATCGATTCGGTTCAAATTTTGGGTATCGAAATATTTTGTCCAGATTCAATTTAAGTTCGAAGATGGGCCACATAGGTCCACTCCCTCAGGTACCTCCCTCACAAATGTTCAAAAATTGTCGCAAAACTTGTGCGCACGATAACTCTTGTAGGGAATAACCGATTTGGTCCATACTTTCCACATCGTGTAATTTCTACCAAACTTAGATGAGGTTCCAATATGGACTCAATCGGTCCACTCCTTCGGGTACCTCCCACACAAAATTTCGGAAAAGTTCAGTTTAGGACCTGGTCTCGAATCGCTTTGGTGTTTGTTTACGCAAGTTGTATTCGCTGTCCTCTATACGACGTTGTAAGTTTCATTAGGGGCAAGTCCATACTTCCTGAGAAAATAGCCTGAAAGTTACAAAAAACCCTATGACACCGTGTTTAGTGGTTGGAGCGCAAGATAACTCTCGAACGGATCTGCCGATTCGTTCCAAAATTTGGCTTTCGTAATATTATGTCCAAACATAGTTCAAGTTCAAAGATGGATTATATCGGTCCACTCCTTCCGGTACCTCCCCCACAAAAGTTCGAAAATGTTCGGAAAATTTGTGCGTATGATAACTCTTGAAGGGAGTAACCGATTTGGTCCATACTTTGCCCATTATGAAATTTCTACCAGACTTAGATGAGGTTCCAATATGGACTCAATCGGTAAACTCCTTCGAGTACCTCCCACACAAAATTTCGGAAAAGTTCAGTTAGGGCCTGCTCTCGAATCGCCTTAGTTTTTGTTGTAACATCGTGTGTTCACTGTCCTCTATACGAAGGTACAAGTTTCTTCAGGGGCAAGTCCATACTTCCTGAAAAAATAGCCTGCAAGTTGAAAAACAAACCCTATGACACCATGTTTATGGTGGAAGCGCAAGATAATTCTCGAACGGAAATGCCAATTCCGCCCAATATTTGGCCTTCGTAATATTGTTTCCAAACTTACTTTAAGTTCGTAGATAAGCCATATCGGTCCACTCCTTCAGGTACCTACCCCACAAAAGTTTAAAAATATTCGGAAAATTGTGCGCACGATAACTCTTGATGGGAGTGACCGATTTGGTCCATACTTTACACATTCTCATAATATCTACCAGATATAGATCAGGTTCGAATATGGACTATATTTTATATTTGTCCACTTCATCCCGTACCTCCCACACAGAATTTTGGATAAGTTCACCTTAAGACCTGCTATTGAATCACTTTGATTTTTGTTGAAGCAACTTACATTCGCTGCCTCAATTACGATGGTAAAAGTTGTTTCAGGGGCAAGTCCATACTTCTTGAGAAAACAGCCCGAAGGGTGTAAAAACCCCCTATGGCACCCCCATGGTCTATGTCGGTCCATTCCTTTAAGTACCTTTTCCGCAAAATTTTTGAACTTTAATCCTAATCAACATTTTTTTGTGAAAAAAGTGTTTCAATTTGCACAGGCTGAGGGTATATCTCTGTCGGCAAAGCCGACTGATACTTTTTTACTTGTTTAAGAGGATATGTTCCAACCACTTACTATGAATCTTTATCATACTTACCACACTCCATTCATAAAAATCGGCAGACAATGTGTTATACTTTTATAAACTGTGTGTATGTTTGATGTTACCATATTTGTTTCTCTAGTGACAATGTGCCACTGAGTGTGGGTTTGTAAACGGGGAGACGTCGTCATGTGCTGCCTTGCCACAGTGTTTTTGTTACATTTAGTTTAGTGAAGACAAAAACCAGCATTGAAGAACTTTCCAATATAAAATGTATACCACTTATAAAACAACATTGAATCAGTAATACATACATCAGGGTTTAGACTTTTCGACTTTACCAATTAACAACTAAAATAACGTTTATACCCAACTTTAAATGCAAGGTGCTTATACCTAGGAAGTTTTTGCAGATTCTGAATCTATAATGATTATAGATGAGAAAAATTGAAAAAACAAAAAAAAATTATCGGAGGGCTTTTTAAATAAATTTCGATTAAAGTTAACATTTTTAGGGTTTTTAGGGTTTCATGATTTTGCTTGGAAACCGCAAGTCCTATTGAAATGGGATTAAAGGATTGACCCTTATGATAATTTCGTAGGTTTTATCATTTTTGAGATATATAAGTTCAAATTGGGACAATGCACTTACTGTATAACCTCCTTATAAAACAATGTCATGTACGGTGCGCCTTAACTAACTTTAAATAAAAACCGCTTATACCTGGGAAGTTTTTGTGGATGCTGAAACAGCAATGTCCATAGATTAGAAAAATCCAAAAACAAATCGCTAGAAGGATTTTTAAATAAATTGCGGTCAAAGTTCACAGTTTTAGTGTTTTTAGGTTTTCGGAATTCTTCCCTATCATGGGACTAAAGAAGATGTTGTAGATAATTTTCACTGCTACAACATTTTCTTTAGTCCCATTTCGACAGGACTTGCGGTTTCCAAGCAAAATCCTGAAAACCTAAAAAACTCTAAAAATGTGGCCTTTGATCCTTTTTAAAAATCCCTTCGCCGATATTTTTGGATTTTTCTCATTGTAGATTCAGAAAACTTCCCAGGAAGCGATACAGTCAGTTCATTGTCCCAATGTCAACTTCAATATCTTAAAATCGTGAAAACCTTAAAAACCCCTAAAAATATGAGATTTGATTTTGATGCAAATTACGATGCTGTACAGGGTTTTGACTTCTTTATGCTACCACTAGAGGTAATGTAATACCTCGATATATTGATCTCTTTCATTGATCAGATAAAGACACAAAAAAGCTATTTCTAAATGCGTTTGGTATTTTTTCTTTCTTAATAATGCTCCATCTGTCCATTAGGAAATAATGAAAAAAATATATAACGTGTCGCAATAATACATACATACATATGTATATTCTCACAACATCCCCGAAGGAACAAAGGAGACTTCGCATTCATATAAATAAATTCTGCGGAAAACTAGTGCCCAGTGTAAGTGGTGTAGGGTACCACATGGTCGGCCCCGTCCGACTATAGCCCTCTCTTACTTGTTTGACCTACCGATAAAAATCGGTAAAATGAAAATACTTATAATTTCGATAATTAAAAAAGAAAAAATTCGGTAAGTTATAACAACCACAATAAAGCTGTCGTTAAGTCCTACAGATAGCAACAATGTTGTCAACTTCAATTGATAGTTTTCATTCATAATTTTTCGTTTTTATTTTACCGATTTTTGTCGATAACTCGAAAAATGTGTTACAGAATTACACTACAGGTGCCGTCATTTCCAAAACTAGGCCTCGTGTAATCCTGTCCCAGAATATTGTAAGGTTGTTAGCAGAGTACGTAAAAATACTTTAAATAAAATTTCCAATCGTTTCGTTTCGTATTTTCCATAGGAACAATACAAAACGAAACATAACCCTCGTTGGCCGAGCTCGCTGTTTAGTTTCGTTTTGTTTACATTCGTGAGGACGAACAAAACGAAAAGCGAAAAGTACTCAACTCCACAACAACAGATAGAAAACTAAATAGTACTTAACACATGTGAATAAATCAAAACGTTTGGTGGTTGATAAAATTCACTGTGGTATGCTGATGCTACCCTGTAGGAACTGTGGCCGATTTAAAGCTAACATAAAGCTAGCTTTTTTTAAACATAAGTGGCATTTTATTGATAAATTTGCCTTATGCCAACTGACTAATTTTATAAGGCGATGAGCGCCTGAGTATTCAGTATTGTCCAACGCCAGATAACTTTTCGACTGATAATAAAATAACTTTTTTTTTGGAAATTCTTAGTCAGTTTAAAACATACCCTGTAGGAACTGTGGCCGATTTAAAGCTAACATAAAGCTAGCTTTTTTTAAACATAAGTGGCATTTTATCGATAATTTTGCCTTATGCCACGTGACTAATTTTACAAGGCGATGAGCGCCTGAGTTGTCAGTATTGTCCAACGCCAGATAACTTTTCGACTGATAATAAACTAACTTTTTTTTTGGAAATTTTTATTCAGTTTAAAACATAATGTGAAGAAAAAAACAATTTTTGTTTCTGTGTGTTTTTTATTTTTGACTTTTCATATTCTCTCTCCCTCTCTTTGTCTCTCTCTTTGTTTTGTTAGAGAGAACAAGGGGCAAATTTGTACATTTCCTTTGTGTTCCTTTTTAATTCCAGAATAATATGAGTAATATGTACGAATATGTTCAGTCCATCAACACTCTATTCTATAACTGGATGCTGCATTTATACGAAGAATATTAAGAAAAAGCAAGTGCGAATTATTTATACATTTGTGCCTTATTTCTTCGACAAACACAAATACTTTGCAGACGTTACATGTTTCTGTTTTCAGAGTGGTTAATCTCTAGATAACTTTTCGACTAACTTTATATTGGTCGAAAAGTTATCTAGACATGGACAATTGCCGAAATTTTTTTCTGTTCAAAGTGGTTCATCTCTAGATAATTTTTTAGTCAGTTTAAAAATTATCGATCTATTATCAATCATTTTATCAACTGGTTAATAAAAGTCCGACAGGGTAACTTATAGGGTTGTTAAGCAATCACATGTGTGTGTGTGTGTGTGTGTCTGAGTGTGTCATTGACCATAATGCACGGCAAACGTTTCCCAAAAATACTTGTCGTTTCGGTGGTGAATGAAACAACTTGGCAAAGCATATCCGAAGTTACATTTCACCAATCGTACGGTTTCCATCTTTTTACGTTGAAAAGTTTGTGTTTTTGTTTTGGTTGTGAGAATGAAACGATTCAGAGAAGCTGAAAAGTTTGTGGCGTTGTGTGATTGGTACGGGAATCGTTTTGTTTCTTTCCGTTCATTGGTTGTTAGTATTAATGAAATCTAAAACTCACCTACCTCTGTAATTCGTTTCAGTGCTGCCCCCGCAAGGCACGTCTTGCATTTGCGTCCCATTCAATAATGGATGAGTCGCGTGAGCGAATGGTTTTCCCAACATACCCCACGGCGCTTATATAAGATTTAGAAACTCGTGATTAGTTCAACTCTTGCCAAGGCGAAGTCCGCTGTGCTAAAAGCGCATATTGTGTTTTTATACACTCCGCTATAGTTGGAGAGTAACTCATGGAAATTGAGACCCAATAAAGTATAAATTTTTGATCAGGGTGAAATTCTCCGTTGTAATCAGGTCAAGTTCAAATATAGGCTATATCTTTACATAATGGTACCGCCCGATTTTAGATATATACAAATTTTAAGCAACATTTTCTGACCAAATTAACCAGAAATTAAATTATCTTCCTCACCAGAAATAACTCTCCAAGGGATAAACCAATTCAACCCAAAATTTTGTAGTCGTAATATTTTGCGCAAACTTAAATCAAGTTCTAAGATGGGTCACTTCAGTCCACTCATTTGGGTACCTCTCCCACAACAGTTTAGAACTTTTTCTCCATAATGGTGCGAACTCTAGAAGGCAGTAACCGAATTGGTCCATACTTTACACATCGTTATATTTCTACGAGACAGGTTATAATATGGGATATCAGGAAACATTTCTAAAATCGTCTTTTCCATTTCGAAAAAATCAAGAAAAATTTTTGATACTACATCTATGATTTTTGGTACATAGATTAAGAAAAAAATCGTCATTCCAAATCTGTTTTCGTTACCAACTTTTATCATTGCGCGCAAAAGATATGACCGTTTTAATTATGCTAATTAGAAAAAAATCTAAAAAAATCGTGGCTTAATATAGTAAGCTGTTAGATCCTATTATCGTTAACTGTATTCGCACCCTTTGCGATGATGCCAAAAAATTCGAAAAGTTTCAATCGATTCGCGAAAAATTAAATCTGTTAAATAATTTCACGTATTTACAAACATATTTTCGAAACAATAGCGCTTATACTTACAAAAAAATATATAAAAATATTATAACAGCATCCAGACATTGTGAGGAATAAAATGAAACCTAAGTCGTGAAGTTTAGAGCTATAGTATTCATGTTATTTGCAAAACTACAAGGAAAATATAACGAAAAAAATAAAACTCATTGTTATTCGTATTTTATTTTTATGGTTTTATAGGAAAGGTTGACGAAAAAATGTTTGAGTTCTTCGTCATTTTCGTCCAAATTTCACGCAATAATGGAGATATTCCGTTGCAACAAATTTTTCGCTTATAGTTTTCCTATTGGCGAATATTTTTAGAACATTATAGTAAATCACAAGGAATTCCAATTGTGGCATAACATTAAAATAATGTTGTATTGCATATTACAACATTTGAAACGCATATAAACCGCGTAATAGTGAAAATGACATGATGCGCATCCGATTTTACAACACAGCGAATCAATCCCTTTTATTTGGTGTACAGTTTGTGAAATTCTATTTGGCGGCCATGATGTAGCGTCTGTTGAATATTAGGCAGCAAAATACAGTTAAATGGTCATAATTTCCACGAAGTTCATTTACATTTTATGCCCATCCGATTTCGATGATAACCTTTAAAAAATACATCATTTGATGTCGTTTCATTGCGATCCATCAAGAACTGTGGATGTTGCATCATACTTAATTTTTAGAAAAAAATCAATTGTATCTCCGGGTTAGCGATAGTTTTGAAATATATGTTTTCGCACATTTTAAACAGGCATATAGCTCTATTTATTTCAGTAAAAATTACACTTCCAAAACGGGTTTCAATGCGCACAATTTTCAAAACTTTTTTTTTGCAGATTTTCGAAATTTGAGGGTTATCATATCCGCCGATCTAGTGGACGGATTTGGACGCGTCATGGCTTATTAGATTCAGAACGTAAAAAACTAAGTTCACGCGGATTTCACCGACAATTTAATGGCAGTTGCAAATTTTGAATAAAAAAACAGGTTTTTTATAAAAATTTACGCACAAAAATTTCGACTTAAGCTGAGATTGTTGTGAACCTTTGAAGGCTACACGCCCGAGTTATACATCAAAAAAATGCGTAATCGCGAGTACTACAATATCATAATCTGTTTTTAAACGGGTACAGTTGCGCGTCCCGATTAGATCAAACATTCAAAAACCCAATTTTTCAGTCTTCAAAATGTCAGCATCCGTTTGAGATTGATGCAGTAGTTATATTAAAAAATCATACATTAGAAACTTCATCTCTGAAGTGTATTCTTTAAGTTCTTCTTTGAACATTATACTCTACATTGTATTGTAAAGCCACTTATTGAAAGATGACTTAAAAAACTCGTTCCCTTCAACGATCTTTTCCTATTTTTTACATTAATATGACCACAGCTTCTGCTCAAATTGTAATTTTAATAAATGCATCGGTGAATCGTGCTAAAACAGTTTATTTTACCTAAATGCGTTCAAAAGTTATGGTATATTACAACAATTCCCGAGTTACAACACAAGTAAATTTTCTACAAAAATGCCGATATATATGTCAACTTCTTCGGGTACCTTCCACACACAATTTCGGAAAGGTGCTTTTTAGGACCTCCTCTCGAATCGTTTTTATTTTTCTTAAGACATGTTGGACTCAAGGCTCCTATTACGGCGGCACAAGGTTTTTGAGTTGCAAGTCCATACTTCTTGAGAAAATGCCCCCAAAGCTGTAAGAAAAAAACTCCTACGGCCAGCAAGTCTAGTGGCTGGTGGGCACGACAACGCTTGATCCGAATACTGCGTTGGTACGCATTTTGCATATCGTAATATTTTTTCGAATTCGAAGGTGGTGCTTATAGGTCCACTTCTTCCGGTACCTTCCCCACAAAAGTTCGAAAATATTCCCTAAAACGTTACAAGCGATATCTCATAAGCATAGAAACCGATTTGGTCCAAACTTTGGATCTCGAAATATTATGTCCACACTTAGCTTATGTTCAAAAGTCGTCGATATCGTTCCACTACTTGGGGTACCACCCACACAAAAGTTCAATATCTTTGTTTAAATGCCTTTGAGGGTCTGTTCGACGATCCTTTAGTAATTTTTACTGAAGGTACTGCTGTGTCCCTGTTTACAGCGATAATATATTTTTCGGGGGCAAGATCATGTTTCCTGATATAATGGTATAAAGGCCTAAATTATATGGTGATCAACTGAAATGACTGGTTGGCGCAATATCTTTCGAGAGGTATGTCTCCCAAAATAAGACTCACTTCCAAAATGGACTATGTCGTCCATTCTTTAAGGTAGCTCTCCCGCAAAATTTTGAGCTTGAATCTAAATCCATATTTTTGTCGGACTGTTCATACGCCCAAAATTCTGAAACTCTCATAAATACAAAAGTATTATTTTTTTTAGAAAAAATGTTCACTTCACACATGCTGAGGGTATATATGCTTTTTACTAGTTTTTTTTTAACTTTCGTGGGGGAGATACCGGAGGGAG
Source organism: Musca autumnalis (assembly GCF_047663935.1). Taxonomy (NCBI): domain Eukaryota; kingdom Metazoa; phylum Arthropoda; class Insecta; order Diptera; family Muscidae; genus Musca; species Musca autumnalis. The sequence continues at coordinate 220,652,377 of NW_027411644.1, forward strand.
TAGACCGATAAGAACCATCTTTCAAATTTATCTATGATTTCCAGAAATATTACGATATCCAAATTTGGATCAACGCAGTATCCTTTTCGAATACTGTTCTGCGCGCCAGTCTCTACACATGGTGGCCGTAGGGGGTTTTTACAGCTTTCGTGCCATTTTCTCAGAAAGTATGGACTTGCCTTTGAAACAAGTAAAAAAGTTTCAGTCGGCTTTGCCGACAGAGATATACCCTCAGTCTGTGCGGATTGAAATACTTTTTTATACCAAAAAAATTATGTATTTAGGGGGATTAAAGCTCAAAAATTTGCGGGGGATATCGTTAGATAGAGCATTTGTACCATAATAGTCTACGATAAATATAATATCGCTGTAAACAGGTTTACAACGAAACCCCCGGTAAAAATATTCAAAGGATTCTCGAACGGACCCTTACCAAACAAAAAAGGTTGAACATTTGTGTGGTTGGTACCCAAAGGATTGGACCGATAGGGCCCAAATTTAACCCTGAACTAAGTTTCGACAAAATATTTCGATATCCAAAGTTTGGACCAAATTGGTTGCTTCTTTTGTGAGACATTGCGAATATTTTCGAACTTTTGTGGGGGAGGTACCGGAAGGAGTGGACCTATAAGAACCACCTTCGAATTTCATCTAATATTCGAATTTCATCTAATATTCGAATATCATCTAATATTCCAAAGTGTGGAAGAATGTAGTATTCTGTTCGAGCCACTACATATGGCGCCATAGGGGTTTTTACACCTTTCGGACTGTTTTCTCAAGAAGTATGGACTTGCCCCAGAACAAAACTTTTACTATCGTAATTGAGGCAGCGAATGCAAGTTGCTTCAACAAAAACCGAAGTGATTCAAGAGCAGGTCTTAAAGTGAATGTATCCAAAATTTTGTGTAGGAGGTATCCGAAGGAGTGGACAAATATAGTCCATATTCGAACCTGATCTATATCTTGTAGACCAAATCGGTCATTCCCATCAAGAGTTATCGTGCGCACAAATTTTCCGAACATTTTTGAACTTATGTGGGGGAGGTACGTGAAGGAGTGGACCGATATGGCATATCTTCAAACTTAAACTAAGCTTGCTCAAAATATTACGAAGGCAACATTTGGACCGAATCGGTAGATCCGTTCGAGAGTTATATTGCGTTCCAACCACTACACACGGTGTCATAGGGGTTGTTTGCACCTTTCAGGATATTTTCTTAGGAAGTATGACCTTGCCACTAATGATACTTGTACCGTCGTATAGGGGGGGAGCAGTGAATACATGTTGCTACAACAAAAATCAAAGCTATTCGAGAGCAGGTCCTAAAATGAACTATTCGGAAATTTGTGTGGAAGGTACACGAAGGAGTGGACCGATTGAGTCCATATTGGAACCTCATCTAAGTCTGCTAGAAATTTCACGATGTGCAAAATATGGACCAAATCGGTTACTCCCTTCAAGAGTTATCTTGCGCACAAATTTTCCGAACATTTTCGAACTTTTGTGGGGGAGGTACCCAAAGTAGTGGACCGATATCGCCCATCTTCGAACTTAAACCAAAATTTGGTTTGAATCGCTTGATCAAATTGTCTGAAACAAATTTCGTCCAAACATACTAGGGGTCTAAAACCATTATTTCAATGAGGCACATTTTGCCCGTCGTTAGCATAAATGCTGAGGGTATAAAAAACTTGAACCGCGTCAAAGGGGCCCAAGGACAACATTTTGCAAAAACAAAGCGATTCGAGAGCAGGACCGATATAGTCCATATTCGTTGTTGATCTATGACTTTATTCAGTAATTCTTGGCAGTAGTAACTACTTACAAATTAACCGTAAAAGTCATTATTTTTAGATGGGGATGTCATAGGAAGGATGTACTTCCATAAATATGTTTTTAAGTACATATTTAACCACATACCGGTAGTCGAAAAAAGCTAAAAATCATATGTTCTATTTTTAGAACAATTGAGGTGAAATATTATAAAAAAGACTCCACACATTGTTTTGTTTCTTTCTTTTATTTCGCTCTCTCCCGGTTTTGAACACACGAACTTCTGATTTGTAGCCAAACACACTACACACTAGTCTACTCGTACGAACACTAAGGGTTGTTAAAAAGCATCCATGTACATCAACATTTCTTCGTAATTTTGTGAACAAAAAACTCCCATGCCGCCGGTGAGCTTTGAACACACGACCTTAGAATTTGTAGTCAGACGCACTAGCTCTGTGCCACTGCACTCACTACTTAGTAACTAAGTAGTAAGTAAGGAAGTAATTAGTTATGTGTAAACTGTCTTATATGTACTGCCTGATAATGCGGAGGGTAATGAGTACTCATTACCAGGTAATGCTTACCAAATTTTTGCTGGGTAGGGTCTAAAACCATTATAGAGATGAGGTACATTTTTGGTCATTTAAAAAAATGCAATTATCTCTATATACTCGTATATTAATTAATTACCTTTCAATCTTTCCTTTATAAAAAAAATATAAAGCAACATGTTCTTTAAAATATTGTATGTATTTTTTTTAGCAAACTATAGTATTTATTTGGTGGACATATACAGATAGATATACATATGTATGTACGTACATTCATAAATTGTTTATTAAAGTTGTGTCATTAAATACATACATAAATAGTACATTAAATATTTTAATTATGTATGCATATGCAATGTATGTACATATACTACTACATACACATTTACTTGTAGACAAATGATTATGATTGCATGTTAATGAAACAAAAGAGGATTCTACAATTATTTCTTTTGTTTCGGGTTATCCTTGTCTAAGCTATGGATTTGGCTTTGTTCTAACAATTAACCTTAAAGTAGATATCTATGCAAATTGTTATAGTCATTGCATTTATATTATGTTTGTGTATATAATATTTTGTACATAAATAAATATGCATATTGTTGCATTTACAAACTACGGTTGGGAGGGGAGGGCGGTTTGGTTATGTGTATGTCTTTTAAAACACACACAAATACATCACTGGAAATTGTAAACTTTATTTGGTCTCTAACCATTTACGACATTCCTTCAATGTTACAGACGTTTCTTTCAAATAATCGAAATGCATTCTTTGGAAGTTTGATATGGTGACAGATTGTTTTGTTGTTGTTGTTGTTCTTGTTTTGGATGGTATTATTAATTCGTTTGGGTGGTTGTAATACAAATACATAATATCAAAGTAAATTCTAGGAAAACAATATATTCATTCACAAATCTCTGAGTAAAATACTTATCTAACCATCATCAGAAAGAGAGAGTGAATTGAAACATCGACTTTCCTGCAAGTTCCAAATGTCAAGTACAAATAATTAATCCCAGAAGATGGAACGGAATAAATACTGCTCAGCCATGATAATAACTAAATTAGAGTAATTGACTGAAGAAAAAACAGGCTGTCAAGGGTACGCCAACATTACAGTGAGCGGAATTTTACCACAGTTAACAATTTGATGTAGCTTGGAAATCGAATCCGCGCTTTCAGCTCGCAAGGCTGGTGTGCACCATGGTTATACCCCTCTTTGGTATGTACGCTTTATCGGCAGTAGTGAAGTTTTGAATATCAGTCCATGGTCCTCAAGAATGGATCTAAATAAATTATGTTGACTGTGCTCAAATTGAAAGATGGAAATGCCCATAAAATCACATGAAGGGATCAATTGTGATGATTGTTGGCAATAACGGCAAAAAGACAGGCTTTGTACTCAATTGAAAGCTGTCATCATTAATGGTAAATCTTAAAATTATAAAAAGCTTCTCTTCCACATAACTCGTGTCGTCCGCCACTTCACTGAGAAAGTTTGAGCAGATCCCAAAAATGTACAATGCGCGATGGAACTCTCATGTCATTTTAGGTATTCTTGCTTTTATTCTGATGCCTGAAACCCGGAACAGGTTGCGTACAATCTCTTCATTCATTTCTTGCTTATCGACTCATCATTGTTTCAGTGGTAAATAGTTCCGTGCTCATGATTTTGAGGAACTATCTGTAGATCTTAATGAATTCCCAAAAACTCTCAAAAGGTTGAAGATCCACCCACTGGAAAGATGAATTTACAATCAGCATTGCCGAAAGTAACACTGTACAACACTAAAAATAATTATAAGATAATTCGACCAGATTATGAAAGAGGACCGAAATAAAAGAAGACACGTGTATCGGCGTTTTGAATGTTTACGTCGGGAAGTAACCTAAATAGGCGTGGCAAGTTCCGCCCATTTCTACAGGTTTTGAAATATTCGACATTAGATTCCTTGGAATCCTTGCATTTTAGATATAAAGTGTCTTTGGCAATATTGCTGACAACAATGCGGGGTATCTTTTCATGAAAAAAAATTAGCCCTCATGCGAGTCACTAAAGGGGTCTTTTTGGTCCCTTTTTTCAAAATCGTGTAAAAACTCCTTTAAAATGTGATTGAATCAGATCAAAATATTCTGCAATATTATTTGTCATAAAATTTTACTATAGGTCCCCGAATACACCAAAAGTCTAAATCGTACCTAAACGCCAGGAATCTGCCAAAAGTAAAATCACGTTTTAGGGTTAATGTGGTACTTTATCTGAGTTTATTAAGTGTTGTCACACAAAACTATCTACAATGGATAGAAGACGTCAAAGGCAAAAATAATCTCCATCAAATTTCAATATAAGTCGCCGAATAAATGAAATATGTATTTGCAATATATATCAGGAAAATATATACATCATGTTTGCCATCGAAACACCCAAATATTTTTTGAATAAATCTGTTTTGTTCTTTTTTCGAGTTGATGCATGAAAGTAACATGAAATTTAGTTCTAGATGAAAGGAGTTGAAAAATGAAATATTCTACACAAAATTTCATTGTAAGTCCTAGAACAAACTAGATATCTGAGTAAAATACTTTGTTAAGAAAATGACGTTACAAAATTATATATTATAGGTAGAAATTATTTGTTCAACTTTTAGACTCTTAATTAAAATCTATTCCATATTGAGTCAAAATCTCCTAAAATACCTCACTTTATGGGGGTTGTGTCAAAAGAAGAAATGTTCCAAATCAAATTGCATTATGAGTCTCTGAACAAAGGAAATTTGTAGCTATAATATTTAACTTCTCCAGAAGCTTTCGCTTTTTGTATATGATTTAGGACCATATTCTACCGTTTTTATTCACATTTTCGTTATCTGCGGTCACAAAATATACTTTATTGAAGTTTTTTGATAATAAATTCTGTCAGAAGATTATGTGTGCTCGATCCAAACTGTTTTTGAAATATCTATGGTGAATATATATAATGTCGGACTTTGAAAAATTACATATTTTAGTACTATAAACTAAAATAACGTCAGGATAAGTCATAGATTTCTGATATAGTATGTGAAAATGCGGGGATAGTCTACGGCTATTGCCCAGTGAATATATATCTGACATACTAGTCGAAACACCCATGGTTTTGGCATGGTCCTAAATACTCTAATGATGGCAGCAACACCTGCTCTGATAAAATTGACTGAATTAACCCTTGAAATCGAAGTAACAAGCCATATCCTAACTAAATTTGTTATGATCATTCATTAATTTCAGGGTTTCGGAGTCGGAGTCGAGCAATTTTGCTGGAGTCGGAGTCTGAGTCGAAAAAAATAACTCGACTCCGACTCCGGGCAAATTTTTTCTACATTATATAAATATAACATTAATTTGGACACCAATTATTTCGAAAAATCATTACTTATTTTAAAAGAAAGCTATAAATTAGAGGATATTTACTATCATTTGAAGTCTAGTCTTTTCATCTCCAATTTGTTTACACAATGCATGTCGAAAATATCTTTTTGGTCCAATTGATCCTTTATATTTTTGCAAGCGAAAGTGATGCTCTATGACGATCGAATTAATTGGACATGGAACGTCTCCTGTATAAGTCCTACAAGTCTTCTGCCAGAAGTCCTACTGGTCTTCCCACAAAATTCTACTGGTCTGGACATATTGTCTTTTGTGAAAAGTCATCCTTGTCTTCTATTAGAGGACCTGTTGGACTCTTATCAAAGACATTGTGGTCTCTATGTTAAATCCTACTGATAACACTGTGACACAAAATGGAAGTCAACGTCTGGGAGCGTAAAAGTCCCTTTGGGAATGAAAGCCCCTATTGAGCATATTAACAACCCCAACGGATCACTTAGCTGAAGTTTCTGATTTATGGCGTAATGATATTTTTATATCATTATTTGGCCTTATTGTTGCATCAGTTTGAGATAACATGTTTTCAGTTAAATAGAATGAAGGAATGTATTTTCTTACTAGCTCAGTTCCTTCCATGTCCCATTTGTCCTTGAATTGAAAATGTAACAAAGATCAGCTTTACTACATGAAAAAATTCTACAAAAATGTTCCTCCGAAAATTTTATGTAGGTTCCCCACATCCAATATATCGATATTGTCAGGTTTTTATTGTCCTTTCATAGTTTTACCCGCTCCATTCTCAAAAAAAAAGAAAAACGTTCTGTTAATGTATTTCGCTACATTTCGTATTAGTTATTAACTATGTATGTATGAAATTCGGATGGTTACTGTGTTATGACCTTTTTACAACCCCTTATCCCTGTATAATATTTTGATGCGATTTAAATAAGATTAGATAAAATCTTAATTATTCGATAAAAATCTAGTAAATATGTACATACATCAAAATCTAGTAATTCATCGAACGATTTAATTCTTCAAATTGTGTTTGCCCGTTTATGACCAAAAACTTCAGTTCTAAGCCAAAAATTTAAAATTTGAATTTTTCTATCCATTATTTCCGTAAAATCTAATATTTTTTTACACAATCGATCGATGAAGGACTAATCTTTGTTGTCCTTGATAAGCCCACAAAAATATTTATTATATTCCAACGAATGCTTTTCTAAAGAATATTTTAGGAAAAACCAACAGATTAGCCTATATGGGCCCAAATATAGGAAAAAGTTAAAAATTTGTGCACGCTTTATTAATTTTTAGTAGTATTGGTATTTACCCCCGGAGTCGGCCCGGAGTCGGAGTCGGAGTCGGAGTCGTGAAAAAATATTGTCTGGAGTCGGAGTCGGAGTCGAGCTGAAAATACCTCGACTCCGAAACCCTGGTTAATTCAGTAAATTTTATCGATCGATTTCATTTTTCCAATTTCTAACTTCCGCGTTGTATATGGTCGTACTTTATTCGCTGAATTGAATCTGATGTGTACAGTTGCTGCAACAATGTAATGCTTAGAGTCAACATTTCCTCCTCGGATCTATCATACGTCCAACACACTAGATGAATGTATATGAATGTGATTTTAACGAGCTTTTAGAAGAATCATATGACCGTTGTCCTGCCCACGACATTAAAATTATTCTAGGCGATTTTAATGCCAAAATTGGTAAGGAGAATTTTTTGGGCCAACAGTCGGGAAATTTTGTCTCCACAGTGAAACATCCGACAGTGGAAGGAGGCTTATAGATTTCGCAGTGGCAAAAAACGATAGTTCCGAAGAGCAAACATAGATTCGGACCACTACTTTGTTGCAGCAAAGGTACGTGGCCGTTTAGACGTTGCAAATAAAGCAGATACAAGGCGGAAGTTGGACATCGGTAGGCTGCAAACAGAACAGATAGCCACAGCATATTCCACTCAACTAGCCCAATTGCCTAATCAAAGAAATTCTCGTCCCCATAACTAGGGTGTCCCAAAAACGGGGTTTTCCCAACAAAACGGTTTTCGGTTAACCGAAATTTTCAGTTTTTTCAAAAACCGGTTTTCGGTTTTCAAACATTTTCAAAACCGGTTAACCGGTTTAAACCGGTTTTGTAAAATAGGTACAAAATTGTTCATAATTTATAAATATTTGATTAAAAATGTGCGGCAAGGGGTAAATTAGGTATAACTAATTCGTTATTATATAATTATCTGATAATATCCTTGTTATTTAACATTCAACCTTAAAGTGGGGACAGCAAAGATAAGACAGAAATTGTGCTTTAAGAATAGTAAAAGCTCTTACAAATATAAGATTTTGTACCAAAGGAATTAAATTTACATTTTATTAAGTCTGGATTCTCCTTCTTGCGTTGAGAACCTCAAATTATAGTGCCAGAATCAAAATGCATTTTGTTATCGTTACCCTTTACAACCTTAAATTCGACAAGTTCTAAGTTTACTGTACCAATTCAAAAACGTATGTATAACGTCATTCAAACAACCGTGATTTATTACGTATACGCAGTTTTTTCATAGATCGTTCAATTGAACTATATTGGAGTTGTGCCATTTTACACAAAATATTTTTGAAGTTTAAAGGTATTTGACATGTATAATTTTTCCGTACATTTTGTCAGTTAAGTTCATTTTACTTTCAAGAATACAATTTTAATGAAATTCTAAAAATATTACTACTTTTTTTAAAACCGGTTAACCGACACAAATAACCGGTTTTTTCGGTTAACCGAAAATGACGTTTTTGGCGAAAATCGGTTTCGGTTTTGTAACTCAAAACCGGTTAACCGGTTTCGGTTTTGGACACCCTACCCATAACAAACCAGCACAATATTGCCCACTCCATGCAAACAGCCGCAAAATCAGTACATGGATACCAGAGACCTCACCAAGGAATCCATGGTATGACCAGGAGTGTTGTGCTGCCGAGGGCACACAAAATTCTGAATATTGGCATCTTTTACAGTGTGTTAGTAAGGTTGTATGCACGCATGCTGCAAAACAAAAACAAATCAAAACATTTGCTCTCTTTTGTGTGCTCTTTCGTTGCGTTCGGGTCGTGTGTGTGTGAATTGCCGAAAAACTTCGTAACTTCAACAATACCAAAGATCGGCATTGATATAGGACATCATTCGACAGCTCCCTACGTTCAAAGGTATTTGGCATCCCCGCAAAACTCATTCCCTTTGAAGAATGATATTAACTGATACTCGGTCCTCAGTTAAAATGAGAAAGAACCTCTCCGAAGAGTTTAATACAAAAAGAGGTTTCAGACAAGGAGACGGTCTCTCGTGTGACTTATTCAACATTGGACAACATTTACATAATGGGTCGATCGGTAAAGGAAGTAACTGATACCTTGCTAAAGTGGCTCTGGCGGTAAACGGCAAGAAGACCGAAATGATGGTGTCGATGTGCAATGCGTCCAATAATTTAAAAAACAAAGCCACATCTCGTCAAACAAAAGTAACGCTTTACAGACCACTGATACTACCCGTACTGATGTATGGTTCCGAAGCCTGGGTACTTGCACAAGCAGATAAGGCAGTTCTTGGTGTGTTTGAGAGAAAAATTCTTCGAAAGATCTACGGACCCATCTGCGTTGACGTTGAATATCGACGTCATATGAAACACGAGCTATATCGGCTATACAAAGACATCAGTAAAGATAAACGTATCAAGATGCAACGATTGCGTTGGCTAGGAAAGGTCATAAGAATGAGCGATGATGAGCCCGTTAAAAGGGCGTATAAATACGGGCCTCATAGCGGTGCACGCAGAATTGGCAGGCCAAGGCTTCGTTGGAGCAAACAAGTGGATGACGAGAGAATTGGGGATATTTTCTTAGTTCGAATAATTGAACAAATGTTCTTTAGTGGACCAGCTAAATAAGTAGGACCTATCGCATTATATGTGGTCAACAAGGTTACTTTATCTGTACCCCAAGTGGTGCCGGCTAGGGACTTGAGACCTTGTTCCTCAAATTGTTGCAGATAGCTGTGGCATGCGTGGGCAACCTAAACATGCTGTTAAATGTGACCTCTAGAATTTTGGAGTTGGGGATTCTACTACCATGGACTATAACTATAAACTCTGCCGTCCAGTTGGTGAAGAGAGTGGCCGTAGATTTAGTTGTGGATATTTGCATATTAGTCCGGTCAAAATAGACATGCGTATAAGGGGGAAATAGCAAAAATTTCCACAAAGCTGAATTTTGGTGGAGAGCTAGGGCTGGCCATTAGAAGCAACGTCCTAAAAGTCTCCATCGATCCCATGTGTGCAAAAAAAGTTATTCGGGGTCAAAGGTAATTTTTGGAGGCATTATTCAGTTTTTTTTTAATTTTTCTCAAAAACGGTAAGACTTAGCAAAAGCCGGCTAAAATAAAAGTTGTAGATTTAATAATTGTCTACAAGAATGGTCTTTATGATTTTTAAAAAAGACTTACTATTTTCGAGATATCGCGATCTAAAAGTCAAATAAAAAATTAGCGGCGTAAGTACATTATGAGGCGAACCGGTTAAAGTAATGACACTATGTGTTAGATACTTTCATAAGCTTTCAAACGATATCCACTTTGCAGTAATCGGTTCAGTAGAACCGGGTCTAACCCGGTTTTTAAATTTGGCCTTTCGGGTCGAATAACCGGCGAACCGGAGCCGCAACCGTTGAAAATTATACATTTCCGTAATCAGCGCAACAAACCCTATCTTCGGACAAAACTTGAAAAAAATCGGAGAGTTTTCGTTGGGGTCGTTCCCGTTGGGCTTTCGATTATATATGTGGGTTAAATGGGCTATTTTTGCATAAAATGACTCTAACATTGAATCACTCTACTAAACACGCTCCGATTTTGTTGGCATTTTTTTAAAAGATAGCTATAATTTCTCTCTTCAAGAAAATATATATTTTTTGGGGGACAGACCCGGTTACTTCGCTTATTTTAGCCGGTTCGTATGAATATGTGCATATTTCCCCTATACATAAGTATATAAAAATCATGTGTTTTTATACCCTCAGCCTTTAGGCTATGAAGGGTATATACACTTTCATACGGGCAAAATGTGCCTCATCGAAATAATGGTTTTAGACCCCAAGTATGTTTGGACGAAATGTGTTTCAGACAATTTGGAGTCGATTGAGCAATGTCCGTCCGTCTGTCTGTCTGTCTGGCTGGCTGGAGCGCACAATAACTCTCGAACGGATGAACCGATTCGGTTCAAATTTTGGCTTTCGTAATATTTTGCCCAAACTTAGTTTAAGTTCGAAGATGAGCTATATCGGTCCACTCCTTCCGGTACCTCCCCCACAAAAGTTCGGAAATGTTCGGAAAATTTGTGCGCTCGATAACTCTTGAAGGGAGTAACCGATTTGGTCCATACTTTGCCCATCGTGGAGCGTGTACCAGACTTAGATCAGGTTTTAATATGCACTCAATCGGTCCACTCCGTCGGGTACCTCCCGCACAAAAATTTGGAAAAGTTCAGTTTAGGACCATCTCTCGAATCGCTTTGATTTTTGCTTTAGCTACTTGTATTCACTGCCCTCCATACGACGGTATAAGTTTCATCAGGGGCAAGTCCATACTTCCTGAGAAAATAGCCTGAAAGTTGCAAAAAACCCCTATGACACCGTGTGAGGAGGTTGGAGGGCAAAATAACTCTCGAACAGGTCTGCCGATTCGGTCCAAAGTTTGGCCTTAGTAATATTTTGTCCAAACATAGTTTAAGTTCGAAGATAAGCCATATCGGTCCACTCCTTCAGGTACCTCCCTCACAAAAGTTCAAAAATGTTCGGAAAAATTGTGCGTACGATAACTCTTGAAGAGAGTGGCCGAATTGGACCATACTTTACACATCCTAACATATCTACCAGATATAGATCAGGTTCAAATATGGACTATATTTGTCCACTCCATCCGGTACCTCCCACACTAAATTTCGGATACATGTTCACTTTAAGACCTGCTTTCGAATCACTTTGATTTTTGTTGAAGCAACTTGCATTCGATGCCTCAATTGCGATGGTAAAAGTTGTTTCAGGGGCAAGTCCATACTTCTTGAGCAAACAGCCCGAAGGGTATAAAAACCCCCTATGGCACCATATGTAGTGGCTGGAGATCCACTTCCATAATGGTCAATGTCGATCCATTCCTTTTTGTATCTCCTCCGCAAAACGTTTGATCTTTAATCATAATCAACATTTAATTTTTAAAACCCCCTAAATACATACGTTTTTTGGGAAAAAAGTTTCAATATATTCAGGCTGAGGGTATATCTCTGTCGGCAAAGCCGACTGATACTTTTTTACTTGTTTAGAACAGCTTTATCTCAAGAATGGTTCCTTCTAGGAAAAAAATTATTAAGATGAAACATGTAGATAATTTTTCTGTGTACAATATTTACTTTAGTCACTTTTTGATTAGATCAACCGTTTTCAAAAAATAAATCCGAAAACCTAAAAACCATTAAAATTTGACCTTTGACCCCGAATAACTTTTTTTGCACACATGGGATCGATGGGGACTTTTAGGACGTTGCTTCTAACGGCAAACCCTAGCTCTCCACCAAGATCTGCCAAATAGGAGTTCAGCCTTTCACAAATGACATCAGGGACGGTACCTGACACCAAGAACTTACAATCGTCCCTACACATATATTTCATTATCCAGCATTCCAGACTTGGCCAGAGGGTTGCCTGCTTGATGTCTTCAAACAGCGTAGAGTGCTTAACAATATAAAAGTCTTTTGATAAATCAAACGCCACAATTACTCATCGCGTGACCTCCCTGCCAATTTTTCAGACTTCGGGAACGATGTTGGTGGCTAGCGACAGGTTTTAAACTTTAGTAAGATACTCCACTCCCGCCACATCCAGCTGTTTCAGCATAACCATGGAGATTCCATAAGGGCCCAACGCTTTGGAAGATTTAACCTTCCTAATGACATTCGCAACATAATCCATTGTAAATTGTGGTGGTTCATCCTCTGCAGGAAGAGATCTATTGCAAAGTAATACACTTCTCTTCGCCCTGTCATTTCTGGAGTGTTCGACAAACTGTCGATTGAAATAACTTGCACACCTCTTCGGATCAGTTAGCGTAACATCGCCAAACGTGACTAAGGTCCTATCTTCCTTCTTTCCAGGGTTCGAGTGTGACTTGACCGCATCCGTAGCTCTCAGCTATGCTTCCCTGAAGGCCGTTATGCTCAAATCAAACGAAATATGTGTTGGACTATGGATTTGTTATTAGCAGAAGGCTCAATAAGCTTTACTGTTATCCTGGTAGACGAAATGTTGCCGATAATTCAGATAAAAGCTACCGATTTCAACATCAATTTTTAAAGCTAAGGTCTCTACTGCAAATTTGGACAAATTAACCAAAAAAATGTATATAACTACATATCGTCACCATAAATGCCGGAAGACGTAACCGACATGGAAATCGAAATTCGTTTTTTGATGGAATCTGATATATTAAGCTAAAATAAATGCTCTGGCAAAGTTTCAAGCTTCTACGTTTAAAAATAACGATCCTATTCAAGAAATGCCAATAGACGTAACAGCATACTGTAATTTCCATAGAACACAAAAGGCGTAACCCACATTATTTCAAAACTAAACAGCAGTACAAACAATGTATTCTTTGATTTTTGCAGCAATTATAATACCAGAGGGAGGGCTTATTGAGTTAATGTATAATTTCCACTGGGCGGATTTGACCCGAAAGGCCAGGTTCAAAACCGGGTTAGGCCCGTTTCAACTGAACCGATTACTACAAAAAGGGTATCGTATGAAAGCTTATGGAAATACCTATCACATGGTGTAGTTACTTTAACAGTTTTGTCTCTTACTCGGCTTATTTCTCCATATGCGCAATTTGACTCTTAAGTGACGATATCTCAAGAATGGAAGCTTTTTCAAAAATTACAAAGACCATTCTTTTAGTTAATTTTTAAAGCAATAATTTTGACTTTAGACGGTTTTTGCTGGTCTTACAAAAAAAAAAAAAAATCCATAATTGAAATAATTGAAGATGATGACAGAAGACCTATGCCCTGATTTAAATAAACATCTAAAACGCACATATGGAAAACAATATGTTAACCGTACAAAAGGAAGTGGTTATTCGGAAGGCAATGCTCGTATCAATATTGTTCATTTTTCCAAGAGAAAGTACGAACGGAAATATTCAAAATTTGAGGCGTTGATACGAAAACGTCGTTCTAGTACAAAGATGTATTCTTTGAAGTTTGCAAAAGATAGTCTTGTCAACCAACCCATGGTTTAATAGAGATCAACTGATTGTAGTAATCAAATAGGTCCAGAGAAAAACGCAAATTTTCTGTATTGGTTTACTTATGCAAAAAGACAGGAGTTCCTACAGTCACTGCGAGCATTGGCTTTTGATCCTAGCAGTATAATCTTTTTTAAAACTGATATCAAAGACGACTACCAGATTTTACCATAGAGAAGTTCCGGAAATTTTGAGGCAGTGGATCCTCCTCAGATGTACACACAAAGGTTAAAAGTTTCAAAAAAGAAATTTCAACACCTGCAAGACTTAAAACGCTTAATTCCAAGTGATACTTTTATGACAACATTCATTATGGCAATTAGAAGTTACATTTAAACTGTTACAGATCACTTAATTTATATGAACTATATTTTGTCCATAAATTGACTTAAATACAACAATAAATATAATATTCCAGATTTAATATCGTCTGATACAATTGAAATTATAAGTAATTATAGTGATGGTTGGAATAGACAGTTCACCTAATTGTGGTCCATTGAAATATCAACGTCAAGACTGGGAATTGAACCCAACACCGTCAGATTGCTAGTTTAAAGTTCGCTTAACCGCGTATGCCAATAAACCAGTTCTAATTTGTTTATAATTTTTCATTTATACTAGTTTCTTCAAATGTATACTCAATAAATTGTGGGTTACGTCTTTTAGCATTTCAGAAAAATACAATACCAAAAGACGTAACCCACACAGCTTCTAACATTCTGGAAAAAATTTTAATTTTTTTTCCAAAAATACATTTCTTCTCTGTCTTAAAACACGATACTAAAAATTTTCGATATTTTATAACACCGTTTTCATTTTATAACGTTTGTTGTTTCTCTTGTAAACTTTTATTTTTGTGGGTTACGTCTTCCGGCATTTATGGTGACGATATATAACTGTGGGAAAAATAATAGCACCTTTTGTATGTTTACATTCATGTTTGTTGGTATTGTTACGAATACAACTGATTGATTTAAGTTAATTTAGATGAATTTCTGTTAATTTAAGAATTTAAATTGTAACGTAGATTTTTATTAAGCATTTAGTTTATTCGTATCGGTTTTGCAACAACAGCTAACACTGCAATCTTGAAATTATTGCTTAGTCTTAATTCACACTCTTTACCTAGCTAAATTGTTTTTGTACTCTTTCATTCATTTTGACTACCCAATTATTCTTCTACATTGGGACTTCATTGTAAAGCCTCGTACTTATTACCGCTGGCGCTGATGTTTTGATTACATTCATTTGTCTGTTTGTATACAAATATGTGTTTATGTGCATCTGTATCTCGTTTGAACATTGCAGAACCTCCCAGATGAAAGGTGCCGGAACAGTATATGCATAGGCAAGCGGGTATAAATACGGGTGCGTAGCGGGTGGGATTTTAGTTTTTAATCTATTCGCGAACTAAGTCGTCAGTGTAATCTAAAGGGTACGGAAGTAACCTGAATAGAGTAAAGCTGTATGTTTACTAGTTACTGGAGATAAGCTGTGTGCTAGTAGAGAGATAAAGTCCTGCGTAAATAACTGAAGTGAATAACGTCAATAAAGCATTATAGACTCGTAATCCAGAACGAACCATCGTTTTATTTGGTACAAATCGTATCGGGGATAATACAACATCTGCACGGGATTAAGTTAAACCCTAATTCCCTAACAGTATTTTGAGAATGAGGAAATTTCTCTAAGCGTAATCTCGGTTGAATGCAACGGAAGAAATTAGATCAACGCCTAAAAATGTGTTAGTTGTTTTAAAATATATTTGGAAAATGCTTTTCTTAATAAGGTATGACATAACAGGTCTTCTTGATTATAAACACTTTCCATTTTTCTGATGATGGTTGATTTTCTTTAACCTTAAATAAACTAGCTATAAACAACCTTAACAGATTACCTATTAATAAATATTATACATTCCCTTAAAGGTTTTTACAGGATTTTTGTTTATTTATAGGAAACATTGGGTACCATAAACAATAGCATCATTCGGTGCTATTTTTCTCAAAATAAATAAATTCATTTTTTACTTTACATTGTTTCATATAAATCTTTGCTTCATACCAGTTGAAGCTAAAGGTTACAAAAACACAATTATGAAGTTCATATGTTTTGACTAAAGGATATGGTTAGTTTCTTAATATAGTAAATAGTAGAAAATATTTCTTATGGTTTATTTTGCTTTATCCAGATTTATAACAGCCTTTCTAAATCTTCACTTTCAGCATCACTGGTGAATGAATCGGTATCGGTAAAGTAATCATCGCCACGATTTCGACGGCAACATACTCGTCGAGTGATTTCATCATCGCTCCAATGTTCAAATTCTTCTTTATGATGTTCCAGCAGCATAAGCGAGGGGAATAAACTATCACATCCGCTGCAACTGTAAAATGGAAATTTAAATAATTTAATATGATTATATATAAGAAAAAATATATATATAATCTTACCCAAAATGTCGTTTCTTTTGTTGATGTGATGCCAACTGTCGATGACAATGGAATGCCCGATCACATACATTGCAGGTAAGGGATTCATCTGAAATAAATAAAATGTATATATTTTATTAACAGCAATAAAGGAAGCATATAATTTTCTGGAACAGAGAAATATGTTGTCGTTGTGTTGAATATTGCCCCCAAAATATTTTGTTTTTCTGTGAAATAGATGATGTCTTAAAGTGTTTATAAATTATATGTATTTATATATTTATAATAAACTCAATAGCTCACTTATAATCAAATTTGATTTGTATACAAATTGTACTACAATTGTACTACGAATTTCTACTCTATATTGAGAAAGAAGTGGGGAAAGTTTTCTGACAACTGATATTTCAAATAAAAAGAAAAGCAAACCCCTCTAAAGTTGACAATCTTCCGCAAACGTTTTGAGGACGATGAAAACATGCGAAACTGGATTTGGAATGTTCGGACTTATAGAAGGTGTAGTTTACGTACTGGCGGATGTATGTACATGCAGGACAGATATTACTGCTATACGGGAAAGACGATGGATTGGGAAAAGCGTTGGTCGGATTTTCACAAATTTTAGTAGGATACATTTTTATACACATCAATGAACTGGTAAAGTTTTTTCATCGATTGGAAAATAAGTGTGGCCTGTAGAGCGATTTCCTGAAAATTCGTCTTTGGTTCCTATACAATGTATTATGGAAATATAGATCGGTCAGGGGCAAGGCTTATCGAACCGATCATCATACGTTTTTGTAGACATCGTTTTTTAGCCACAATATTGAACTGGTAAAGTTTTTTCATGGATTGGACAATAAATGGGCCTTTAGAGCATTTTCGTAAAAATTGACCTTTGGTCCCATACAAACAAGATTTTGGATCAATCCTCATAAAAGTGTATATCTCGTAAATAATATTTTGTCCATATTTTCGTCTATGTTCGATGTTTTTCGATTATATGGACCGCTCAGAAGCAAATAACGAAGATGTTTTCATTAGTTTCATTAGTTTTGCACACCCTACACCACACTGTGTAAAGTGGGGTACCCCGATCAGTTTTGCTCAAATAATCGGTTGCTTGCCAGTGTGGTCGTTCATTTTTGTCAGTCACCAGTAGAGAGCGGAATTTTATGCAACCCCTATTTTTGGTCCGATTAATGTCAAATTTTGGGACTGGACATATTTTTGGCTTCTGATTAAATTGCAATCGAAACGTATGAAATATGCAAAATGCATAATTTTTTGCATATACCATATTTATCCCGTTTACATATTTTCTTATTCAACAAATATTTCAATAATAATAGGTACTAAAATATTTGTATGTAAAATTTTTCTGTTTAAAATTCTTTTCAGACAAGTCAATAAAATAGAGAAATGTATAACTACAGCCCCAACCTACAAAGTACCGAAAATCGGGAGGGCTATATGAAGGCCTGAACCTAAACCGACAAATTTTAGATGGAAAGTTGTTTACCCCAATGAAGACTTATACTATGTTTACATTTACGAAATCGTCTCGATTTCATCTGTCAATTCCTTTGTGTATACGTCAAATGAAAACTCATCTGAAATCGATTGGATTTCATTTGACGTTTAATACCAAAACCTTCAAAATACCAGAAATCGGGATGTACCGTCCTATGGGGTCCATATGAAGACGTGGACCTATACAGACAAATTTCAGGTCGGAAGTTTTATACCCCCAAGGAAGACTTAATACCAAATTTCAGCCATTTTGGAGGGATGTTGATGTCACAACCTTCAAAATACCAGAAATCCGGAGGTACCGTTTTATACCCCCAAGGAAGACTTAATACCAAATTTCACCCATTTCGGAGGGCTATTGAGGCCACAGCCTTCTAAATACCGGAGGTACCGTTCTATGGGGGTTATATGAAGACGTGGACCTATACCGACAAATTTCAGGTGAAAGTTTTATACCCCCAAGGAAACCTTAATACCAAATTTCAGCCATTTTGGAGGGATATTGAGACCACAACCTTCAAAATACAAGAAATCCGGAGGTACGTTCTATGGGGGCTATATGAAGACGTGGACCCTTATCGAGAAATTTCAGGTGGAATATATTATACTCCAAAGGAAGACTTAATACCAAATGTCAGCCATTTCGGAAAGATGTTGAGGCCACAACCTTCGAAATACAAGAAATCCAGAGGTACCGTTCTATGGGGGCTATATGAAGACGTGAACCTATACCGAGAAATTTCAGGTGGAAAGTTCTATACCCCCAACCAAGACTAAATACCAAATTTCAGTTATTTCGGTGGGATATTGAGGCTACAACTTTCAAAATACCGAAAATCGGGAGGTACGGTCCTATGGGGGCTATATGAAGACGTGGACCTATACTGACAAATTTCCGGTGGAATGTTTTATACTCCCAACGAAGACTTTATACAAAATGCTAGCCATTTAAATGTGATGTTAAGGCCACAACCTTCAAAATATCGGAAATCGGGTGGTACCGTTCTATGGGGGCTATATGAAGACGTGGCCCATGCTGACAAATTTCAGGTGTATAGTTTCATACCCCTAACCCCTACCACATTTCAGCCATTTCGGTGCGATTTTTAGACCACAAATCCTTGTATATATTTTTGCATATGGTTTTGCATATGCTCATTTTATGCAAATGTGTAAAAATATGTCTAAATATGCACGATACGCAAAAATTTCTGGGCCTAATTCGTTTTATTTTGTGATAAAACGAGTTTCTGTCTTATCAGATTTTCTCTACGACCATCCTAACCATACATGCATTTGCATAGGATTCCGCTGTCTAGTCATCAGGCAACAAAAAAAAAAAAAAAAAAAAAAAAATATTATAAAATATTTGTTGTTGCTGGACATTTTGACATTTATCGATATTTCCGAAAGATCGATAGTCAAAACTGATCGTGTGTACCCCGCTTAAAGCGACATTATGTCTTTGTGCATTAATTTGTAACAAGCTAAAAGAAACGAGGTAGACCCATAGTCCCTTTTAAGGATACACTTTTCAGCGTCGATTTACGTATGTCCGTCTGTCCATGTTTTTTAGTAAACAAACTACAGGTCAGGTTTTGTATTTGCCAACTTGTAATATAACCCTTCCATGAGATTATTACACCTCCTTCGACACTCAGTAATATCCATCCATCCATCCTTAATACCATCAACCTTCACTTCACATTGTCCACTTTGTAGATTGCTATATATTTAGGACTTTTTTATTTCGTGCTGCCGCCCGATTAAAAATTGACGTGTGACTCGTACGCAGTTTTGGAAAGTGGTACTAGTCAGCCAAGTCCTCGATCTTAGCACGCTCTCAACAAATACCAAGCTCATAACCCAATAACCGCACTCTATCCCAATATCACCCGTATACTTCGGAATAACCGATTACCTCCGAGCCAACACAATTTTAGGTGGAATGGTTTTTCGGCCACACATATCCCAAATGCCAAAATTAGGTCAGAAAATGTATTAAAAACTGTCTTCAATTGGGCGGTACCAAAGTGTGGATCTATTTTGTTGGAGAAGTTTTGTGACTACTGGGAATCTTAAATTTCAAATTAGAGATAGATCGGTCAACAAATCGTCGGTGTCATGCTTAAGTGTTCCGTACGCGGACGAAATCCGCGTTTCGGAAAAGTTGGGTTTAATACCAGCTCTCAAATCGCTTTGATTTTTGTTGCAGCAACTTGTATTCACTGCTCCACATACGACGGTACAAGTTGCATCCGGGGCAAGTCCACACTTCCTGAGAAAATTACCTGAAAGGTGCAAACAACCCATGTAACACCGTGTGTGGGATCTGCCGATTCGGTCCAAAGTTTGGCATTCGTAATATTTTGTTCAAACTTAGTTTAAATTCGAAGATAAGCCATATCGGTTCACACCTTTAGGTACCTCCCCCACAAAACTTCAAAAATGTTCGGAAAAATTATGCGCACGATAACTCTTGAAGGGAGTGATCGATTTGGTCCATACTTTACACTTCCTAATATATCTATCAGATATAAGTCAGGTTCGAATATGGGCTATATTTGTCCACTCCTTCTCGGTTGTTTGACCACTTACGCCAACATACTTTGCATAAAGGAGATCTTTTCTTCTTCCATTGACGGGCTTTCCTTTTGGAATACTCCTACCAGAAGCGGAGATATTCGCATAAGAAAAAACGTTGACTTTTCTCCACATAAGCTTTTTGCTTATCCCAACACCTGAATATTATCCGTCTATCACCAAACTTAATAGGCTTCTTCTTCTGAGGGACCCGCATCAACTCCCAAATAATTCGTGACGATCCGAATAAAATTGCGACCTGTAGTGTGATTACAAAAAAATCGGAAAATGGGATGCATTTCCGACTATTGCGATATCTCCGTTGCTTGACCACCTACGAGAACCTACTTTACATCGTGGTAAAGGTGATATTTTCTACTTTCCTTACCCGGTCTTGCTTACAGGATCTTGCTTTTGAGAAACATAGTTATTGGCTTTGAAATGAAACGTTGACCTTTTCGCCAAATAAGTTGTTGCCCATTCCGACCCCTGCATATTATCCGACCATCATCAAAATCAATAGGCTTCTTCCCCTGTGGGACCCCGATCAAAATTGCGACCTGTAGCGCGATTTCGAAAAAAATTAAAAATGGGATGTATTACCGACTATTGATATATCTGCGTTATTTGGCCACCTACGCAAACATACTTTGCATCGTTGTAAAGGTGGGATTTTCTATTTCATAGACAGACTTTGCTTTTGGAAGCTCCAGATCCAAAGCTGTGATATTCGTCATTATAATTAAAATCGCAAAAATGAAAAGTTGGGTTGCATTAGCGACTACCTACGACAACCTATTATACATCGTTGTAAAGGTGATATTTTCTCCTTTCATTAGCAGTTTTTGCTTTTGATATGCCCCTTATAGATGCGGAGATATGCGCTTTGAAATAAAATGTTGACTTTTTCTCCAAATAAGTTCTTTGCCCAGTCCGCCCCCTGAATATTATCTGACCATGACCAAAATCAATAGGCTTCTTCCCCTCCGGTCAAAATTGCGGCCTGTAGCGTGATTACAAGGTTTAGACTAGGCATGACCAAAAAGAGAACGGAGAAAATGTGAATGTATTCAAAATATTGGCAACTTATAACAGTGTGTTAGTAAGTTTGTATTCACACAAGCTATAAAACAATAACAAATCAAAACATTGAAAAAATTGATTTCTGGAATAGAAGGGGGACAAATGAGTCGTCTTTGGAAATAAAAAGCTTCAATTTGAACTTCACAAATGCAAAATTGCAATCTTGGATGTATAAATAGGAGCTCCAAATGGCGAAAATTGTCTAGCAACAACAACAACATCTAATATGCCTGATGATGTTAGCCTAACCAGCTAACGAAACGATCGTCGCATAGTGGTTGATGTGTGTGTGTAGGACTTCGCTAGATATCAATTTTTCAATGTAATCTCCTTAGGTCATAAAAAGCTCGATTAATTAAATTAACAAACTAAAACATTTGTTCTCTATTGTACGCTCTTTCTGTGCATTCGGGTCATGTGCGTGTAAATTGCCGAAAATCATCGGCACCGCCGTGCCAAATGTGACCATGCTTGGTTTAGATCATGGGTGACCAAGAAGAGAACAGACCAAAATGTGAATGTATTCAAACTACTGGCAACTTATGATTGTGTGTTAGTGTGTTTTTATGCACGCACAAATCAAAACATTATCTCTCTTTCGTACGTTCTTTCTATGCATTCGGGTCGTATGTGTGTAAATTGCCGAAAAACTTCGGCACCGCCGTGCCAAAGAAGAACACATTTGGTTTAGATGCCCAGACGGACGGACACACATAGCCACATAGCATACCTGACTCAGCTCGTCGAGACATTCATTTTGGTATATATAAGGTCTATATAGGGTATACGACCATTATTTCGATGCGTTACAAACTTTTTGGCCAAGACCAACTTATAATACCCTCCCCACATAGTGGTGTAGGGTATAATCATATACATACATATAGATCATACATATACGCGAAATTTAATGACATAGCAATTTATAATGCACATGGAAGAAAACAATAGTTCTTTACCCACAAATAAAAGCGCGTCCTTATTGTAATTTGTACCAAGTTATTTTTAATACATAAGCTAATATGCCAAAATATGTTCTTAAATTTAGATCTTTTTCACACAACCAACCTCCATATACAATTTTGTAATGATCTGTCCATAAATTCGGCCTGAAGTTGGAATGTAACTTTTAATGGACGGAGGTCGCTAAATCGCTTTGTCTCGTCGTGTATATATGGTGTACAACAAGAGGATCATGATGATTGAAGTATAGAGTATAATGAACAGAAAAAGTTTAGAGCAGCTGCGACTACGGAAACATGCGCCACCCTGCCTGGTTTCCTGGAACCTCCTCATGGACAACTCTGAGACTGATGTAAAAGAAGTGGAATTTAACGCGGTTTATAACTATTAGTGAACCAACTTTCATGGATCTGGAGTCAAGGTTTTAACCTTTTAACCATAAGTCATTTCCTAGCTCGTGTCTCTATTTTGCACAGATGTTATATAGTGATTAGAGCGCTAGATATATAAAAACTTCTCGATGATGATTTACTCCAATTCCAAAAATTACATTAACATTAAAAACACATTAATATATTATTTGTATTTATTTATCGCTTACATAATGCAATTATATGCTCATCTTTATGCTAATAGCTTTGCTGTGTCAGCATCGGTAATGTAATTCATATTACCGAATAATTGACTGACTTTTAATGTCCATTAATGGTACAACACTCAACAAAGTCCTGGCACTTAAA
Source organism: Musca autumnalis (assembly GCF_047663935.1). Lineage (NCBI taxonomy): Eukaryota > Metazoa > Arthropoda > Insecta > Diptera > Muscidae > Musca > Musca autumnalis. Next base: position 220,675,760 of record NW_027411644.1, read on the forward strand.
AATGACAAAATTGTGATTTTTGTTAAGTCTGGCAAATGGCAAAGAGCCACAATTCTCTGACATACTTTTTACAAAAAATCCAATCGAATACTTCGCCATTCTACATTAAAAATGCAATGCACGATTTTGATGTTATTGTCAAAAGACCATATTCAAATTTCTTTTTGCGAAGGTCGTAAGAAAACCACCAACAAAATACTTACCATAGTCGTCATCGTCAGACATTGCCATGGACTGTAAGCGGTTTATTGTGTTTTCATTAAGCTCCTTACTGCTGAGACGGGATGCGGTCGAACTTGAGGTTACTTTTAAAAATCCATTTGCTCCACTGCCACCTCCACCACCACCACCGCACAAGTTATTCATGTTATATTCACATAAATTACTATCGGCATAATTTCCTTGGCAATCGGCTGCGGTACAGTGTCCACCACCGCCACCATTAATGTTTGAGCCCTCGAGGCAAGAATTTTGTAAGTCATTACCAGCACACAAACTACATTCGTTATCGACAACACCATGGCAAGTCACATCACAGCAACTATCCCCGCCGCCATCATCCTCATTTGTGGCCGGACTATGGTTGTTATGATGATGAAGATGGCATCCATTTTGGTTGGCTGTCGTCGTCGTCGTACCAGCATTGCCATTTGTGGGTGTTATCATTTCAAAATTATCGATTTCCTCAAAAGGATCATCAATTTTGTGTTTCGCCGAGGAAGCATCATCAGAGTCGGCACTCAAACGCCCGTAGGCTTTTCGTGGTGGTCTTTTCACATATTTATCTGCAAAGAGAACGAAACGAAATGATGAAATTATCTAATTAGAATAAAGTAGCTTTCAAAGGTCAGATAGTAATGGATTTTAGTGGTACTTAATTAAAGGTCCATTAAAAGAGAAAATTAAAGGCAAAGGAGGGCTTTGTGTGTGGGAGTCGCACACACATATTTATATGAAGGTAATGATATTAAAAGTGTGTTTTTTCACCTTGAAATCTTTGTCATAAACTTTGATTAATTCGATGAAGTGATGATGAATTGGGTTTCGTGTCAGATACCATAATGAAAAAAGCTTTATTGTTACAACAAGAGTATAGTTTTACTTAACTCTGTATAGACGTTGTTTTTCTACCGACACGATTTGTACCAAATAAAACAATGGTTCACTTAGATTACAATTATACAATGCTTTACTAATGTTACTTCACTTACATTATGCAACACTGAAAATATAAACAACTTCTAATATGCACTTTTTGAAAATTCATATTGAGACTACAAAATCCCTAGTTGGATTTTCTCCTGTAAGATCTTTTTCGGATTTTATGGCATCATATAAAACTACATTTGTTAGCATTCTCTGGGACTTTATTTCAGAAACGAATAGGCATTTAATCTTATTCTCATTATTGTAGCTCTAAACTGGGTGACGTAGGGGATGAAAGATACCAAGGAACGGTCCTGACCGGCTTTAACATGGCAAAATCCAGGATTTATCTTGGTCCCTCTCTCATCTCAAGTGGACACTGACTTCCCCATGGTGTCACTTGGGGTAGCAGCCTTTAACACCCATTAAAGGTAGTGAGCTAAAATGTGCCGCGCCGTCTCCCATAAGAAAGTTAAAAACTTGGGTTTGGGCGCCGGGTTAATAACACTCCCCTAGAAAGAGGCAGCCTACTATGAAAAAACGAAAAAAAACAAAAACAAATCCTTCAAAAGTTGACGGAGCCCGCAAACGTTTTATGGACCATCATCTGCGAATCTGCACCTGGAATGTTCGCACTCTTAATAGAGAAGGTGTAGTTTACGCATTGGCAGATGTACTTGAAAAGTACAAGGCGTTACTGCCATACAGCAAATACGATGGATTGGGAAAGGCGTCACAACACTTAAAGTGGACGCACTGTATTATAGATGCATGAGTTTGGTTGCGGACTTGTAGTTGGTCGGAGGTTAAAACATCTGGTCTCCAGCTTCACCCCCGTGAATGAAAGACTCGCTGCAATTCGATGAAAATCAAAATTCTTCAACCTCAGCTTTATTTACGCTTATGCTCCCACTGAAGGCAAGGACGAACAGGACAAAGATATAATTTACGAGCGCTTAGAAGAAACTTATGACCGTTGCCCTGCCCATGACATTATAAATTATACTAAGCTATTTTAATGCCCAAATCGGAAAGGGCAGCGAAACATCTGACAATGGGATTGAGGCTGATAGACTTTGCTGCTGCAAGAAACATGGTAGTTAGCACTACCATATTTGAGCATCTCGATATTCTGGAGGGCATCTGGCTGTCGCCATATCAAAGAACAAGAAATCAAATTGAACACGTTGTGATAGATGGAAGACATGCATCGAGCGTGTTGGACGTACGATCGTTTCGAGGTGCAAAAATAGACTCGGACCACTACCTTCTTGCAGCAAAGGTACGTACCAGATTAAACGTTGCAAACAAAGTGCGAACAGGCACAACACGGAAGTGGGATAGCCACAGCATATTCCACTCAACTGGCCCAATTGCTTAATCGAAGCACTCCTCGTCCCGATTACATATCAGGACAATGGCGAAACATTGCCCACTCCATGCAAACATCCGCAAAATCAGTTCTTGGAAAACCAAAGACCTCCACCAAGGAGTCCATGGTATAACCAGGAGTGACTTGCTGCTACCGGAGTGAAAAATGCGGCATATAGGGCTACTTTACAATCAGTAGCAACGCGTAGCGCACGAGAGAAATATTGGGAGAAAAGGGTAGATTAGAAACGTTTTTTCCGCAGGAAAAAGAGGGAGATGGAAAAGCGGGAGTGTGAACAAATCAAGATGTACAGGAGACAGAATGAAGTCCGAAAATTCGACCAAAGAGTGAAATATCAAACTGATGCCTTTGGCACTGGCACATCCTCCTGTAAAGACCTGCAAAGTAATTTGGTAACTAATGCAGATAGTGTGCTAAGGATATGGAATGCGCATTTTTCCAAACTATTGGTCGACGAATATACTACAAATCCTATCCCAGAAGATGGTTTTGAATGTATACCACCCGACCAAGATGAGGTAAAGACAGCAGTAAACCGGCTGAAGAATAATAAGGCAGCAGGAACTGATGGCCTACCAGCCTAGATGTTTAAAACCGGAGGCGACACGCTGATAAGGTGGTGTATGCATCGGCTAGTTAGCTCCATCTGGCAGGAAGAACGCGTACCCGACGATTGGAACCTGAGCATCCTGTGTCCCGTCCATAAGAAAGGAGATAAGACTTTATGCTCCAACTATAGGGGCATAAGTCTTCTCCCTATATCCTACAAGATAGTGTCAGGGATATTATGCGAACGACTAAAGTCCATGGTCAACGAAATAATTGGACCATGCCAATGCGGATTTAGACCTGGCCACCATCGACCAGATATTTAACCTGCGGCAAATCCTGAAGAAGACACCAGAGATGCAGATCGACACCTACCACCTTTTTGTCGATTATAAAGCAGTCTTCGACAGCCCGCTACGTTCAAAGGTATTCCAAGCCATGTCTGAATTTGGTATCCCCGCAAAGAACCTCTCCGAAGAGTGTGATCTTTTCAACATCCTGCTAGAAAGGCTTGTACGAGAGGCAAACGTCAAAAGAAGTGGCACAATCTACACTAATAGCCACATATTACTTTCTTATGCTGATGATATAGACATCATGGGACGATCAGTAAAGGAAGTAACCGATACCTTTATGAAGGTCGAAGGAAAATCTGCTAATGTGGATCTGGCGGTAAACGGCGGGAAGACCAAGTTGATGGTGTCGACGCGTAATGCGTCCATTGAGATCGGACCAATTGTTGAAGTTGGTGCCTATAATTTTGAGGTAGTAAAAGACTTCGTATACCTCGGCACCGCCGTAAACACAACAAACGACATCAGTTGTGAAATAAAAAGAAGAATTGTAAGCATTTTAAAAACAAAGCCACAACTCGTCACACAAATACAACGCTTTACAAAACACTGATACTACCCGTGCTGATGTATGGTTCCGAAGCCTTGGTACTTTCGCAAGCAGATAAGGCATTGCTTAGCGTGTTTGAGAGAAAAATTCTTCAAATATAGCCCATCTTCGAACTCAGACTTTTATATTAATCAAGAATATATATATATATACCTTACTGGATCACAAATGATTATTTCAATGCGTGATAAACGGAAAAACAAACTTAATACACTGTTTTCTTATTTGCTCGGTGCACCTTAACTAAATTTAAATGAAAGGTGCTTACACCTGGAAAGTTTTTGCGGCTTCTGAAACTACAATGTTCATAGATGAGAAAAATCAAAAAAACAATAAAATCGCCGGAGGGATTTTCAAATAAATCGTGGTCAAAGTTCACATTTTAGGGCTTTTTTGGTTTTCACAATTTTGCTCTCTCTCTATCGAAATGGAAATTCTCTACAAATTGGTCTTTATAATGTTTTCGTAGGTATTACCATTTTCAAGTTCAAATTAGGATAGTACACTGACTGTATCGCTTCCTTATAAAACAATGTCATGACTGTAATTTCCCAACTTAAACTTATATATAGCATTTCCAGATTAAATGAAACCTTTTCCAAATAAAATGAAACCTTTTCCAAATTAAATGAAACCTTTTCCAAATTAAACGAAACCTTTTCCAAATTAAATGAAACCTTTTCCAAATTAAATGAAACCTTTTCCAACGGAAATGAAACCTTTTCCAATTGAAATGAAACCTTTTCCATTTGAAATGAAACTTTTTCCAAATTAAATGAAACCTTTATTTTTTATTATAAGGAACTTGAAACTAATATTGATTTTTATTGTTTAAAATAAAAATTTTAACATCAATTGATGTAATTAGAACAAGCATAGTGATATAGGTATGTATTTGTGAATGGGCGCCATCATGGTGCAATGGTATGCACACCCGCCTTGCACGCTAAAGGTCGTGGGTTCGATTCCCAGGCGAGGCAACATCAAATTTTCAACGGTGGCAAAATTCCCCTCAGTGATGTTGGCGACATTTCCTGAGTATTTCAGCCTTGTAAAACTTCTCTACAAGTGGTGTCTTAGGACACGCCGTTCGGACTCGGCAATAAACAGTAGGTCCCATATCATTGAGCTAATATGAATCGTTGATATGAGAGAAGTCTCCCTTGTCCCATCTGGGATGTTTTGTGGAACAATTATATATATATATATATATTATTTGTGAATAAACCTTACAGTAGTGGGATTTTTTAACTCATTTTTACCTTTACCGACAAAAATCGGTAAAATTAAATCGCAAATTATTATTATTGAACATTTTCAATAAAAGTTAGCATCACTGTTGCTGTCGGTAAAGGTTAGCGACTACTTTTTATTCATCGTTAACTTACCGAAAAAATTCGTTAATTACCGAAATTATGGGCATTTTATTTGTAACGACTTTTGTCGGTAAGGACAACAATGTGTTACAGAATCTCACTACGGGTATCATTGTTTTTTTTTTCGACTCTTTTTGAGCTCTTATTTCATAATTGCAACTTTATTTTTTATCAATAAACGAACTATAAAAGCTAAAATTCTTGATTGTTTTGTTAAATATAGATCTGGAAATGAGAAATATATCAATTGACTATGTTAACATAATACTTTTCTTACGTAGTCAGTCCCTTCAGTTTTCTGCTTGGGAAACTTTCAATACAATCGCCTTTTCGAACAATCTTGCTGATTTTTCTGTTGAATGCTGCGCTCTATCGCCTCAGTTATGTTATGCTCAGATGAAGGATCTCGAAGTTCAGTTGTAGCGCAGTATTTTATTTTTGAAAATGCATTATAAATCGGTTGAATTTTGGGAATATGGCTGCAGGAATTTAAGTTGATATCTGTTTATTTCTAATAAAGTTCTTATGTCATTCCTCTTACTTATTTGCTGATTATCCATTATCAGAAACGAGTTTTCTAAGCCTGGTGTAATCTTCCTCAAAATACCTTCTATAAATTGTTTGAATTTGTCTGCATTCACACTTAAACTTGAAATTATATTATGGTACACAAAACCCCCGATTTTATTTACTGCCATTAGAGTTCCATATCGATCTTATAATGAAGGCAGCACAGTCTGAAGATTAAATCCACTATATTCTATAAATATTAAATGTTCCCTTTGTTGAAGTATCCATTTTGGAAAATACCGAGCCTGTTTTTTCTTAACTTCGATGTTTTAGGCTCGTTCTATTTCGACTGAGGCTGTTTTTAAAGTAATTTTCAATTTCCGTATTTAATTTTTAAGGTTTGGAAAACATAGTTTTTTATTGTTAAGACTGAAGTAAAAAAAATAACTCTAAAAAAAAATTAAAAAACAATGGTATCTGTAACGCTTATTCACAAATGCATTCCTATATTTGTTATAATTATTTTATTTTAAAACAATAAAAATCAATATCAGTTTAATGTTCATTATAATAAAAAAATAAAGGTTTCATTTAATTTGGAAAACGTTTCATTTCAAATGGAAAAGGTTTCATTTCAATTGGAAAAGGTTTCATTTCAATTGGAAAAGGTTTCATTTCCGTTGGAAAAGGTTTCATTTTATTTGGGAAAGGTTTCGTTTAATTTGCAAAAGGTTTCATTTAATTTGGAAAAGGTTTCATTTAATTTGGAAAAGGTTTCATTTAATCTGGAAATGCTATATCTCAAAAATGGTACAACCTAGGAAAAAATTACAGAAGCCAATCTTGTAGAACATTTTCACAGCTATACGATGTTCTAAAGTGTCATTTCGATAAGTCTTGTCGTTTTTAAGCAAAATCGCGAAAACTTAACAATAAAACCTAAAAATGTGACCTACATATATCTCAAAAACAAAAAAAAAAGATGCTAAAACAAATCATAAAGGTCAATCCTCTAGACAATTTTCACAACTACAACATTTTCTTTAGCCCCATTTCGATAGAACTTGCGGTTTCCAAGTAAAATCACGAAAATCTAAAATAAACCTAGAAATGTGAACTTTGACCGCGATTTTTTTTAAATCTCTCCAGCGATTTTTTCTTGTGTTTGGATTTTTCTCATCTATGAACATTGCCGTTTCAGAATCCGCGAAAATTCCCAGGTGTAAGCGGTTTTTATTTAAAGTTAGTTAAGGTGCACCCTGCATGACATTGTTTTATAGGGGGCCATACAGTCTGTACATTGTTCCAATTTAAACTTCTATATCTCAAAAATGGTAAAACCTTCGAAAATACCATTGGGGTCAATCTTGTAGAGAATTTTCACTGCCACAAAATTTTCTTAAATCCCATTTCGATAGGGCTTGCGGTTTCCAAGCAAAATCGTGAAACCCTGAAAAAGCCCTAAAAATGTGAACTTTGATCGCGATTTATTTGAAAATCCCTCCGGCGATTTTTTTTGTTTTTTTTTTTTTATTTTTCTCATCTATGAACATTGTAGTTTCAGAAACCGCAAAAACTTCCCAGGTGAAGCACCTTTCATTTAAATATAGTTAAGGCGCACCGTGTTGTTAATAACACATATGCCGGCAAAAATATGATGGATTACTTACTTACTTAGCTGGCCCATTACAGAACATTTGTTCCATAGACCGAACTAAGAAAAGATCTCCATTCCTCTCTGTTTTTCGCTTCGCTTTTTGGAATATCGCGCCTTTTTATTTCTTTATCCACTTGTATGCTCCATCGAAGCTTAGGCCTGCAGATTCTGCGTGCACCGCCTTGTGGCATGTATTCATACGCCTTTTTAGCGGTTTCATCATCGCTCATTCTTATGATATGGCCTAGCCAACGCAATCGTTGCATCTCGATACGTTTAACTATATTCATGTCTTTGTATAGCTTATATAGCTCGTGGTCCATACGACGTCGATATTTACCGTCAACGCAAATCGGCCCGTAGATCTTTCGAAGAATTTTCCTCTCAAACCATAGTAGAATCTGTTGGCCAATACAATTCTTCTTATTTCACAACTGAAGTTGTTTGTTGTGTTTATGGCAGTGCCGAGGTAGACGAAGTCTTTAACTACCTCAAAGTTATAGGTACCAACTTCCACAGTTGTTTCGAGCTCTATGGACGCTTTGCGCGTCGACACCACCAATTTGGTCTTTTCGCCTTTTACTGCCAGACCCACTTTCGCAGATTTTCCTTCGACCTTCCTAAAGGTATTTGTTACTTCCTTTACTGATCGTCCTATGATGTCTATGTCATCAGCATAAGTAAGTAACATTTGACTATTGGTGTAAATTATGCCATTTCTTTTGACATTTGCATCTCGTATTACCTTTTCCAGCAAAATGTTGAATAGGTCACACGAAAGGATGTCTTCTTGTCTAAAACCTCTTTTGGTACTGAACTGTTCGGAGAGGTTCTTTCCAATTTTAACTGATGACCTAGTGTCAGTTAAAGTCATCTTACAAAGCCGGATGAGCTTTGCGGGGATACCAAATTCAGACATTGCATGGAATACTTGCCAGGTCTAAAGCCACATTGGTATGGTCCAATTATTTCGTTGACCATTGGCTTTAGTCGTTCGCACAATATCCCTAACACTACCTTATAGGCAATAGGGAGAAGACTTATGCCCCTATAGTTGGAGCATACGCTCTTATCTCCTTTCTTGTGGACGGGACACAGGAAGCTCAGGTTCCAATCGTCGGGTACGCGTTCTTCCTGCCAGATGGTGCTAACTAGCTGATGCATACACCTTATCAGCGCGTCGCCTCCGGTTTTTAACAGCTTTGCTGGTAAGGCATCGGCTCCTGCTGCTTTATTATTCTTCAGCGGTGTACATTCAATACCATCTTCTGGATCTGTAGCATCTTCGCCGTCTTCGCTACTATCTGCAGGAGGATGTGCCAATTACCACAGCCATCAGTTCGATGTTTCACTCTTTGGTAGAATTTTCGGACTTCATTCTGGCTCCTGTACATCTCGATTTTTTCACACTCCCGCTTTTCCATTTCTCTCTTTTTCTTGCGGAAAAGACGTTTTTCTTCTCTCCTTTTCTCCCGATATCTCTCTCGTGCGCTACGCGTTGCTACTGATTGTAAAGTAGCTCTATATGCCGCATTTTTCTCTTCGGTAGCAGCACGACACTCCTGGTCATACCATGAGTGTCTCTGGAATCCAAGTATGGTTTTTGCGGCTGTTTGCATGGAGTGGGCAATATTTTGCCATTGTGTTATGTTATCGGGACAAGGAGTGCTCGCGTTAAGCAATTGGGCTAGTTGAGTGGAATATGCTGTGGCTATCTGTTGTGATTGCAGCCTATCGATGTCCAACTTCCGCGTTGTGTCTGTTCGTGCTTTATTTGCAACGTTTAGACGGGTACCTTTGCTGCAACAAGGTAGTGGTCCGAGCCTATGTTTGCACCTCGAAACGATCGTACATCCAACACGCTCAATGCATGTCTTCCATCTATCTCAACGTGATCAATGTGATTTTCTGTTCTTTGATATGGCGACAGCCAGTTGCCCTTATGAATATCGATATGATTAAAACTGGTACTGCTAACTACCATGTTTTTTGCAGCTGCAAAGTCTATCAGCATCATACCATTGTCAGATGTTTCACTCTGGAGACTGAATTTTCCGACTGTTGGGCCAAAGATATTCTCATTTCCATTTTTGGCATTAAAATCGTCTAGAATCATTTTAATGTCATGGGCAGGGCAACGGTCATATGTTTCTTCTAAGCGCTCGTAAAATATATCTTTGTCTGTTCGTCCTTTTCTTCAGTGGGAGCATGAGCGCAAATAAAGCTGATGTTGAAGCTTTCAGCTTTTATTCGAATTGCAGCATGTCTTTCATTCACTGGGGTGAAACTGGATACCAGATGTTTTATTCTCCGACTAACTACGAATCCACAACCAAACTCATGCTTTACGTCATGGCAGCTATAATACAGTGAGTCACCTTTAGGTGTTGTTGTGACGCCTTTCCCAATCCATCGTATTTCCTGTATGGCAGTAATATCGGCCTTGTACTTTTCAAGTACGTCTGCCAATGCGAAGACTGCACCTTCTCTATAAAGAGTGCGAACATTCCAGGTGCAGATTCGCAGATCATGGTCCTTAAAACGTTTGCGCGGTTCGTCAACGTTAGAGGGGTTTGTTATACCCTCCACAAACTATATATATTCTTGATCAGCGTGCAATTCTATATCGATATAGCCATGTCCGTCCATCTGTCCGTCTGTGGAAATCACTCTAGCGTCCGAACGGATTGAAATGAAATTTTGGGAAAATCTATTATATGTACGTAGGACTTTTGGTATTGAAAGCGGGCTATGTAGGTCCACGCTTTCGTATAGCCCCCATACAAAGTGATGAGTGACGCGTCATCGTTTAACGGAATTTTTAAGATATTTGTCCCATTTTACCACCGAATTGGTTGTAATTTGGTATTTGTGTCTCCAGAGGCCAGAAAACATTCCTACCAAAGTTGGTTTATATAGGTCCACGTTTTGGTATAGCCTCCATATAACGCCCCATATAAAGTACGCGTCATTTTAATATATTTTGAATGTATTCGTCCCATTTAACCCCATTGTAACCTTGTATTTTGTGTTTCCAGAGGCTATGAAACATTTCTACCATAAAATGTTTATATAGGTCCACGTTTTGATATAGCCCCCATAGGACGATATCTGCCGATTTTCGGTATTTTGAAGGTTTTGGCCTCATTATCACACCGAGATGGCTGAAATTTGGTATTTAGTCTTCCTTTGGGGTATAAAACTTTCCACCAGAAATTCGTAGGTATAGGTCCACGCCATCATATAGCCCCTATAGAACAGTACCTTCCGATTTTCGGTATTTTGAAGGTTGTGGCCACATTAATCCACCGAAATGACTGAAATTTGTGGTGGAGGGTATAAAAAGTTCGGCCCGACCGAACTTAACGCTTTTCCTACTTGTTTTTCTTTTCCTTCGTTTTTTATAGTAGGCTGTTTTTTTTTCTAGGGGAGGGTTACTAACCCGACGCCCAAACCCAAGTTTTTAACGTTCTTATGGGTGAACGCGCGGCACATGTTAGCTCACTACCTTTAACGGTTGTTAAGACAGTTCCCCAGGTGACACCACGGGAGGTCAGTGTCCACTTGTGATGAAAGAGGGACCAAGATAAATCCTGGGCTTTGCGATGTTAAAACCGGTCAGGACCGTTCCTTGGTGTATAACACTGAGAAACTTTGCTGCCTTTCTCTAACTATGCTTAAGAATGTAGTATTGGAAACCAAATTTTCATTATTAAGAAAAACTACTTTGCATGCCTGCAAAACTTATTGGCATTTCTATCTAAAGGGGAGTACACACTAACAGTCAAAACTGACAGTCAACGTACTTTAAGGACAATTTTCCGGCAAATAACAACTTTTATTTAGCTAAAAACGTTTGAAATACAATATTTACGGTATTATTTAGAGATTACAAAAGAAATTTTTCAGTTAGGCTTTGATATTCACGAAATAGACCTCGATGACTGTCAGTTTTGCTTGTCAATGTGTACTATACTTAAGGCAGTGTTAAACATCATTAAAGAACAAAAAAGCGAATACCACATTGATTGAAGAACGAACAAGTCGTTGTTCTCAAATGAAACCCCTAATTGGAAAATTGTGTTTTAAAGAAATGTTTATGACAACCATTGTTCATTTTCTCATGACAAACACTAGAAATTTAGTTGCATGTTCCTCGTGTTTGTTTCGTATGTGTTTTCGTCAATAAACTTTTTGTAGCAGATTTGGTAGGATTTTATTGTCGACAAAAATCAAACGTCATTTATAGTCCTCGTGGCAATGTAAAAATAGCTTGTGTGAAAATGTATTTGTCTTTCGTCATTTTTGGTTGACGTATTGTTGCGGGGGGAGTTACTACTATCTTCACTTAAATACGTACATAAAACCATACATATATCAAATCCCTAGAAATAAGTCTAATCATTTTGGTTTTGGTTAGGGGAACAATTCCTAAACGTGTGTACAAGTCGAACATGGTGTTTTCTGAATGAAAATTGAAAAACAAAAAAACATTCCAATGGCAAATGTTGCAAATTGCTGATATATCAGCCGTATCTTCATGTTATGACTCATCAATTATATAAAACTTAAATTAACTTCTACCTTATTTTGTTTTATGTTATCTATTCTGGAAGTGAGGTAGGTTTATTGTCTACGTGATTTGTTTAATGAGTAACTTCAGTAAAAACCAATAATTATTGGTGCGTGACTATTTCAAATATTCATTTAATTAGACAACTTAGTCGTCTACGATTATCACCGACAGGGATCCCAACCAATCACAAAATCAATCAATCAAAAGGCAATAAAAGAACACAAAAAGGTTGGCCAAATATAAATGCCGATTGTATGACAGATGGTTAAACGTTAAGGACATGATTTGACTTTTGTTTTTATATAAATAGAACTTAAGGCAAGATGAGAGTTGAATATTTGCTACAGTTAAATACATATCATGATTGAATGTTTTGATATAATGAAAATAAAGTTTACTGCATTGGTTGTAAAAATTAAAGACAAGAATCAGAGAGTGTTTCTTGTTCTCAGCAAATACCAAAGAAATTACTTAAACCAAGTAAAATAAGAATTTGTCGCCTTAGGCGACAGCTATATACCATCATTCTGTGACTGCAAAAAGAAAAACCAGTAAGGAAAGGATGAAAGTCGGGCGAGTGCAGAATTTGGTTCGAATCGGTGGATCCGCTCGAGAGTTATCGTGGCAGACAGACGGACGGACATGGCTAAATCGAGTCCAAGTTGTCTGAAACTAATTTCGTCCAAACATACTTGGGGTATAAACGCATAAATTCGATGAGGCACATTTTTGGTCATATCGATAGCCTAAAGACTGAGGGTATAAACACTAGGCCCGGCGATTTGAAAACCACAATGGGGGCATCGTGTTTCCGATTTCTGGGATTGTACTTAGCAAAAAAAAACCAAAAACCATATGCCTATGGTGAAAATCGAGACTACCGATTTTAACATGAAGTTTTTTATCCACGTGTTTCGGATATTTTGGCATATTACAGCTAAACCATTGAGATTTTCGATACAACAATAAGACGAAAATTGTAGCCAAAAAAGTTATAGCTTTTTCGAAAGATTTTATTCACCACTTCAAAGGATAAAGGATCAATAAAAGTCCGTTGTGAAAGAAGAAGTTATGCCCTTTTAAACTTGAAAATGTTAGAAACCCTGTTTTTCACTACATTCCCAGGAACCAGAAACACGATGCGCCCTATTAGGGTTCTTTCCTTCCGTACAAATCGTGGATGACGTAGGGGATGGAAGATACCAAGGAACGGTTCTGACCGGTTTTAACATGACAAAGACCTGGATTTATCTTGGTCCCTCTTTCATATCAAGTGGACACTGACTGAAAGAAAAGAAAAACAAACCCCTCTAAAGTTGACGAACCCCGCAAACGTTTTAAGGACCATGATCTGCGAATCTGCACCTGGAATGTTCGCACTCTTTATAGAGAAGGTGCAGTCTTCGCATTGGCAGACGTACTTGAAAAGTACAAGGCCGATATTACTGCCATACAGGAAATATGATGGATTGGAAAAGGCGTCACAACAATACCAAAAGGTGACGCACTGTATTATAGCTTCCATGACATAAAGCATAGGTTTGGTTGCGGATTTGTAGTTGGTCGGAGGTTAAAACATCTGGTATCCAGCTTCACCCCAGTGAATGAAAGACTTGCTGCAATTCGAATAAAAGCTAAATTCTTCAACATCAGTTTTATTTGCGAACAAGAAATCAAATCTATCACGTTTTGATAGATAAAAGACATGCATCAATCGTGTTGGATGTGCGATCGTTCCGCGGTGCAAACATAGACTCGGACCACTACCTTGTTGCAGCAAAGGTACGTACCAGATTAAACGTAGCAATCAAAGTGCGAAAAGACAAAACACGGAAGTTGGACATTGGTATGCTGCAATCACAACAGATAGTCACAGCCTATTCCACTCAAGTGGCCCAACTGCTTAATCAAAACACTCCTCGTCCCAATAACATATCAGGACAATGGGAAAACATTGCCCACTCCATGCAAACTGCCACAAAATCAGTACTTGGATACCAGAGTGTCGTCAGGAGTGTCGTGCTGCTACCGAAGAGAAAAATGCTGCATACAGGGCTACTTTACAATCAGTAGCAACGCGTAGCGCACGAGAGAGATATCGGGAGAAAAGGAGAGAAGAGAAACGTCTTTTCCGCAAGTAAAAGAGAGAAATTGAAAAGCGGGAGTGTGAGAAAATCAAGATGTACAGGAGCCAGAATGAAGTCCAAAAATTCTACCAAAGAATGGAACATCAAACAGATGGCTTTGGTACAGGCACATCCTTCTGTAGAGACCAGCAAGGTAATTTGGTAACTGATACAGATAGTGTACTCAGGATATGGAAAGAGCATTTTTCCAAACTGTTGGTATCCAATAGTAGCGAAGTCGACGAAGATACCACAGATCCAATCCCAGAAGATGGTATAGAATGTATACCATCCGGCCAAGATGAGGTAAAAACAGCAATCAATCGGCTGAAGAATAATAAAGCAGCAGAAGCCGATGGCTTACCAGCCGAGCTGTTTTAAGGTGTATGCATTAGCTAGTTAGCGACGATTGGAACCTGAGCATCCTGTGCCCCGTCCACAAGAAAGGAGATAAGACCGTATGCTCCAACTATAGGGGCATAAGTCTTCTCCCTATTGCCTATAAGATAGTGTCAGGGATATTGTGCGAACGACTAAAGCCAATGGTCAATGAAATAATTGGACCATACCAATGTGGCTTTGAACCTGTCAAGTCCACCATTGACCAGATATTTACCCTGCGGCAAATTCTTGAGAAGACCCAAGAGATGCAGATCGACACATATCACCTTTTTGTCGATTATAAAGCAGCTTTCGACAGTTCCCTCCGATCAAAGGTATTCCATGCAATGTCTGAATTTGGTATCACCGCAAAGCTCATCCGACTTTGTAAGATGACTTTAACTGACACTAGGTCATCAGTTAAAATTGGAAAGAACCTCTCCGAACAGTTCAGTACCAAAAGAGGTTTCAGACAAGGAGACATTCTTTCGTGTGACCTATTCAACATTTTGTTGGAAAAGGTAATACGAGATGCAAATGTCAAAAGAAATGGAATAATTTACACCAATAGTCATATGTTACATGCTTATGCTGATGACGTAGGCATCATAGGACGATCAGTAAAGGAAGTAACTGATACCTTTAGGAAGGTCGAAGGAGAATCTGCGAAAGTTGGTCTGGCGGTAAACGGCGAGAAGACTAAGTTGAGTGTGTCGACGCGCAAAGCGTCCATACAGCTCGGACCAACAGTGGAAGTTTGTACCTATAATTTTGAGGTAGTTAAAGACTTCGTCTACCTCGGCACTGTCATAAACACAACAAACAACATCAGTTGTGAAATAAGAAGAAGAATTGAATTGGCCAACAGATGCTACTATGGTTTAAATAAGCAATTTAAAAACAAAGCCACATCTCGTCAAACAAAAATAACACTATACAAAACGCTGATACTGCCCGTGCTAATGTATGGATCCGAAGCATGAGTACTTCCACAAGCAGATAAGGCAGTACTTGGTGTATTTGTGAGGAAAATTCTTCGAAAGATCTACGGGCCGATTTGCGTTGACGGTAAATATCGACGTCGTATGAACCACGAGCTATATAAGCTATACAAAGACATGAATATAGTTAAACGTATCGAGATGCAACGATTGCATTGGCTAGGCCATATCATAAGAATGAACGGTGATGAACCCGCTAAAAAGGCGTATGAATACATGCCACATGGCGGTGCACGCAGAATCGGGAGGCCTAAGCTTCGATGGAGCATACAAGTGGATGAACAAATGAAAAGGCGAGAATTGGAGATCTTTTCTTAGTTCGGTCTATGGAACAAATGTTCTGTAATGGGCCAGCTAAAGAAGAAAGAAAGACAAATCGCCCCGGCCTAATAAACATTCTTATTTTGATGCAAAATTGAAAAAGACTCAAGAATTTAACTTTGATTTCGAATTCCTCTGCAAGTACTGGACCGAATATGATCGTTTTTGATTTACCGCAAAACATTTTGTGTTACCTGATGAACAAAAAATTATGAAAATATATTTATCCGTTCAAAAGTTACAGAATTTTGGCCAGAAAAAAAACGATTCTGAAGTACTGTTCGTCGAATCTGTCCTACGGTTTCGGTTTACAGTGTTATATAAAGATTATATTGTATTAATCTTAATAACTATTTTTAGTTCGTTTATACAATCTGCTGATGTTGATTTAACTTCTTCATTAAACCCTCCACCATAAGATGACATAACTAAACGAAATTTTTACCTAGTTTTAAATATAATTATAGTGAATTGCTGAAGTATTTATAGAACAATGTATACACTAGGCAATTGTATTCCTTGTAATTGCATGCCATTGTAATTTGTAAAAGACGAGATTGAGTTATCCGTCATGTAGATATTTATTACAATATCACTAAATGTTCATATCCTATAAATCTATCTCTCTTTATGCCTCATTATACTTAAAAAAAAACTTTTTTACTGACCTTTAAGTTGCGTGAATTATAATTATGGCTCATAAATTAATTAAATGTAAATTTATCAACCCATTTCTAAAATAAAAATATTATTTTTAGACCATTCACTTGAAATTTTAAACCAACAGCACCTACACGCTAATGTCAGAAAATTTTCCAAATAGCAGACTAAACAAATAGCCTTTAAAGGAATAACATTTAGAGACAGTTTTCTTTTAAACTTCCACATATATTAAAGCTGTGTGTGGGTTGTCCTGTCAATATCCATCCCATTCGAACTGCTGTTTAAGTGTCGATGATGACTGCAGCTGCGGCATATTTGAAATGCCATTCGAAACAGAAACATGAAGAACAACAAATCAATTATACTGAAGACAGGAAACTAAACATACATCTTCATGCATCATTTTATTGCCGCGCTCTTTGCCATTAACATTGACAAACGGTGTTCTCTAGTATTTTTCCATTCAGTCACATAAACTTGGACAATAAAATGTTTACAGTTTCTTCTTTATGACCAGCCGATATAGCAAGGATGACATGACAGACAGCACACGCACATTTGTATGATTTGTTTGTCAATAAAGTTGATTAAACTGTGTGTTTGCAATTATTGACAGAGTGAATATTTTCAGGAATTTTCTCATAAGATATAAGCAAGTCGATTTGAAACGTAGAAATCCTTTTAAACAACTGGTGTTGTGGTGGTATAGCCCCCATATAACGGCATCTCTTTTGTCTTTTGTCTCCTCTTGAAGGTTTCTTCACTTGTTTTACTAGTTGTTGATAATGCTCTCTTGTAATAGTGTTTTTTTTCAACTGCATCTTAAGTTCACCTCTTTGAGAAATTAGGTTCCAAGTGTTGCCGGATATCCAAATTTTTCTCTACTTTTGGACTACGCCCAATATATCTTTCGCAACTTGATTGGTATGTTTATTTGGCATTTCAATATGATTTTGATTTCGCCTGTGATGACCTCGTGGTCACCATCAGCCAGCGCCTCTTTTGTTTTTTACGTCTGACAGAGAGCTCCTCTATCTACTACTCACGCATATGTGATCTATCTGGTTGCTAGTATTGCCAGCACGGTGATGTCCATGTGTATTTATGAATCTTCTTGTGCGGGAAGATGGAACCACCAATGACTAGCTGTAATGTTTGACACCATTCTATGAAACGCTTTCCGTTATTGTTTTTGACTCCACATCCATGTTTTCCCATTGTTGATCGGGCGTTGCAACAAGTAAAAAAGTATCAGTCGGCTTTGCCGACAGAGACACACCCTCAGCCTATGTCTGGGGTCTTTTCAGAATTTTGTGGCCCTTTTTGCACATTTAAACTTGTCGACAAAAAATGATGATTAGGATTAAAGTTAAAAAGTGTTGAGGAGGAGGTACTTGAAGGAATGGACCGACATAGTCCATTATGGAAGTGGATCTTATTTAGGGAGTCATATCTTTTCGATAGATATCGCGCTAACTAGTTATTTCAGTGGGTAATCGTATAAATTTTGGACCAGTACACTGTGGTTTAGCTTGTATGGAAGAGAGCGACAAAAATATTTATAATCAAGATATCGATCTGAAAATTTTACCATAAACTAGTAGTGACTAGAAGATAATTTTCCCCAAAAATCGTCAGGATTGGTCCACTTTTAGGTGTAGACCCCCCATAACGGTACCTCCAGTTTTTTATTAATTTCAAGATTATGTGTATATTTTCAAAGTGAATTCGCTGTAATTTGACATTTTGTGTTCTTTGGTGGTATAAAACATCTTGCATAGGTCCGTGGTCAATAGAGGTCCATGCTTTGGTATATTCTCCATATAGACGTACCTCCCGTTTTTTAATAATTTCAAGATTTTGACCATATTTTCCAACTGAATTTGCTGCAATTTGGCATTTCAAGTTTATAATCTGTATCAAACATTCTTGCAAACATTCATCAATATATGTCCACATTTGGGTATAGTCCTATATCATGTTAACTCCAGATATTTGGCATATTAAGTATTTGGTCTAAATTTTTTACATATACGTTTGTAAAAATCATGATATTTTATGAATTTTATTCTTGACAAGGATTAACTGGTAACAATTATCAACAATATAAGGCAAAGAATATTCTTACTAGGAGGTTTAACACATGGACCAAGGGCGTACCAGATTATATTAGATGTAAACAATGTCCTATAGTTCTCAAACCGGGAATATCTGGAAACTAAGATGTTTTATGAGACGTTTAGTTCGCGAGGATGGGTTGGCATTTATTAAAATAAATACTAGCTACAGGGTTTCTGGATTAGGAGAGTTCCCAGATCGACTAAAAATGTACCAGGGCATATAAACCGTAAACAAGACCATACAGGTGGTCCTGCATGTCAATATAACCATTCTACGTTGTGTGGAGCTTAAATCTACGGCAGGCCGCGTTTTTACTTTCAACGGCAGATAACTCTTGCTTCAAAAATAATGGTGTCTTTTATAGCAAGCCAATTTGCATGATGTTTATAATTTTTTTTGTCATCTCGTTGTGTATCCAAATTTTTGAAATTCCTTGCAGAGACAGTGTATAAAATGAAATCATATCCCGCAACATCCACCTGAAAATTTGCTATAATTTCTTCGAATGCCGTCCGTCCCATGCTGGCATTGAAAAGGTTTTTGAACGCCATATTTCAAAAACATACAAATTTAAAAACACACATTCATACTGTAATCCTAATAACATCATTTTTTCAAAATAAGATCGAAAAAAATGCAAACAACAACACCGATTGGTTGAAAACACCCAGAAACCCATTCAAAATACTTCCAGTATACTCAGTATAATGAAAACTGAATACCGGTCGGCAACTTTCGGCAGACGAGATAATTTTTTTCTAATTCTGGACACTTTCACGAACATTTAAATAAAAATAACGTGAGAATCCGCGAGGATCCAAGGTACTAAAAGTCTATTTCTTTTCACAATATTAAATAAGAAACACTCACAAAAATACATTTCAAAAGAGATCAATTTTACAACAAAATAAAGATACAACTTTATGATGTTATCAATTAAAAACAATAACAATACCATTAACTTTAACTTCCATTTCTTACTATAGTAATTTTACACATTACTTTTTTGTGATATCACTTTTAACTTGTGACAGCGTTAATGGAAATTTCAATATCTCAATTTCTTCAAATGGAAATGCTCACTTCTGCGGCTCTATAGCAAGTACCGTTAGAAGTTGTAAAAAGAAAGCCGGAATTCTAAAATTGGATGTGTCTACGATAGATTTGAATAGTTACAATCATAATTTGTAGACATCGATTTTGGTATTTTTGTCGCGGGCTGGGACCACAGTGCAGTATGTTAGGAAGCATTGTCCATAGAAAACATTATATCGTTCTAGACATGACCACAACGAATACCATCGGTATACATTTACAAACGATCTTCGAACATAGCCTTACCTACACTCAGGCACAAACGTTGAACTTTTATGGGAGAGGTACCCTAAAAAGAGCACCTATATGGACCATTTTAGAAGTTAATCTAAATTTTGACAAAATATTAGGAGATTCAAAGTTTGGACCAAATTGGTTGATCACTTCGGGAGTTATCGTGTTCTCCAGCCACTAAATACGATACCATAGGGATTTTTTACACCTTTCGGGCTATTTTGTAATGAAGTATGGACTTGCCTCTGGAAAAAACTTTTACCGTCATAATTGAGGCAGCAAATCCAAGTAGCTTCATTTAAAATCAAAGTGATTCGAGAGCAGGTCTTAAAGTGAGCTTGTCCGAAACTTTCTGTGGGAGGTACCCGAAGGAGTGGACAAATATTGTCCATATTCAAACCTGATCTATATCTGGTAAATATATTATGATGTATAAAGGGTGAACCAAATAGGGCACTCCCTTCAAGAGTTATCGTGCCTACTTTTTTCCGACAAATTTTGAATTTTTGTGGGGGAGGTACCTGAAGAAGGGGACCGATATGGCTTATCTTCGAACTTAAATTAAGTTTGAAGAAAATATTACGAAGACCAAATTTTGGACCGAATCGGCAAATCCTTTCGAGAGTTATCTTGCGCTCCAACCCCTACACACAGTGTCACAGGGTTTTTTTTGCAACTTTCAGGCTATTTTCTCAGGAAGTATGGACTTGCTCCTGATGAAAGTTCTACCATCGTATAGGGGGCAGTGAATACATGTTGTTACAGTAAAAATCAAAGCAATTCGAGAGCAGCTCCTAAGCTGAACTTTTTCGAAATTTTGTGTGGGAGGTACCCGAAGAAATGGACGGATTGAGTCCATAATGGAACTTTATTTAAGTCTGGTAGACATTTCACGATGTGGGAAAAGTATGGCAAAATCCATGTAACACTGCGAAATATTCGTCTTAGACCCCCAATGTGGTATAACAATCTTCATATCTCGACGAGATAAAGCGATTTTGAGATGTGTGTCCGTCCATCCATCTTTCCATTATAAATTGTAATCAAACTCCGGGCCGCAATATGGACTGATCGTAACGAAATTTTACATGGAGGTCGGGTTCAGACCAGAATAGACACCTATTGTTATTGGTGATGATCGTGAAATATTTAGAGGGTGAAATGGACAAAAAACAAAATTTTTAACCGATTTTGTTGCTGCTTTGTAGGTCGCAATAATGCACGATGGGGCCAATGACAGGTTTTCGAGGCAACAAATCACTGGGGCAAGCTAGACCTTCCAAATTTTGTACAGATGTTTATAATGGGCTTAGAAACTAATATGCCAAATTTGGTTTATATCGGTTCATATATACATATAGCTGCCGTATATATGTTCGCCCGATTTCAAGCAATTGATGGATCAAACACGCAAATTCTGCCAAATTTTTATGCGATTTGGAAAATACCACGGAATTAAGACTACAAATAAGTTTGCCAAGATATATTGAAATCGGTTCAGATTTTGATATTGCTCCCATATATATTTTCGCCCGATTTTAGGTATTTGGTGCACCAATCCCGCTATGTATGTCCAATCTTGATGAAATTTGAATTGTGTGACGGATTTTGGTCTAGAAACATTTTTGGCAAATCATATTGAAATCGGTTCAGAATTGGATATAGCTCCCATATATATGTTCGCCCGATTTCAGGAAAATGATTGACCAATCATGCAAATTCCATCAAATTACAATAAAATTTGGAAAATGTTACGGAATTCGGACTACAAATAAGTTTGTCAAGTTATATTGAAATCGGTTCAGATATAGAAATAGCTCCCCTATATACATATGTTCAAATTTCATGGTTTTGTCTGTGGTTTGTTGTAAGTTAATAAAAAAGGTTCCAAATTTAGTAAAAATCGGCTAAGATTCCGCCACAAAAGCCAAAGTTTGTCTGCGATATCTTTGAAATTATATATTATTATTATATATGTCTATTAAATTTTTCCGAAATCCAATTGGTAACATTAATGGGTTTCCGACTATTCGCCAACCAAAACATAAAAATGTCCATATTTTTAAGTATTACGACATCGGAAATCAGATTTTTATGAAAAGGCGCAGATAGGCGCAGCTAATTTTTTCAAAAAATTATAGTACACATTAATGCCTTTCACCACATATATATAATATCCTAGATCTATCTAGATCTCAAAAGTTATACTCCAGAGAACACATGGATAACAAAGCAAATTACTCCAAAAAAGACATAACATCTTAACTCAAAAATACATTTACCATACATAACATTTTTATTATTTGTTAACACTATCTTATTTTACATACCCATTGAAGAGCTTTCCATGTTTAAATAATATAAAAATGTTGAAATGTTCTTTTTGGCGCCTAAAATGATTTCATTACTTATTTATAATGAATTTCGGAAAATGATGCATAAGAATATGTCACCATTGCCAGATCAATATGTCGCTATGTGATGTTACCAGATTGATTTATTTTTTTATTTTTAGTGATTCAGAGTGTTGGCAACCGAAATCCGTTATTATTTTTTTCAAATTGTTCACTTCAAAAATTGACTTTTTGCCTCGAAAACCTGCTATTGGCCCCATCGTGTAATGGTCCGATCGCCTCGAAATTTTTGAATAAGGTAAGTGTATATTACAATAAAGAAGTTTGCAACTTGAGATTATGATCAAATAAGATTATGATGGTTAAATGGGCCAAAACATTTGTGTGAAAATTGTGAAAATTGTTTATATACAGTTTATATTTATCGTTAATCCTGGAAGACTCATTCTGCGCAAGTAAGCTATGCTTGGAAAATGAACTGTTGACCTTTCTATTGATACCAATTGTGTTGGTGTACATGATTAGATAACAGAGTAACAACCTAATATATCCAGTTATTTGTTGGTAGTATAATCATAAACACGCTAGCGGTCGCAATTATAGATCAATAGTCACGACATTTTGCACGAGGTTTGCCTGTAATTTTGGATAATTATCTGATATTATTTAGATTTTTCAAAATAGTCTGGCTTAATCCCTTTTGTTGTTTTAAAATTTTAAAACAACAAGTTTATTAGTGGAGAAGGTTTGGCATTGTTCGCCAAGGGGTAAGGCAAGGAAGACTATTTTCGATCCACGCCACTGGATCTCATCAGTTCCCTTTGTTTCTTGTTTGTGGATATTCTTCAACAAGGAACTTTTTATACCCAAACATCAATCGTCAGCTCGAAGTATAAACGTAAACAAAGAAAACCATTCAATGAGAAGTTTTTCTTTGGTAACCTAACACAACTCCGACGAAAGTGTTTACGAAACAAAGCAAACCTTCTTCCACTCGTATGTGTCGTCGATTTTTCAACAAATGCACATACCCAAATGCTGTTTGGTAGCTTATATACCAACAACACACAAAACCGTGCCAGTGTTTCTCAAATAGAACATTGGTGTAGAGAGTAGAGTATCCCTTTCTTACTTGTTTTGTTTTATCAGTGATCGCTTTTTATACCCTCAGCCTTTAGGCTAAAGAGGGTATTTACACTTTGATACGACCAAAAATGTGCCTCATCGAAATAATGGTTTTATACCCCAAGTATGTTTGTACGATATCCGTTTCAGACAATTTTGAGTAGATCTAGCAATGTCCGTCCGTCTGTCTGTCCGTCTGTCTGGCTGGTGCGCACGATAACTCTCGAACGGATCAATCGATTCGGTTAAAATGTTGGGTATCGAAATATTTTGTCCAGATTCGATTTAAGTTCGAAGATGGGCCATATAGGTCCACTCCTTCAGGTACCTCCCCCACAAATGTTCAAAAATTGTCGCAAAACTTGTGCGCACGATAACTCTTGTAGGTAATAACCGATTTGGTCCATACTTTGCACATCGTGTAATCGTTTAGGACCTGGTCTCGAAGGGCTTTGATTTTTGTTTACGCAAGTTGTATTCGCTGTCCTCTATACGACGCTGTAAGTTTCATTAGTGGCAAGTCCATACTTCCAGAGAAAATAGCCTGAAAGTTACAAAAAACTAGTGTTGGGCAATCTCGTTCATTGAGCTGATCGATCTTTTTCATTCCGTTCACCAAAAAGATCCGGGTCATTTACTACGTTCGTTGGCTCTTTTTCGTTCAACAATACATTTGACTGTATTATTTTCTTTTGAAGTCGTTCGTTCTCTGCTGCATACGACTCCGTCGTTCTTTTCACCGAATCGTTCTTTTGATAATGTTCGTTCACGAATGACACAACTGTTGTGTTACTTCCCAGCTAACAATTTTTTCCGAGGGCTCTGATATCAGATTTTTTCTGAGATTTTCTGAATTTTTTTAGAAATGTGGCCGATTTCTCTAATATTTTCCTAGAAATTGGACCGATTTTCTATAAGTTTATTTTAAGAATCTCTGCACATTTTCTAAAGAATTTTAAGAATCGTCATTCCGAATTCGTTCCGGTTTCTAATGGATTTTCTAAGGGAATTTTTTTTCGGTTGATGTCGAAGAACAAAATTACTGGTCATAAAATTCGCATATGCAAATTTACAATTTTTTTAATATAAATGCAACATATAATAATTCAAGCTAGTGTTGATAGCTTCGACATACTTCTGCACATTGTTCTACGGTTAATCATAAAATGATAACAACAGGCAAAATCATTAGAAAGTTTGAAATTATAATCTTCCATAAATAGTACATTAAAAGAAAATTGTCTCTGAGTGGGGGTTGTTCAGTACAGTACACGTGTTGTGTCAATATCAAAGGCGTCAGCGTCAGAATTGTTTCCGATTTTTTTCAGAAAATCTGAACTTTTCTCCGAATTTTTCCAGAATTTCCTTCCGAATTCGGACGGATTTTCTTAAGAAAATCTAAATTTTTAATCGAATTTTCCAGAATTTTCTTCCGAATTCGGACCGAATTCTGTCAGAAAATCTAAATTTTTCTCCGAACTTTCCAAGAATTTACTTACGAATACGGACCGAATTCGTCGCGAAACTCTAATATTTTTTAAGAATTTCCTTAGAAAATTCTTTCCGAATTCGATGACCACGTCCATACAACTTTCGTACCGAATTCGATACGAATTCGGAAAAAAATGTTAGCTGGGTTGCTTGTTTGTGTGCTAATGGGGGTGGTTTTGTTTCTGAACGTAGTGGTGGTGGTTTTGATATGAAAGAACCAGATGAACGAATGATGCAAAGGAAATAAATGACCGAGATGTGCTACTGAATGAGGTGAGTTACTGAGCGAGAGTAGATCTCTGAATCATTGTTTGTTTTGTGTGGAAATTTGTGCTGCTTGGGCTAACGCAGCGTTTGTTTAGATTTTGACTGCAAAACCAATGCTGCTAATTTTGTAAGCAGCAATGACTCGTCCATCGGGGATCTAAATGAACGATATAAAAGAATGAGCTGGATACGGATCCGTTCGTTCTTTTCACGGAATCGTTCCTTTGAGCCGGTTCGTTCATGAACGACACAACTCTACAAAAAACCCTATGACAGCGTGTGTAGTGGTTGGAGCGCAAGCTAACTCTCGAACGAATCTGCCGATTCGGTCCAAAATTTGGCTTTCGTAATATTTTGTCCAAACTTAGTTCAAGTTCAAAGATGGATTATATCGGTCCACTCCTTCCGGTACCTCCCCCACAAAAGTTCGAAAATGTTCGGAAAATTTGTGCAAACGATAACTCTTGAAGGAAGTAACCGATTTGGTCCATACTTTGCACATTATGACATTTCAACCAGGCTTAGATGAGGTTCCAATATAGACTCAATCGGTAAACTCCTTCGAGTACCTCCCACACAAAATTTCGGAAAAGTTCAGTTTAGGACCTGCTCTCGAAGGGCTTTGATTTTTGTTTACGCAAGTTGTATTCGCTGTCCTCTATACGAAGCTGTAAGTTTCATTAGTGGCAAGTCCATACTTCCTGAGAAAATAGCCTGAAAGTTACAAAAAACCCTATGACACCGTGTGTAGTGGTTGGAGCACAAGATAACTCTCGAACGGATCTGCCGATTCGGTCCAAAATTTGGCTTTCGTAATATTTTGTCCAAACTTAGTTCAAGTTCAAAGATGGATTATATCGGTCCACTCCTTCCGGTACCTCCCCCACAAAAGTTCGAAAATGTTCGGAAATTTTGTGCAAACGATAACTCTTGAAGGAAGTAACCGATTTGGTCCATACTTTGCACATTATGAAATTTCAACCAGGCTTAGACGAGGTTCCAATATAGACTCAATCGGTAAACTCCTTCGAGTACCTCCCACACAAAATTTCGGAAAAGTTCAGTTTAGGACCTGCTCTCGAATCGCCTTGGTTTTTGTTGTAGCATCTTGTATTCACTGTCCCCTATACGAAGGTACAAGTTTCCTCAGGGGCAAGTCCATACTTCCTGAAAAAATTGCCTGAAAGTTGAAAAACAAACCCTATGACACCATGTTTATGGGTGGAAGCGCAAGATAATTATCGAACGGAAATTCCGATTCCGTCCAAAAATTGGCCTTCGTAATATTGTTTCCAAACTTAGTTTAAGTTCGTAGATAAGCCATATCGGTCCACTCCTTCAGGTACCTACCCCACAAAAGTTCAAAAATATTCGGAAAAATTGTGCGCACGATAACTCTTGATGGGAGTGACCGATTTGGTCCATACTTTACACATTCTCATAATATCTTCCAGATATAGATAAGGTTCGAATATGGACTATATTTGTCCACTCCATCCCGTACCTCCCACACAAAATTTTGGATAAGTTCACTTTAAGACCTGCTATTGAATCACTTTGATTTTTGTTGAAGCAACTTACATTCGCTGCCTCAATTACGATGGTAAAAGTTGTTTCAGGGGCAAGTCCATACTTCTTGAAAAAACAGCCCGAAGGGTGTAAAAACCCCCTATGGCACCCCCATGACGGTCCATGAAAAAAGTGTTTTAATTTGCACAGACTGGGGGTATATCTCTGTCGGCAAAGCCGACTGATACTTTTTTTAATTGTTTACTTGTTTCTTTTGTTTTTGTTAATTTTTGTTCATTCCCAAACAATCGTCAAACAAATGTCGAAAAATCAAATCTACCATTTTTTTCCCTCTCTCTTAAAAATTGCTTCCAGTTTTACCATTTTTAGGGGTTAAGCAAGGCTTTGCAGACTAAAAATGGCAAGAAATGGTAAAAATGATAACCCCAGGCAATAAAAGGAACACAACTTGAATGTTGTGGTCTCAATATCCCCCCCTAAATGGTTGACATTTGGTATTCAGTTTTCGTGGGGGGGGGGGGGAATAAAACTTTTCGCCTGCAATTTGTCGGTATAGGCTTTATATAGCCCCCATAGAACAGCACTCGTGTATTTTCGATATTTTAATCTTAGGTAAAAACTCATCAAAATATCATAAACATAAACCAGTAGGAAAAGACCAATGTCGGGCGGGGCCGACTATGTAATACCCTACACCAGTCGAAATATGTAAAAATGGACGGACGGACATGCATAAATCGACTAAGAAAGTGATTTTATATATATCCCTAGAAGGAACTATGAGTCTATCTCGCTTCCTTTTGTATGTTACATACAAATGCACTAACACATAATACCCCTTATCACATAGTGGTGTAGGGTATAAAAAGTATATAAAAACTGCAGAGTGCCTAAAATCTAGCGGTACTTTAATATGGAAGCTATACCAAAATTCGGGGCTATATCAAAACGTGGACATATGTATGTCCATAATTCTTGGTGGAGAAGTTTTTTAATAACCCAAAACAAACATTAAAGTAAATTTTTTGAACTCATTAAACTCCAAATGGCAAATTGGAGCCATATTTGGGGAAAATCGTTAAAATACCTAAAATCGGGAGGTACCGTTATATGGGGGCTACAAAAAAACATGGACCTATCTTAACAATTTTAAGTGGCGAAATTTCGTGGCCACTGGGAACCACATATGTAAAATTTCAGCTAGTTTGGGCAAAAAATGTGGCTAAGATCCATAAAATACCTTAAATCGGGAGGTATCGTTATATGGGGACTATACCGAACCGTGGACCTATCTTGACAATTTTTAGTGGAGCAATTTCGCGGCCATTGGGAACATGAAATGTAAAATTTCAGCTAGTTCAAGCAAAAAATGTGGCTAAGATCTCTAAAATACCTTAAATCGGGAGGTATCGTTATATGGGGACTATACCGAACCGTGGACCTATCTTGACAATTTTTAGTGGAGCAATTTCGCGGCCATTGGGAACCTGAAATGTAAAATTTCAGCTGGTTTGGGCAACAAATGCGGCTAAGATCCTTAAAATACCTTAAATCGGGAGGTACCGTTATATGGGGGCTATACCAAAAGTTGGACCGATATAGCCCATCTTCGAACTTGATCTTCCGACGGCTAAAACAATGGTATTCCCCAATTTTCAGCGAAATCGGTCAAGAAATGCGACCTGTATGTTGCGAACGGACGGACGGACGGACATGCATAAATCGACTCAGAAAGTGATTCTATGTATATCCCTAGAAGGAACTATGGGTCTATCTCGCTTCCTTTTGTATGTTACATACAAATGCACTAACACATAATACCCCTTACCACATAGTGGTGTAGGGTATAAAAAGCATAACCCTAATGGACACCGCCTTGCACGCTGAAGGTCGTGGTTTCGATTCTTCGGCCAGGCAACATTCATCAAACGTTTTTCAACGGTGGCAAAATACCCCTCAGTAATGTTAGCGACATTTCCTGAGTATTTCAGCCATGTAAATGTTCTCTACGTTCGGACTCGGCGATAAACAGTTGGTCCTATATCATTGAGCTAATATGAACCGGCGTGCACTCACTGATATGAGAGAAGTCTCCCATGTCTCTTTTGGGATGTTTGTGGAATAATTATTATGTTATTATGGGACGTATCAATGTATTTTAGTCGAAAAAAAAACTTTTCACCTGTTCCGAAGTGTGCAAGAATGTTTTATTGCATTGCATTATTTGAATTCATTTCAAAATAATCCTCATTCTTAAATTAAAATAAGAAATCTTTCCTCAATATAACATTTTCCAAATACTCTAAATGAAATTGCAATTGAATTCATTTCAAAATAATCCTCATTCTCTATAATTAAAATGAAAAATCGTTACACAATATAACATTTTTCAAATACCATAAATAAAATTGTAATACAATAAAGGATACAATATGCAATTTATGCATTCATAGAAAATTAAATTTAACACTTGAAAAAAAGTGATTTGCATTACATTACAAGAAATTGCGAAAAATTCAATACGTTATTTTTCGTTTGAAAAATAATTCTCTGATGTAACAATAGATCTTTAGATTTCAATAAATATCGATTTCTATAAATTTTATTATACTTTGAGTTTACTTTGCCACCACCACAATTCATGCTGAGTACTTTGTGATGCGAGAAAGGATATTCAAACACAAAGAGTTTTATTTTTTTATTGTATAAATTTTACACCTGTACTTTTCAATGTTTAAAATGTATTTGTGTATTACAATCGAACAAAAAGCACACCCACACATCCATATGTTGCTCTGTACATACATAATATCCTTTGCTATTCAGTCAGGTTTCTCTGTACAATAAAACTAAATTGAAGAATGATAAAAATTGGTATTGTTAAGAAACGTCTATTGTTTTCGTTTGTAAAGCAATTTTAGGAAACCACAGAGGAAAAAAAGAAATGATTTTTTTTTGTAAAAATCTATCGACACCATCACTAACTGGGATTGTTATTTCCTTTAAGGATTTTTATTGGTTTTATTTTGGTTTAGCCTCTGTCTATGACAATGCTCTGCAGTCTACACGAAAATACTTTTATACATATGTATGTGGTGAAATAAGAAAATCTAGGCAATAAATATACATATGTGATTGGTTTCGGTTGAAAAAACGTAGAATATCTGGTAGTTAAAAGCATTTTGTGTCTTGTAGTAACGCAGATATGTTCGTGTGTATATTTCGTTCAGTTATCTGGTTCATGTTCCTCTGTATCCAGATTCAACAATTTTGCAACTTGGACTGACTGCGTCCATAAAGAATCGGAAGACAGATGAGTGAGCTAAACAAATGTAGAGTTTCGTGCGGTCCTAATCCACATGCGGGGTATATGTTAGGACTCGTGCTATCAATTTGGGCCCTATATGAATTGAGACGGCTGCATCGTTCGGATCATAACTGGGCTAAAACTTTAGCTGCGATGGATGGGAAAGGTCTCCGAGTTCGGCTCGTAGATCTAGAAGGTTTCGTTTATAACTTTGGACGTCTGTCTCCATATCACGGAGAACTCTTCTGATGTACCTTCGTGAGGGAAACCTGTCCACTAGGTCGAGGCGGGGATGTTCTCGGAATTAACACCCAAGCAGGTACGGCATCGACAACGTCTTGTTGTGTTGATGTACCGGTAAAATCTTCTTCTCCTCATGAAGATGGTCCACTGGTGTCATGAGAAGATAACCTGTTGCAGTCCTCAGGTTTGAATCCACTGCGTAGCGCTAACATTTACATACAACAGTAGCGCCGCTTAGTTTACCACAGACTGGCGTATTGCTTTAGAAGAAGTCAACCAGGATTCTTTGTCAGCATCCTAAGGGTTGCCTGCGACTTGAGAACCATGTTGCTACTTCTGATCTTGTTGTAAATAGCTTTGACTTGTGTGATCGACTTAAACATTCAGTCGAACGTTACACCCAATATCTTGGGGTATTTAGCTGTCGCAATCAGAGTAAACAGTGTGGCAGTCGTTTTAGCGCCGGATATTTTCATATTTATCAAATGGAAGACTGTTCTATATCAGCTATGTAGCTATTCAACGTATCACATATGCCATCGAAGTACCAGGAGCCGACGCCAAAATCGTACAATCATCTGCATAAATTACGACCTCTATGCCGCCTTAGGGGGTAGAATTTATAAGGGTAGGGGTTACACAGTTCCGGACATATCACTTTGCCTTGGGGAACAACCTGTTTCACTCTACGGTTCCTGGACTTCTTATTTCTCAATTCTACAAACAGCGGGCGACCACACAAACCCATAATAGATTATCAAACGTATTAAACACGGCTGGAGGGAGGTCTTCTTTATGTCTTCGAACAGCTTGGCATGGTTGACGGTATCGAATGCCTTCAATAGGTCAAGAGCCACCATAATTGTTTGGTCACACGACCAGCTCTGGTTCAGCCCACCTCGACTGATATGTGTGGATCTGGCGAGTAATGTTGTTTGGTGCTGTGCATTGTCCGGAATTCATTTGAAACGGCTTCTCATCAGGTAGCAGAGTAGTGCCTCTGGCATCTTTGTTACCGACCTCTGTTGACATCTTTGTTTGGCTTCAGAAGCGGCACAATTTTGCCAACTCTCCAGGCTTATGGTACAATACGAGTGGCTACCTATAGATTTTTTAAACTTGTTAAATACTCAATCCCGAGAGTACGACTGTATACTTAAGCATTACCATTGATATTCCTAGAGGGCCCAACGCTTAGATGATTTGGCGTTTCGGATGATGTCTACAACATCGCAAATTGTGGTGGTACATCATCGGCTGGGAGGACTCTTATACGTCGTAGCATACTTTTCTTCGCCCTACCACTATCGGAGTGATCTAAAACTGCCGGTTAAAATAACACAGGCGCCTCATCGTATCTGTTACTATAACACAGTTGAAAAACAGCCTTTCTATCATCCTTTTTCCCGATTCGAGGGTGATTTAACCGTTGCCCACAATCTACTTAATCCTGTACCGATGTTGCATTGCTTCAGGTCGTCTAGACATTTTTTCCGCATATTTTTGCCTACTAGCCTACTTGACATCAAGAGTAAATTCTCTAACTCTTGGGTCTTCGGGGTTTGTACGACGAAGCTCATCTCAATCATTTGCTAGTCCCGTATTTTCAGCTGGGAAAATTAGTCTTATTCCGGGTATCCGACCAGCAGGTATGTAACGAGCGGCTACAGCAGTGATCACCTCACCCCCATCTACCCCAGGATATAAGGAATTGAGCATAACCCCGATGCGATGATTATTAAATTCTCTGAACCCTTGCCAATGAGCTTTCCCATTCAGAAAAATTCGGCTGTCAGAGGTTATGAAGTCGGGTGGTCTCCTTAAGAAAGCGATGGTCGGAAGATGGTCTGAGCTAAGGGAAATAACGGGTTGCCAGGACACGTCATTTATCAGACCCGGTGTCACAATGGGAATGACTGGCGAGCTGTGGAAATCTTTTCTTATCTTCGTAGGCGCGTTTTCATTAACCATGCACAATGTGGAGCTATCCAGCTTAGTACCCCTCTTGTCACTGCCTAGGAAGGAATGCTAAAGTTCATGAAGTCAACCAGAAGGTTGTTGCCTTTCAGAAGCGAACTAATGCCGGGCAAACAAC